>NC_092719.1:112915402-113234150 GCF_047496885.1 Scyliorhinus torazame
CCTCGTTGATCGCTAGCAGGTGGGTCCTGTTGGGGTGGAGATCAGTTTCTCCACCCTGTGCCTCGGTGTGCTGGGGGATTTAATGAAGTTCTTGTACTTGGAAAAGGTGAAATTTGCTCTGAGGGTGTGAGTGAGGTGTCCCATAAGAGATGGGGTTTGTATATTCCACATTTCAGGGAGCTGTTTACCGTCAACTGCTTGGGGTGGGGTGGCGAGGTGGGGAAGTTGATTAGGGTATGGCCCGGAGGGAGGGGGGGGGTTTGTGTTGGTTTTACTTTGTAATGTTTTTTTCTTTTTTTTTAAATTTAGAGTACCCAATTCTATTTTTCCAATTAATGGGCAATTTTAGCATGGCCATTCCAGCTACCCTGCATATTTTTGGGTTGTGGGGGTGAGACCACGCAGACACAGGGAGAATGTGCAAATTCCAAAGGACAGTGATCTGGAGCAAGGATTGAACCCGGGTCCTTGGTGCCGTGAGGCAGCAGTGCTAACCACTGCACCACCGTACCGCCCCAAGATGGGTGTGCCAACTCCATCGCGAACTGTTTATAAATTCCACTGGAAAGTCATCCTGTGCCTTCCCCGGCTGCATCATGCCAATACACTCCGTCCCCTCCTTAGCCTTAACGGATGCTCCTCCCGCCTCACCCTTCCTCCAGCTTCGGGACGTTCAGCCCATCCAAAATATCCCCCCACCCCCCTATTTAGCCGCCCATAAACGGCCTTGAACATCTCGCTTATCCTCTCCGCATCAAAACCACCCCCCCACCCCGCCTTCACCTGAATAATTTCACTTGACGCCACCTGTCACCGCAACTGGTGGGCCAACATGCGACTTGCCTTTTCGTCATACTAATACTGCACCCCCCCTTGTCCGCCGTAGCTGACCCACCGCCAACCAGCCCCTGCAACTTCTTTCTTTCCACTAACAACTCCTTCGTGGGGGCCACAGAATACCTTGTATCCACCTCTACTATCTCGTCCAACAGTTGCCGATGCTCCTCCCGCCTCATCCTACCCTTATGGACCTTGAATGAAATAATTTCCCGCCTGGACCACCGCTTTCAAGGTCTGTCAAAACGTGGCTACAGATACCTCCCCATTCTGATTGAGCTCAACATAATTCTTAGTGTCTCGCAAGTGCAGAGCGTGGTCTGAAATCACTATTGCACCATATTCCACCTCTTCCACCCCCATCATACGCCTGGCTCACCACAAAAAAGTCAATCCTGGAAATAAACCCTATACACATGAGAGAAGAAAGGAATCCTCCCTCTTTCCGGGTGCCGAAACCTCCACGGATACACCATCCCCATCCTCTCCAGAAACCCTTACAGCTCTCACACCATTCCTCCCCCCATCTACTTAGGGCTCGACCAAACTACCCTCGGCTCTAATACACAATTGAAATCCCCCCCCCCGCATAATCGGCTGCTGAGAGTCCAAGTCCGAGATCGCCCCCCAATAGCCTCTTCACAAATCCGGTATCATCCCAATAATAATAATAATAATCTTTATTGTCACAAGTAGGCTTACATTATCACTGTAATGGTGTTACTGTGAAAAGCCCCTAGTTGCCACATTTCGGTGCCTGTTCGGGTACACTGAGGGAGAATTCAGAATGTCCAAATTACCTAACAGCACGTCTTTCGGGGTTTGTGGGAGGAAACCGGAGTGCCCGGAGGAAACCCACGCAGACACGGGGAGAACGTGCAGACACCGCACAGACAGTGACCCAAGCCGGGATCGAACCTGGGACCCTGGAGCAGTGAAGCAACAGTGCTAACCACTGTGCTACCGTGTTGCCCATAGGCACAATGTCCCAATTAGGCACATACACATTCACTAACACCACCGGACTCCCCGCTAGCACCCCACTCACTATCACAACCCTCCATCCCAGGTCCCGCACTTTCCTGGCCCCCGCAAACCCCCTTTTCTTGCTCAACAATATGGCAACTCTCCTCAATCTATAGTCAAACCCCGAGTTGAACACCACCCCTTCCTCATCTCATCTGATCTTTCACCCGGATAATGCGTCTCCTGCAAGAAAATGACTCTGTACTCAAACTCTTCATGTGCACAAACACTCAGGACCGTTTAACCGACCCATTCAGCCCGCAGAAATTCCATGTCACGATTCTCACCAGAGGCTTCCGCCTCCCCTCTTCCTAGAATCTGCCATCAAAACCCTTGGGCTCCGCCACCCCATTCCCCACTCTGAATCAGGCCCACCAAAGATGGCCCCCCCACCCCCCCATGATTAAATTAATCCTGCATAACTGTCAAGTTGCCTCCCCTCCTCCCCCAAACATCACCCCTACACCCGTCCACCACAGCCACCCCCCCCCCCCCCCCCCCCACTTCACTTCCATTCACTAGCATTCCTTGCTAGCATGGTTACTCCCACCCAAAGGCCCTCTAAAAAAACCACCATCCTCCCACCTCTACATCCGACCTGCGCCCCACCCCCACCTCCTCCTTCTCTCCAAGCCTGATCTCTGGCCTTCCCTTCCCTTACCCATCACCCAATCCAAAAGGAGAAATATCATCCCAACATGACCCCCCTACAGAGCATTATCGAGCCGCCCCACCCGTCCCCCATCAACCCCTCATGCCTGCACAGAGCATAAATCCGCCATTTCAGATTTTCCCAGTCAGCAAACAGGAACAGATAACACTTCCACCCAAGATCTCCCTTCAGCCCTGCCCCAGCTTATGTTCCTTAATAAAGTCATTCCAATAAAGTTACTCCACTGCACTTGACTTTATTCCAGCGTCCCAAAGTAATATTCCCGGCCCTCAAAAGTTACTCAAAGTCTGGCCTGGTACTGCATCCCAAACCAAATCTGGTGTCGATATCAGCACCGCTTTGGCCTTGTTGAACCCTGCCCGTCTCCTGGCCAGCTCCGCGCCAATGATTTGATAGATCCAAATTTGGTTTCCTTCCGATAGAAATTGGCTTTTCTAGTTAGCTACAGATGATATAGGTAAAAGGGTTAATTGTGAACTCATTATGAGTAATTAACTAAATTATATTAACCATGAGAGTGAGGAAAGCTGAATAGCTGGGAACATTTTGCAAATTGCTTGAGACTTGCTAGAGACTGAAGGAACAGTGACGTCAGCTGGCTGAAAGGCCCCATTGTGTGAAAGAACGGGCAGTTCCATTTCTATGGAAACAACCAGTCTAGAGAGATACTTTCTTAGCAAAAACTGTGTTTCTTCAATAATGACTAGATGCATTTGTGGATAAGTTGGAAAATTGGCAGGCGATGGTGTGGGAAAGTTTGTACCAATATATTTAAATATATATCTCTCTTAAATTAATGGACAGACAGTTTGGCCGAATTGAGTGAATTATAAATTAGTTAAAGCCAATCACAGCTGTAACAAAGGCAAGACCGTAAGGCCTTCTGGGAGGTGAGTACTTACTTTAAAAAGCCTTACCTTTACAGGAGCAGCCCTTTGGATTTCGGCGGCAGCGGTGCGCAGGGGCCTTCTGGGAGGTGAGTACTTACTTGAAAAAGCCTTACCTTTACAGGAGCAGCCCTTTGGATTTCGGCGGCAGCGGTGCGCAGGGGCCTTCTGGGAGGTGAGTACTTACTTTAAAAAGCCTTACCTTTACAGGAGCAGCCCTTTGGATTTCGGCGGCAGCGGTGCGCAGGGGCCTTCTGGGAGGTGAGTACTTACTTTAAAAAGCCTTACCTTTACAGGAGCAGCCCTTTGGATTTCGGCGGCAGCGGTGCGCAGGGGCCTTCTGGGAGGTGAGTACTTACTTTAAAAAGCCTTACCTTTACAGGAGCAGCCCTTTGGATTTCGGCGGCAGCGGTGCACAGGGGCCTTCTGGGAGGTGAGTACTTACTTTAAAAAGCCTTACCTTTACAGGAGCAGCCCTTTGGATTTCGGCGGCAGCGGTGCGCAGGGGCCTTCTGGGAGGTGAGTACTTACTTTAAAAAGCCTTACCTGGTCCCGTGTCTGTTCTTCTTTTCTGTTTTATTTGTTTTTATATAAGGCGGGAACCGGAAGTTCGACCCGCGGACCTCTGGGAAGTCCCCCCCCAACCAATAAATTCTGGTGGAGAGGAAACCCGAGACACTACACGTGTAGTGTCTCCCACCCGCCCTCCTCCTCTAACCTAATAATAAGACCCATTGGTGTGAGGTAAGTGCCATATTATATTATTATTATATTATTAGCATTGTGCAGGTCAAGGTTCGGAGGTGGAGGAGCAGTCTCTGTCAGCGAGAGAACCTGAGAACATCTAAGACACTCAGAAGGTAAGTAAGTGATTTTTACTCATTTTTACTTTTATACCTTTTTTCAAATTGTGTGTGTCGGGGGGAAACTGAAGTGACATCACAGAAAAGCTGTGGCCAGAGTGGCTGGTTGGGATTCTACACTAAATTTAAAAAAAATTTGAGTATTTGGTAACTAATTAAACATAATAACTTAATTATAATTTAGAGGGATATCTAAGCCAGAGATCGGAGAGTACTATAGTTAGCTATCACATTTCTATTAGAAATCTAGTGCTAGGAAACAGATAGTTGACAGTAACTTTGAAATTAAAAAAAATATATTTTAAAAAAAAGACAAACTTTAATTTTAATTTTAATTAATTGACGCAATGTCAGTTAGAGGGGTGCTGTGCTCTGGCTGTGAGATGTGGCAGGTCCGGGAGGCTTCCAGCGTCCCGGATGGCTTCATCTGCAGAAAGTGCACCCAACTGGAGCTCCTCACAGACCGCATGGTTCGGTTGGAGCAGCAATTGGATGCACTTAGGAGCATGCAGGTGGCGGAAAGCGTCATAGATCGCAGTTATGTAAATGTGGTCACACCCAAGGTGCAGGCAGAGAAATGGGTGACCACCAGAAAGGGCAGGCAGTCAGTGCAGGAATCCCCTGTGGTTGTCCCCCTCTCGAACAGATATACCCCTTTGGATACTGTCGGGGGGGATAGCCTATCAGGGGAAAACAGCAGCAGCCAGAGCAGTGGCACCACGGCTGGCTCTGATGTTCAGAAGGGAGGGTCAAAGCGCAGAAGAGTAATAGTAATAGGGGACTCTATAGTCAGGGGCACAGATAGGCGCTTCTGTGGACGTGAAAGAGACTCCAGGATGGTATGTTGCCTCCCTGGTGCCAGGGTCCAGGATGTCTCCGAATGGGTAGAGGGCATCCTGAAGGGGGAGGGCAAACAGGCAGAGGTTGTTGTACATATTGGTACTAACGACATAGGCAGGAAGGGGCATGAGGTCCTGCAGCAGGAGTTCAGGGAGCTAGGCAGAAAGTTAAAAGACAGGACCTCGAGGGTTGTAATCTCGGGATTACTCCCTGTGCCACGTGCCAGTGAGGCTAGAAATAGGAAGATAGAGCAGCTAAACACGTGGCTAAACAGCTGGTGTAGGAGGGAGGGTTTCCATTATCTGGACCACTGGGAGCTCTTCCGGGGCAGGTGTGACCTGTATAAGAAGGACGGGTTGCATCTAAACCGGAGAGGCATAAATATCCTGGCCGCGAGGTTTGCTAGTGTCACACGGGAGGGTTTAAACTAGTATGGCAGGGGGGTGGGCACGGGAGCAATAGGTCAGAAGGTGAGAGCATTGAGGGAGAACTAGGGAATAGGGACAGTGTGGCTCTGAGGCAGAGCAGACAGGGAGAAGTTGCTGAACACAGCGGGTCTGGTGGCCTGAAGTGCATATGTTTTAATGCAAGGAGCATTACGGGTAAGGCAGATGAACTTAGAGCTTGGATTAGTACTTGGAACTATGATGTTGTTGCCATTACAGAGACCTGGTTGAGGGAAGGGCAGGATTGGCAGCTAAACGTTCCAGGATTTAGATGTTTCAGGCAGGATAGAGGGGGATGTAAAAGGGGAGGCGGAGTTGCGCTACTTGTTCGGGAGAATATCACAGCTGTACTGCGAGAGGACACCTCAGAGGGCAGTGAGGCTATATGGGTAGAGATCAGGAATAAGAAGGGTGCAGTCACAATGTTGGGGGTATACTACAGGCCTCCCAACAGCCAGCGGGAGATAGAGGAGCAGATAGGTAGACAGATTTTGGAAAAGAGTAAAAACAACAGGGTTGTGGTGATGGGAGACTTCAACTTCCCCAATATTGACTGGGACTCACTTAGTGCCAGGGGCTTAGACGGGGCGGAGTTTGTAAGGAGCATCCAGGAGGGCTTCTTAAAACAATATGTAGACAGTCCAACTAGGGAAGGGGCGGCACTGGACCTGGTATTGGGGAATGAGCCCGGCCAGGTGGTAGATGTTTCCGTAGGGGAGCATTTCGGTAACAGTGACCACAATTCAGTAAGTTTTAAAGTACTGGTGGACAAGGATAAGAGTGGTCCTAGGATGAATGTGCTAAATTGGGGGAAGGCTAATTATAACAATATTAGGCGGGAACTGAAGAACATAGATTGGGGGCGGATGTTTGAGGGCAAATCAACTTCTGACATGTGGGAGGCTTTCAAGTGGCAGTTGAAAGGAATACAGGACCGGCATGTTCCTGTGAGGAAGAAAGATAAATACGGCAATTTTCGGGAACCTTGGATGACGAGTGATATTGTAGGCCTCGTCAAAAAGAAAAAGGAGGCATTTGTCAGGGCTAAAAGGCTGGGAACGGACGAAGCCTGCGTGGAATATAAGGAAAGTAGGAAGGAACTTAAGCAAGGAGTCAGGAGGGCTAGAAGGGGTCACGAAAAGTCATTGGCAAATAGGGTTAAGGAAAATCCCAAGGCTTTTTACACGTACATAAAAAGCAAGAGGGTAGCCAGGGAAAGGGTTGGCCCACTGAAGGATAGGCAAGGGAATCTATGTGTGGAGCCAGAGGAAATGGGCGAGGTACTAAATGAATACTTTGCATCAGTATTCACCAAAGAGAAGGAATTGGTAGATGTTGAGTCTGGAGAAGGGGGTGTAGATAGCCTGGGTCACATTGTGATCCAAAAAGACGAGGTGTTGGGTGTCTTAAAAAATATTAAGGTAGATAAGTCCCCAGGGCCTGATGGGATCTACCCCAGAATACTGAAGGAGGCTGGAGAGGAAATTGCTGAGGCCTTGACAGAAATCTTTGGATCCTCGCTGTCTTCAGGGGATGTCCCGGAGGACTGGAGAATAGCCAATGTTGTTCCTCTGTTTAAGAAGGGTAGCAAGGATAATCCCGGGAACTACAGGCCGGTGAGCCTTACTTCAGTGGCAGGGAAATTACTGGAGAGAATTCTTCGAGACAGGATCTACTCCCATTTGGAAGCAAATGGACGTATTAGTGAGAGGCAGCACGGTTTTGTGAAGGGGAGGTCGTGTCTCACTAACTTGATAGAGTTTTTCGAGGAGGTCACTAAGATGATTGATGCAGGTAGGGCAATAGATGTTGTCTATATGGACTTCAGTAAGGCCTTTGACAAGGTCCCTCATGGTAGACTAGTACAAAAGGTGAAGTCACACGGGATCAGGGGTGAGCTGGCAAGGTGGATACAGAACTGGCTAGGCCATAGAAGGCAGAGAGTAGCAATGGAGGGATGCTTTTCTAATTGGAGGGCTGTGACCAGTGGTGTTCCACAGGGATCAGTGCTGGGACCTTTGCTGTTTGTAGTATATATAAATGATTTGGAGGAAAATGTAACTGGTCTGATTAGTAAGTTTGCAGACGACACAAAGGTTGGTGGAATTGCGGATAGCGATGAGGACTGTCGGAGGATACAGCAGGATTTAGATTGTCTGGAGACTTGGGCGGAGAGATGGCAGATGGAGTTTAATCCGGACAAATGTGAGGTAATGCATTTTGGAAGGTCTAATGCAGGTAGGGAATATACAGTGAATGGTAGAACCCTCAAGAGTATTGAAAGTCAAAGAGATCTAGGAGTACAGGTCCACAGGTCATTGAAAGGGGCAACACAGGTGGAGAAGGTAGTCAAGAAGGCATACGGCATGCTTGCCTTCATTGGCCGGGGCATTGAGTATAAGAATTGGCAAGTCATGTTGCAGCTGTATAGAACCTTAGTTAGGCCACACTTGGAGTATAGTGTTCAATTCTGGTCGCCACACTACCAGAAGGATGTGGAGGCTTTAGAGAGGGTGCAGAAGAGATTTACCAGAATGTTGCCTGGTATGGAGGGCATTAGCTATGAGGAGCGGTTGAATAAACTCGGTTTGTTCTCACTGGAACGAAGGAGGTTGAGGGGAGACCTGATAGAGGTTTACAAAATTATGAGGGGCATAGACAGAGTGGATAGTCAGAGGCTTTTCCCCAGGGTAGAGGGGTCAATTACTAGGGGGCATAGGTTTAAGGTGAGAGGGGCAAGGTTTAGAGTAGATGTACGAGGCAAGTTTTTTACGCAGAGGGTAGTGGGTGCCTGGAACTCGCTACCGGAGGAGGTAGTGGAAGCAGGGACAATAGGGACATTTAAGGGGCATCTTGACAAATATATGAATAGGATGGGAATAGAAGGATACGGACCCAGGAAGTGTAGAAGATTGTAGTTTAGTCGGGCAGCATGGTCGGCACGGGCTTGGAGGGCCGAAGGGCCTGTTCCTGTGCTGTACATTTCTTTGTTCTTTGTTCTTTGTTTGTAAGATAATAATCTCCTTACGAATCACTTGGCGGGATGGAAAAATCCATTCCGGAATCAATCTATCTCTTTCTGAAACCTATTTTCTTTGCTTGCTTTTGCTAAATCGCCATCTTTCTTTTGTTTAAATCACTCAGTCATTTTATACTGTGTATTAAGATTTGAAGAATTACCACGATTTGTAATTGAATGAAAACTCAACCACTGTATTCGCTAAAGACAATCAATCTGACCTAATTTTGTATTGACATATAAAGTTTACCAGTGGCACAAGCTGACAAATAAAGTTCAACTGAACTTTGCCGAAAAGCAGACTTGACCTCTGTTATTTGGGAACTAAGAAGGGATAACGGATATCCAGGATTCTGAATAGACACACAGATACATTACCTTCCACTCACAATTCCGCCACCCTGGCCCACCTCAGAATATTTTCTTTGCCTTGCAACTTATGCCTCTGCCTCAGGGACCTATGGGCCCGATCCACCTCTGGGGCCTTGTCCAGCCCTTTCTCTTCCACCAACCTGGCCAGTGTCCTCGCAGCATTGCCCATTGCAATCATTCCCTCCACTCCCACCAGAAGGCACATAATCTGCAGATTTTGCCACCTGGACCTATTTTCCTGGTCCTCCACCTTTGCATGCAACATCTTACACATGTCCCCCAGGATCGCCTCCAATGACACAATCTGATCACTCTGGTCAGACACCACCTTCTGGATCGTCAGCCCCTGCATCTCGAGACTCTTCGCCACCCGTTCCAATGTTCTGCGAGGAGGTGCCACTGCCCCCTCAATCGCCTATGACCAGTCATTCTGCATTTCCTTACCCTGCTGCCTAAATTCATCCTTAATTGGTCCATTTGCAGCTTTCCAGTCGACGATGACCCTTCCCCCTCCGCCATTTTTATAATTGATGCTGCGCCGCAAGTCTCCTCCAACTTTTTAGCCAGAGCTCTCACCGTATTCTGTCAGGTTTGGTAAGCCGTAGACTTGCCCATCTGGGGGAAGAACTTATCCTCCTCCACTCTCTGCACAACTTTTCTGTCGAAATTCCCCAAAGTTTGGGTAAAAGGGGCCAAAACCAACGCTTTCAAGCAGGAGCCACCTTGTGTGCGACCACCCACCATGGCCACCACCGGAAAAACTTCTCTCCCGTGTTTGCTGCTGATAAGCTCATTGTGAACCTAATATAGTGCCTTTCACTGCCTCAGGACATTTCAAAGTGCTTTGCAACTAAATAAGTATTTTTGGAGTGTCATCACTGTTGTAACTTAGAAAGTACAGCAGCCAATTTGCTCACAACAATGTGGTAATGATCCACTAATCTGTTTCAGTGATGTTGGGTGTGGGATAAATATTGGCCTGGACACCAGGAATAACTTCCTATTCCTAGAAATCATGCCATGGGATCTTTTACATCCACCTGAGAGGGTCTCAGTTTAGGATCTCATGTGAAAGATGACATCTCCAACAGTGCAGCAGTCCCTCAGTAACACTGCTATGTCAACTTCGGTTTTGTTCGAAGTCCTGAGTGAGAACTGAACCCATAAGCATCATACACAGAAGCAAGAGTGGTACTAATTGAGCTACATCTGACTCAGTATAGGGACTATGATACTGTACGGAAGGGGAAAATACCCATCTTTAAAGACATAGAAAAGCAATATTCATTGAAGAGTACATCACTGTTTGGTGTCCTTGTCTAGTATGGTATCAATTGCATCATTTGTGTGTACAACATTTGAAACATCTTTCAAAACTTTTATTCATTCAAGCAGTACAATGCTAAAAAAAGGAACATTTCTTTTTAAAAGTGCATATATTCCTAAATTAAAGTTACCGTAAAACAATATGTAGAATCACACTCTAAATCATCTATTATAGTACGATTGTAGTTTCAGTAAAAATTAAGTAACTGGTGGTGGTAAGGCATTCAATTGCATAAGAGATGGTATAATAACGTGCACAAATGTGCAGGTTATACATCCATAAATTGTACACATACATTTTATCTTTAGTTGAGCAAGAAAATAGTTGGCAAATTTTTAGAAATCACTTTTTTTGAAGTAGCAATCAACATATTGAAATAAAAATGAGAATCATTGTAAAAGGAATACAATCATAAGTCTAACATTCCATCAATGTTTGTAAAGTTACCCCTACCTGTTGCACACCCAGAGGATAGCAGACTAAATATCAAGGGCTAATTGAGCAGGCTGGATGTATTTTATGTCACACACATTCAGATTTGTCCAACAAATGTGAGATGATAGGAGTGAAATTTCTTCTTTGATTTCTCTAGTCAGTTGTTTTGATCAGCTCCTTCTGTTTCTTTTATTAAGAGGGGAATTTCAGGTCTACTCAAACTAAATATATTTGTAAAACGAAATGAAAATTGCATGATAAACAACAATAAAGAACATTTTAATACATAGCTATTTGGTGGTGACAGATACATTTATCTAGGAATTAAGGTGCATATTTTAATTCTGGACTTGTCAGAGATAAGAGCTGAAGAAGCTGATTTCTGGTGCTTGCTCCTTTTTAATAATCCAGTGCACAGATTAAAGCCACACCTTGCTTGATCCAGTGTCTCTGTGTTTTAATGGTTGGCAATTCCACAGCAATGACATAATTTGTGGAGTGGCCAGTTGTCGATAGTGTACCTGAAATAAGGATTGACAAGTTAAAGTGTGCAGATCACATCTGGAATATTTTTGCCTCAACAGGATGGAAATACTTTATATCTGGCATAGTATCTAAAGATTATTTTAAAAATACACACATGTAACTTCCTGTATGTCACATGTTATCTAATGCAAATGTGTAAAACTAAAATGTAGGACTTCCGGTGGTGGCCATGGAGTGAGTGATCGCACATTTGGTGGCTCTCACTCGAGATGGAATATGGTCCTATCCACACAATATAGGGGGTATTTGCTGGTGCATGAACAGTGAGAGATAGGAATTCTCCTCCAGTAGGGCCTGTTTATGGTTTATCGAACGAGATGTGTAAGGAGCAAGGGCCAGCAGTCTGGCCGGGAAGACTTTCGAAGTGCGACAGAGAGAAAGATGGCGGATGGCTCTGGGGCATTGTTGACTGCCCAGTGGTCTACTGAGCAATTGGTAAATTTTATGAACACCAAGTTCCAGCAGCAGAGGCAAGGCAAAAGGCTTTGGAGGACCTGGCTAAGGTGATGGAGCCAATCCGGGCAGCTATTGAGAGAGTGGAGCAAAGGCTGGAGGCCCAGAGTTTGGTGCTCCAGAAGATGAAGGTGTTGGTGGTGGATTATGAGGATCGGTTGGCTTTATTGGAAGCTCGTGGCGGAGGGCCAGAAGTGACTGAGAGAGAAGATAGAGGACCTAGAGAATTGCTCCAGGAGGCAGAATCTCCGGATTGTTGGGCTGCCTGAAGGTATTGAGAGAACGCAGGCCACAAAGTATGTGGCGAATATGTTTGAGAAGCTGGTGGGGGAGGGGATCTTTGACCGTCCTCCCAAGGTGGATTGGGTGCACGGGGTGTTGAGGAGGAGGCCGAAGGTGGGGGAGCAGCCGAGGGTGATGGTGCGCTTGCATCGTTTACTGGACAAAGTGAAGATTCTGCAGTGGGCGAAGGTGAAGAGGGAAGTTCAGGGTGTTATATCCTGCTTGTCACGCACCAAAATCAGGAATTTTATTTTGATACGCTGCAGGAGGCGAGTAATTTTATGAGAGATCATGGATTGGGAGGCATGTGAGGACACTGAACTTTGGAGATACCAGCACGGGGAATACGGGTGTGTATGCCGGGTGGATTGTTGTATTTACCATGCATGGGGGTGGATTGGGGTAAGTGTTCATCTCTTTTTTGGGAATTGCAGGGAAGGGGTGGTAGAAGTGAAGGGGGGAGGCGGTTGCCTCGATTGGGTCCTACACGCTAGCACGTAGGCTAGTTAACAGGAGTGCAGTGCGGGGATGATCTCTGGAGGATGAGTGGGGGTGCGGTAGGTTGTTTTTTTATTTCTTTGTTTATGAGGGGTGGGATTGGGGGAGGGGATGCTGACGTGGGCGGCGTGGGTGTGGCGCAGTTGGTTAAGGCAAGATGGTGGCGGACATTTTGGGGAATGAGGCATGGAGCTGGGGGAGCTGGTAAAAGAGGGACTATGATTGATTGGGGTGCGGGGATGGGGCTTTGGGAGATTGAATGGATCCATTAAAAAGGTCTCACGATTTTGCAAGTTTAAGGAGTTTGAAGATGGACATTGTGTTTCTTCAGGAGATGCATTAGAAGGTCGCGGACCAGACGAGTGTGAGGAAGGGCTGGGTGGGGCAGGTATTCCATTTGGGGTTGGATATGAAGACAAGGGGGGTGGCAGTGTAGGTCAATAAGAGGGTGACTTTTGAGGTGGGGAGAATAGTGACAGACCCTGGGGGGAAAATTTGTGATGGTGAGTGGTCCTTGATGCTGGTGAATGTGTATGCCCCAAATTGGGACGATGTGGAGTTTTTGAGGTGGGTTTTGACAATGATCCGGATCTGGACACGCAGCGACAGGGGGGTGCTTAAAAACAGTGCTGGGCCCTAGACTGGATCAGTCATGTCCCAGATCCATGAAGGTGTTGGCTATAGCAAAAGAGATGTTGGGTTTATGAAGTGCATGGGAGGGGCAGACCCATGGTGGTTTGAGAGGTCGAGGGCGAAGGAATTTTCGTACTTCTCGCACGTCCAACGGATGTGCTCCCGGGTTGACTTCCTGGACAAGGCGCTGTTGGGGGGGGGGGGGTTGGATTGGAATATTCGGCGATCATGGAGCTGGATTCTCCGCACCCCGACGCTGAAATCGCAGCCGGCGCCGGGGCGGAGATTCCATTTCGGCGCACGAAATTGGGACCGATTCTCCAGGCCTCGCGAAGAGAGCCCAGCTCCGCGGTCTGAGTCCGTCATGGAGCATGGCGCTGCCGCTGGAGGCCGGCGCCATGCGCATGCGCAGCCTCTGACGCGGAAGTATGGGGGCCCATATCTGCAGCAAAAGCTGCTAGTTTTACACCGGGTCCCTGCTAGCCCCCTGTGGCCTTTTCATGCCAGTTTTTCTGTCGTGAAAGGCAACAGTTTTTACGACGGCGTGGGGAAATACTCCCAAAAAGGGGAATTGAGCCCATGGTGTCTGACCACCATTGGATAAATTTTTTAAAAAAAAATTTAGAATACCCAATTCATTTTTTCCAATTAAGGGGCAATTTAGCCTGGCCAATCCACCTACCCTGCACATCTTTGGGTTGTGGGGGTGAAACCCACGCAAACACGGGAGAATGTGCAAACTCCACACGGACAGTGACCCAGAGCCGAGATCGAACCTGGGACCTCGGCGCCGTGAGGCAGCAGGGCTAATCCACTGTGCCACCGTGCTGCCCCAGAATTGGATGAATTTGTGGGGGGCAATGAGGAGTCTACAATAGCCACAGTGGCGGTTGGATATGGTGATATTTGTGGACTGGGAGTTTTGCGAAAAGATAGGGGTGGCTATCCGGAACCATGTGGATCAGAATAAGATGGGGGAGGTTTTTGCCTCCATGTTGTGGGAGGCGCTGAAGGTGGTGGTAAGGGGGGAGTTTATCTTGATCCGGGTGCACAGGGAGAGGGTGGAGCGGGCTGAGAGATTGTGGTTGGTGGAGGCCAACGTGCATGTTAGGTGATTTGGACATTCTGAATTCTCCCTCAATGTACCCGAATTTCCGCCAGACTAGGGGATTTTCACAGTAACGTCATTGCAGTGTTAATGTAAGCCTACTTGTGACAATAAAGATTATTATTATTATTAGCACTGTGTCTGAGTTTCTCTTACCTGCTCGTGTGAGAGTTTTGTATATTGGACAGAGGTAAATTCCATGCTGTAGTGTTTTACGATTTTCACTTGGGATTAACCAGATCACAGCCATATCTGTGTAGAGTTCTTTTGGCCGTGATTCACCAAGCTGCATTAAAGCAGGGTCCCAGCGAGCCCCCTCCAAAAACAGACCATAGATGTAGCACCCAACTTTGGGACGATCCAAGTCAGAAGGTGCCGTTTCAATGACCTGTGATTGGGACAGGATGGATTAGATCAGTGTACCTTCAAAAGGAATTAACAGTAGGCTAATTATTTTCTTGTTTAACAATGAATAAATAAAATTCAATGAGTTAAATACATATAGTCCATTGCTCTCTTTGCTCAGTTCTGAGAATATACACCAATTGTATCTCGCTTCTGGAGTTATTGATCGAGCATCAATTTATTGGACCAGATTTTAAAGAATGGAGCTCCAAATCAAGCCGGAGTGTCTGCAACTCAGCCCCCACGCGGCAAACTCAGCGGCAACCTTCAAACACTGGCTGGTGTGCTTCAAAGGGTACCTCAGGACGGCCACGACTGCACCTACGGAGGACCAGAAACTGCAAGTTCTCCACTGGAGGGTGATCCCAGAGATCTACACCCTCATCGAGGATGGAAACGATTTCGAGGCCGCAATGACCCTGCTGGAAGGACATTATATTCGCCCAGTAAACCAGGTCTACGCCCGACATTTACTAGCGACGAGGTGACAAATCCCCGGGGAATCGCTGGAGGAATTCTACCGTGCGCTCCTGGTGTTAGGTAGGAACTGTGACTGCCCACAAGTTTCAGCCAGCGACCACACAGAACGTTTGATCCAGGACGCATTCGTTGCAGGTATGCTGTCCTCCCAAATCCGCCAGCGGCTGCGAGAAAAAGAGACACTAGGCCTCAAGGAGGCACGGGACCTTGCTCGCTCCCTGGATGTGGCCTCCTGAAACACCCGCGCGTGCGTCCCCGACCACGCGGCAGCCCCTTGGGCAGCGTGGAACCCCCCCGCGGCCGACTCCGATGCATCCCCCATCAAGCTTGTGCTGCGCGACTACCAGGCACCCCGCGGGACCCTGCTGCTATTTTTGCGGGCAAGCCAAGCACCCCTGGCAGCGCTGCCCGGCCCGCTCCTCCACCTGCAAAGGGTGCGGCAAAAAGGGCCATTTCGTGGTGGTATGCCAGGCCCGGGCGGTCGCTGCGGTCTCCGGGGGCGAACTGGGACCGTTACCCCAACTCTCTCCACGAGCCACGTGTGGCCAGCGGGCGCTGCCATCTTCCTTTTCCAGAGCCACGTGCGGGCCCCGGGTGCCGCCATCTTGTTCTCCAGGGACCGCGTGCGACGGATGAGCGCCGCCATCTTGCACACCCCCAGCCATGTGCTACCAGTGGGCGCCGCCATCTTGGCTGGAGTCTCAGGACCCCGATTCGGATGACCACACACCGCCCAAGGAAAACCTCCAACTTTTGCCGCGACTTGCCTCGGTGACCCTGGACCAGGCTCAGGCCCGAACGCTCTCGACCGCGACGACGACCGTGCTCATCAATGGGCACAAAACATCCTGCCTGATCGACTCCAGGAGCACAGTGAGTTTCATACACCCCAACACGGTAAGGCGCTGTTCTCTTCCCATCCGCCCAGTTAACCAAAAAATCTACATGGCCTCCGGGTCTCACTCTGCAGAGATCAAAGGGTTCTGCGTAGCGAACCTCACGGTACAGGGAAGGGAATTAAAAAATTTCCGCCTCTACGTCCTCCCTCACCTCTGCGCTGCCATGCTCCTAGGGTTAGACTTCCAATGTAACCTCCAGAGTTTAACTTTTAAATTCGGCGGCCCTATACCCCCCCTCACTGTCTGCAGCCTCGCGACCCTCAAGGTCGATCCGCCTTCCCTTTTTGCGAACCTCACCCCGGATTGCAAACCCGTCGCCACCAGGAGCAGACAGTACAGTGCCCAGGACCGGACCTTCATTAGGTTGGAAGTCCAGCGGTTACTGAAGGAAGGTATTATTGAGGCTAGCAACAGTCCCTGAAGAATTCAAGTAGTGGTTGTAAAGACCGGGGAGAAGCATAGGATGGTCATCAATTATAGTCAGACCATCAACAGCTCGATGCGTACCCCCTCCCCTGCATATCTGATTTGGTCAATCAGATTGCACAATACAAGGTCTTTTCCACGGTGGATCTAAAATCCGCCTACCACCAGCTCCCCATCCGCCCTAGCGACCGCAAATACACTGCATTCGAAGCAGATGGGCGGCTCTACCACTTCCTCAGGGTTCCGTTCGTTGTCACAAATGGAGTCTCAGTCTTCCAACGGGAGATGGACCGAATGGTTGACCAGTATGGTTTGCGGGCCACGTTTCCGTACCTCGATAACGTCACCATCTGCGGCCACGACCAGCAGGACCACGACACCAACCTCTGAAAATTCCTCCATACTGCAAAAATCCTTAATCTAACCTACAACAAGGACAAATGCGTGTTCAGCACTAACCGTCTAGCCATCCTCGGCTACGTAGTGCATGATGGAGTTATAGGCCCAGATCCCGAACGCATATGCCCCCTCATGGAGTTTCCCCTCCCCCACTGCTCCAAGGCCCTGAAACGCTGCTTGGGATTTTTTTCATATTATGCCCAGTGGGTCCACAACTATGCGGACAAGGCCCGCCCACTAATTCAATCCACAGTTTTTCCCCTGTTGGCAGAGGCCCGCCAGGCCTTCAGCCGCATCAAAGCGGACATTGCAAAGGCCACGATACACGCAATCAATGAATCCCTTCCCTTCCAAGTCGAGAGCGACGCGTCCGACGTAGCTCTGGCGGCCACCCTCAACCAAGCGGGCAGACATGTGGCCTTCTTCTAACGCACCCTCCTCACTTCAGAAATCCGCCATTCCTCCGTTGAAAAGGAGGCCCAGGCCATAGTAGAAGCTGTGCGGCACTGGAGGCATTACCTGGCCGGCAGGAGATTCACTCTCCTCACTGACCAACGGTCGGTTGCTTTAGCGGGGCAAGATAAAGAACGATAAGATCTTACGGTGGAGGATTGAGCTCTCCACCTACAGCTACGAGATCTTGTATTGTCCCGGGAAGTTAAACGAGCCTCCTGATGCCCTACCCCGCGGCACATGTGCCAAAGTACAAGTGGACCGACTCCGGGCCCTCCACGAGGACCTCTGCCACCCGGGGGGTCACTCGATTCTTCCATTTCATCAAGACCCGCAACCTGCCCTACTCCATCGAGGAGGTCAGGACCGCCACCAGGAACTGCCAAATCTGCACGGAGTGCAAGGCGCACTTCTACAGGCCAGAGAAAGCGCACCTGATAAAGGCTTCCCGTCCCTTTGAACGCCTCAGTATGGACTTCAAAGTACCCCTCCCCTCCACCGACTGCAACAAGTTCTTCCTGAACATGATTGACGAGTACTTCCGGTTCCCATTCGCCATCCCCTACCCCGACATGACCGCAGCCACTGTCATAAAAGCCCTCCACAGTATCTTTACACTGTTTGGTTTCCCCGCCTACATACACAGCGATAGGGGGTCCTCCTTTATGAGCGACGAACTGCGTCAATTCCTGCTCCTGCTCAGCAAATGCATTGCCTCGAGCAGGACGACCAGTTACAACCCCCGGGGAAACGGACAGGTAGAGAGAGAAAACGGAACGGTCTGGAAGACCGTCCTACTGGCCCTACGGTCCAGGAATCTCCCAGTCTCCCGCTCGCAGGAGGTCCTTCCGGATGCTCTCCACCCCATCCGATCATTGCTGTGTACCACGACCAACCAAATACCTCACGAACGTCTCTTTGTCTTCCCTAGGAAGTCCTCCTCTGGGACCTCGCTCACAACCTGGCTGGCAGCTCCTGGACCCATCCTGCTCCACAAACACGTGCGGGCGCACAAGTCGGACCCATTGGTCGAGAGGCTCCACCTCCTTCACACTAACCCTCCATACGCCTACGTGGCGTACCCCGACGGCCGACAGGATACGGTCTCCCTACGGGACCTGGCACCCGCTGGATCCCCACCCACACCACCAACCCCACCCTCCCTCCCACCAGCGCAGCCCACAGCTGCCCCCTCCCCAGGTGGATTGGTCCTCCCACCGGTCCCATCTAGGGGTGATGAAGCTGCCGAAGAAGCCAAAGCCACGCTCCCGGAGCCACGGATGCCCAAGCCGGCGACGATCGTAGGGGACGACCAGGACCCCTGACCGACTAATTGCTTCCTTTTGAATGTAAATAAATATTGTAAATAGTTGCGACATGTGACGAGGCAAAACACTGTACTAATGTATACTGGGTACCGCCATAACCTCAACCTCTACGCGAGGCTACCACCCCCGCCGGACTCTTTTTTTAAACAGGAGGTGAATGTGCTAGTCGGTATTAGGGGTATTACGGTACCCAAGTTGATGCTGTAAGACTATTGGTGTGGGAGGTACCTGAGACAGCAATATCATCGGTGAAGCCTGGCTGCTGGTTCCGCCCAGTAAGGCAGAGTATAAGAGCCTGTGTCTCCCTAGCAGCTGCATTCTGTACCTGTGCTGCTGGGGGAAACATCTAGTCCATTGAAGCCTTCAATTGTCATCCAATCTCGCTTCTGGAGTTATTGATCGAGCATCAACAGGTAATAAACTATCTGTGCATAAACACACTGATGCACTTGTGGGCTGGAGCTTGTGAGATGCCACACAAGTCCATGCTCGAGCTCTGTAATGATCCGGAGGCATAAAGGTTCAGAGCTGCGGTGACCTTAATGGCCACTGGAGCGGGTGTCCTCCTCCTTTGCGAGGTGCCAAGTCCGCAAGGACATGACACAGGTGCCACACCATCTCCTTGTTGAGGCAAAGTCATCTGTTCGAAAGACCGGCGACACCTGTACACCTTGACCTGTCGACGGCCTCCCTTCTGGGTTCCACGCTGGCCTGATGGGTGGCCGGGTCCTTAGGGTGTGGGGCAGGGCCCTGCATATTGACCGCCGACTCGAGTCTCTGTTGGGATTGCTGCCGCTACCTTCTCCAACGCCTGTCCGCCTGGCCTGCCAGCAACACGATCCAGAGGGTCGCATGGTAGACCTGTGGGCTCTGAGACAGCCCTGCCCCCCCAGGCCATGGGTAGCCTCCCCCCACCAATAGCGTCCCACCCCAACCGAAACTGGCCACTCCGGGTCCTCCACTCCCAGAGCAGTGAGGGCAGCCTATGCAGGATCCAAGGTATCATCCATCCCGTGTAAAATCTGTAAGGAATTAGAGAGGGTGTGAGACTGACAACCAGCGATGTCTTCCACCCCAGGACCCTCCGTCCCCAGTTGCTCCCTCCATCCCCTGCCATCCGACACGCCCAGCCCACACACCCCCAGCTCTGGTGGTACACTGCAGAACACCTCCCAAAGGGTTGCCTGCTTTGTGATGTCTGCCATGCTCCCCCGCCCCCCCCCCCTCCCCCACACATCCCTCTCCCATCCCCCCACCCTGTTCCACTCTCCTAGGGCCTGTTTAACAGCACTCCAGGGTGGTGGGTCTGTGTCGACGCTGTCAGCAGGTCATTGTTGGGGGAAAGGGCGTGACGATAATGCACTGAGAGCTGAGCACTGGTGTTCCTCAGTCTATGCCATAGTCTGACTTCTGCATGTCTGCTGAGTGCTCGCTCACACCCATCGCCTGCACTTGGTATGCCTGTATAGGGCGGGGGAGCCATCCAGACCTCTATGCCTGGGAGCTGGGTTACCTGATTGGTGGTCGGCTAGCATTGCGGAAGAAAGTGCCAGAGGTGCCAGACTTCTCGAGTGCAACGTTTATAAACGCTGTACATTTGTGTCCCCAATTGCCCCAGCTGGATTGAGCCCTGCTGCCCCTGCGCTATCTGGTTCTGCCAGTCCTGGCAGCTTCCCAATGTTAGCACCATGGTGTCGCCGTCCTCGGCGATGCTCTTCAGTAACTAGAACTTGCTTTGGAATGCCCTGGCAATGCCCGCCTGCGACTGGATCGCGTCTCCCAGCGACCTAGCGAATAGCCGGCAAATCCCGCTCAGGCTCCGCAGCGCCTCATCAAGGTCCACCTGTGGCTGGGACACATCCTCCAGCGATTTACACATGCTGTCGAGGCGCTCAGCCATTGCCGTCACTGACTGAACCACGCCTTGGACGCCACTGCTCATGGCATTGCTCGACATGGGTTGGCCGGTGCATAGAACATAGAACATTACAGCGCAGTACAGGCCCTTCGACCCTCGATGTTGCGCCGACCTGTGAAACCACTCTAAAGCCCATCTACACTATTCCCTTATCGTCCATATGTCTATCTAATGACCATTTAAATGCCCTTAATGTTGGCAAGTCCACTACTGTTGCAGGCAGGGCATTCCACACCCTTACTACTCTCTGAGTAAAGAACCTACCTCTGACATCTGTCCTATATCTATCTCCCCTCAATTTAAAGCTATGTCCCCTCGTGCTCGACATCACCATGGTACGGTGCTGGGTGGGGGTGGTGCCAGGCATATGCGTGGGGGGGGGGGGTCTTGGCTGGTGCTAGGGCGCAGGTGCCAACCCACCCGTGTGGCCTGGTGGAGGTCATTGATCTTCTTACGGTACTGGATGCCAGTCCTCCTGGTGATGCTCCCCAAGCTGATGGCTGCTGCCACTTCTCCCAGGCAGCACTGGCTGCCCTGTGGCTGACCCTCTGAGATCCTCGGGGGAACAGTGCATCCCGTCTGATCTCCACCAATTCCAACAGTCCAGCCAGGTCGGCATCCCCAAATCGTGGGGCTAGTCTCATCAGTGTCATGCTGAGAGCTGAGAGGAGTTTGGTCTGAAGGTTCAGTTTAGGTGCTGCTCTCCCTTGTTAGCTGGGGCTGGCGAGCGCGGTCCCGACGAATCAGCCGGCAGGGTAGTCATTTGCGGCGTGAAGGCTTCGTTAAGTGAACCAATTAACTTGATACTGGTGACGGCCTTGCCGGGCCAAGTGTCGGGAAGCTCGCGGCAGTTCCCGCTCACTAGCACACAAATAAACTTTTCATTATATCGCACTGATAAACACGACAAAAGTGCACTTTAGACTTAGACATGCAGCCAATTAAAAGATGTGGAGGAGTATTATGGAGGCTTTTCTTAACTTCTGGTTAGTTTCTATTTTTGCTTTGTCTTTATAATAGCCTAACTCATTCACTCCCTCACATAGCCATGCAGTGCAGCTAGCAGCACTGTATGTTGAGACCTTGCAAGGTAAGCTTTGCTTTAAGAATAAGCTGACAGCTGATATTCTTAAGTATCTTACATGACCCATCCAGGTGCCAAAGTAGAGGTTGTAGCACGTAATATCTTGCATGAATCAAATACTTCAATAGCAGCATTTGTCACTTACTTCTATAGTGATAAACATCAACTTGGATAAATCCACTGGAAGGGGTGCAGTATGAGAGTTGTAGGAAGAGATTTTCAATCTGCACAGCATATATGTTGCAGTTTGGCATGTAAAAGGATGCTTAATGTGCATTATTCCGAAGAAGCACTTCCTGATACCTCTCTGCTCAAGTGTAGATTTTATTTAATTTGGTCAGCTGCAGACTGGCTGAGATGTTTTAAGCTTTGTGGTTTCAGCCCAGTTTGTGTGGTTAAACATTCAAGGCTTGACATTCTTGGGGTTCCATGCAATGGGGCTTAAATGCACCAAAAGCTGAGGAGGATGTCCTGGTCAGAAATATGGGGGTTAGCTCATTTCAAATTTACTGGTGTGACAAGGGTTGAGAAACAGGATGGGGGTGGGGAGCAGAATATTCAGGTAGGGGGTGAGCAAGTAATTCTATCAGTTAAAGGGGATAGGGAATTAAAAGGTTGCTACAACAGAAGGTAAGAGATGAGCATCTCAGAGGCTGAAATTGAAGTGCTGCTGTTCCCTATCGGAGGCCAGACGGATGCTATAGCTGGAATACCAGGGAGGTAGCAGTAGCACAGACCATTTAAAGGCGGGATAGTGAGCGAGTTCTCTCCAAAGACCCACATGTCTCAAGTTTGAATTCGTTAGATCAACAACGATAATTTAAAAAATATATATATATTTTATTAAAGTTTTCAAACACAATTTTTTCCCTTACAAATCAAAGAAATAAAAATACAAGTAACCTGATAACTGCAATCTAACATTGTGTAACTAACATGGTAAACTAACCAAATAACACGAAGTAATACTCCCCCCCGCCCCCTCTCCCCCTCCAAAAACCCAAACAATTTACCCCCCCTCCCTCCCCCTGGGTTGCTGCTGCTGGTCATCTATCTTCCCTCTAACGTTCCGCTAGGTAGTCGAGGAACGGTTGCCACCGCCTGGTGAACCCTTGAGCCGATCCTCTCAGCGCAAACTTCATCTGCTCCAGTTTTATGAACCCCGCCATATCGTTTATCCACATGAGTAAAATCCTACGCCGGGCTACTAGGGACGCAAAGGCCACGACATCGGCCTCTTTCGCCTCCTGCACTCCCGGCTCATCCGCAACTCCAAATATAGCTAACCCCCAGCCTGGCTTGACCTGGACCTTCACCACCTTCGAGATCACTCCCGTCACTCCCCTCCAATACACCTCCAGTGCCGGACACAACCAAAACATATGTGTGTGGTTCGCCGGGCTTCCCCCGCACCTCCCACACTTGTCCTCCACTCCGAAGAACCTGCTCAACCTTGCTCCCGTTATGTGTGCTCTATGCAGCACCTTAAATTGGATCAGGCTAAGCCTGGCACACGAGGAAGAGGAATTTGCCCTGCTTAGGGCATCAGCCCACATCAATCTCCTCCCCGAGCTCTTCTTCCCATTTTCCCTTCAGTTCGCCCACCAACTCCTCCCCCTCTTCTCTCATCTCCTGGTATATCTCTGACACTTTGCCCTCCCCGACCCACGCCCCCAAAGCACCCTGTCCTGGATCCCTTGTGTCGGGAGCAGCGGAAATTCCCTCACCAGTTGTTTCGTGAACGCTCTCACCTGCATATATCTAAAGACATTTCCCCGGGGCAGCTTATACTTTTCCTCAAGCGCTCCCAAGCTCGCAAACGTCCCGTCTATAAATAAATCTCCACTCTCCTGATTCCTACCCGGTGCCAGCTCTGGAATCCTCCATCCAGCCTCCCTGGGGCAAACCTATGGTTGTTCCTTATCGGGGACCACACCGAGGCTCCCAGCACACCCCTCTGTCGCCTCCATTGCCCCCAGATACTTAATGTTGCCGCCACCACTGGGTTCGTGGTAAATTGTTTTGGTGAGAGCGGTAGTGGCGCCGTCACCAGCGCTTTTAAACTCGTCCCTTTACAGGACTTCATCTCCAATCTTTTCCACGCCGCTCCCTCTCCCTCCATCATCCATTTACGAATCATCGCCACATTGGCGGCCCAGTAGTAGTCGCCCAAATTCGGCAACGCCAGTCCCCCTCTGTCTCTACTACGTTGTAGGAACCCCCTCCTTACCCTCGGGACCTTCCCTGCCCACACGAAGCTCGTGATGCTCCTATCTATTTTTAAAAAAAAGGCCTTAGTGATCAGTATAGGGAGACATTGGAACACAAATAGGAACCTCGGGAGGACCATCATCTTAATTGCCTGCACTCTGCCCGCCAGTGACAGCGGCTGCATGTCCCACCTTTTGAAATCCTCTTCCATTTGTTCCACCAGTCGTGTCAGATTAAGTCTGTGTAAGGTTCCCCAGCTCCTGGCTATCTGAATCCCCAGGTATCGGAAGTTTCTTTCCACTCTCCTTAGCGGTAGGCCATCTATCCCTCTACTCTGGTCCCCAGGGTGTATCACAAAAAGCTCACTCTTTCCCATGTTAAGCCTATATCCCGAGAAATCTCCAAACTCCCTCAATATCTGCATGCCCTCTGGCATTCCCCCCACTGGGTCCGTCACATACAGCAGTAGGTCATCCACGTAGAGTGACACTCGGTGTTCCTCTCCCCCTCTAATCACCCCTCTCCATTTTCTGGAGTCTCTCAGCGCTATGGCCAGTGGTTCAATTGCCAACGCGAACAGTAATGGGGACAATGGGCATCCCTGTCTTGTTCCCCTGTGTAGTCGAAAATACTCCGACCTTTGCCGACCTGTGACCACACTTGCCGTTGGGGCCCCATAGAGGAGTTTAACCCAGCTGACAAACCCGTCCCCGAACCCGAACCTCCTCAGCACCTCCCATAGATACTCCCACTCCACCCTATCAAATGCCTTCTCTGCATCCATTGCCGCCACTATCTCTGCCTCCCCCTCTGCTGGGGGCATCATTATCACCCCTAATAGCCGTCGAACGTTGACATTTAGTTGTCTCCCCTTTACGAACCCTGTCTGGTCTTCGTGCACCACCCCCGGGACACAATCCTCTATCCTCATTGCCAGAACCTTTGCTAGCAACTTGGCGTCCACATTTAGCAGTGAGATAGGCCTATAGGACCCGCACTGCAGCGGATCTTTATCCCGCTTCAAGATTAGCGATATCGTCGCCTCCGACATTGTCGGGGGTAGGGTCCCCCCTTCTCTGGCCTCGTTAAAGGTCCTTACCAGCAGCGGGGCCAACAAGTCCACATATTTTCTATAAAATTCCACCGGGAACCCATCTGGTCCCGGGGCCTTCCCTGCCTGCATATTCCCCAGCCCCTTGGTAACCTCGTCCACCCCAATCGGCGCCCCCAGGCCTTCCACCTCCTGCTCCTCCACCCTCGGGAACCTTAATTGGTCCAAAAACTGCCGCATCTCCTCTTTTCCTTCCGGGGGTTGGGACCTATAGAGTCTCTCGTAAAAGGTCTTAAACACCTCGTTTATCTTCCCTGCTCTCCGCACCGTAGCTCCCTTTTCATCCCTAATTCCCCCTATCTCCCTCGCCGCTGTCCTCTTTCGCAGCTGATGGGCCAACAGGCGACTCGCCTTTTCCCCATATTCATATCTCATCCCCTGTGCCTTCCTCCACTGTGCCTCCGCCCTCCTTGTGGTCAACAGGTCGAACTCCGTCTGGAGTCGTCGCCTCTCCCTGTATAGTCCTTCCTCCGGGGCCTCCGCGTATTCTTTTATCTACCCTCAAAATCTCCCCCAGTAGTCTTTCCCTTTCCTTGGCCTCTATTTTCCCCTTGTGGGCCCTGATGGAGATCAGCTCTCCTCTGACCACCGCCTTTAGTGCTTCCCATACTACTCCCACTCAGACCTCCCCGTCGTCATTGGCCTCCAGGTATCTTTTGATACATCCCCGCACCCTTCCGCAGACTCCCTCATCTGCCAATAATCCCACATCCAGTCACCAGAGTGGACGCTGCTCCCTCTCCTCTCCTAGTTCCAGGTCCACCCAGTGTGGGGCATGATCTGAAACAGCTATGGCTGAGTACTCAGTTCCTTCCACCCTCGAGATCAGTGACCTTCCCATAACAAAGAAATCTATCCGGGAAGACACCTTGTGAACATGGGAGAAGAAGGAGAACTCTTTGGCCTTCGGCCTAACAAATCGCCACGGATCCACTCCCCCCATTTGGTCCATAAACCCCCTAAGCACCTTAGCCGCTGCCGGCCTCCTTCCGGTCCTAGATCTAGATCTATCTAACCCTGGGTCCAACACGGTGTTGAAGTCCCCCCTCATTATCAGGTTTCCTACCTCCAGGTCCGGGATACGTCCCAGCATCCGCTTCATAAATCCCGCATCATCCCAATTCGGGGCATATACGTTAACCAACACGACCTCCATTCCCTCCAGTCTGCCACTCACCATCACATATCTGCCTCCGCTGTCTGCTACAATGTTCCTAGCTTCGAATGACACCCATTTCCCCACCAGTATGGCCACCCCTCTGTTCTTTGCATCCAGCCCTGAGTGGAACACCTGTCCCACCCATCCTTTCCTTAACCTAACTTGGTCCGCCACCTTCAGGTGCGTCTCCTGAAGTATAGCCACGTCTGCCCTCAGTCCTTTCAAGTGCGCGAACACTCGGGCCCTTTTAATCGGCCCATTTAGGCCTCTCACGTTCCACGTGATCAGCCGAACTGGGGGGCTGCCTGCCCCCCTCCCGTGTCAACTAGCCATCACCCTCTCTAGGCCAGTCCCACGTCCCGGTTCCGCGCACCCACCCGTCCCCCAGGCGGCGCATTCCCGCCCCGACCACCCTTTCTTTTACCAGTTCCTCTCTGATTTCTGCAGCAGCAACCCAGTTATCCTCCCCCCCCCCCCCCGCTAGATCCCCATCTACAACAACGATAAATTGTTAAACAAGGAACAGAAACACAGAGAAGCAAGTATTTAATCCTTAAAAAATCCTTGGGCGGTATTCCCCCCCCCCCCCGCCCCCCCCCCGCCGGGTGGGAGAATCGCTGGGACGCAGCGGAAATCGCGCCACGCCGCCCCGACCCCCCGCACGCGATTCTACCACCACCCCCAAAACCAGCGCCGCGCGAATCGCGCCAGGCCGCTTGGAGAATCGCGGCAAACGGCGGGCGGTGATCCTCCGGCCCGGATGGGCCGATTGCCCGCGCGTAAACGGCCTAGTCCCGCCGGCGCCGTCCACACTTGGTCGCTGCCGGTGGGTACTCATCGCAAAGACTTGGGGGGCGGCTTGAGGGGGGGAGGGGGCCTCCGTTCTCGGGGGGGGGGGGGCCTCCGTAGTGGCCTGGTATGCGATCGGGACCAACCGATCGGCGGCCGGCCTCTCTGTCGGCGGGCCTCGTTTCCTCCGCCGGCGAGCCTGGATCCATCCGCCATGTTTGTGCGGGGCGGCCTGGGGGAGGACGGCCACCGCGCATGCGCTAGTTGGCGCCGGCCCAACTGCGCATGCGCGGGGCCCAAGGCGCCGCGTCTTTCACGCGGTGCCGGGTCTCTGACGCCGCGCCGAGGCCCCGCCCCTGTAGATCGCGTGACGCCCCTGCTAGCCCCTTGGAGGGGAGAGAATAAGGGTCTGGGAACGGGCGCCCGCCGGAGTAAAACACTCCAGTTTTTACTCTGGCGTCGGTACTTAAGATTCCCGTTGGGAGAATCCCGCCCCTAAATCCTTAAAAACATCGGGCTGTATTCTCCCACCCTGCCCGTTGCAAGAACGTCACGGGCAAGCCACACAAAATGGAGAACTCCATTGACCTCAGGCGGGATTCTCCGGCCACCAGGTGGGATTCTCCGGTCACTGGGCGGAAATGGCCAGAGAATCCCGCCCATCTCCCTTATCCTAGAAGCAAAGTCATTTGAAATGAAAATCGCTTATTGTCACAAGTAGGCTTCACAGTAACTTCATTTGAAGCCTACTTGTGACAATAAGCGATTTTCATTTCATTTAGAGGCTGGTTTAGCACAGGGCTAAATCGCTGAAAGCCAGACCAAGGCAGGCCAGCAGCACGGTCAATTCCCGTACCAGCCTCCCCGAACAGGTGCCGGAATGTGGCGACTAGGGGCTTTTCACAATAACTTCATTTGAAGCCTACTTGTGACAATAAGCAATTTTCATTTTCATTTCATTTCTTTTGGCAGCTTTCAAGTTAAGTGTTGCACATCTGCAATGTATGCAGGCATATTTATGTCTCAAATCTTAAAGCCTTGTTCCCTCACACCCACCATTATTTTAATTTTTTCCCTTGAATCCTGACCGCAGGTTCTGGACACTGGAGCAGCCAATTAACTTGATGCATTCCAACTGGCTGCAAGAAACTGTGCTTGTCATTGCAGATTAGCTTCACATTTACCGAATAGAAGCCTTTCCAGCTCATATAGTTAATGGAATTTACATTTGATGCATTCAATGAACATGCCTACAATTAAAAACCTCCTTGATCCCAGGAAAGCCAATAATTCTGAAAAATGTAATGTATATCTCATCATCTATGTCGCACCCCATTGTGGAATTTTATATAAGTTGAGATGACCTGGAAAAGAAGGCATTGTGAAGCATTGCAAAGCAAAGTAGCTGAAGTGATGAAAATTAATTGTGGCTCCCTGGAATGAGCCTGTGGCATAAAAGATGAGAGCCATTCTGCAACAATTTGAGTTGTGTGCGCTCTAAACCTTGGTTGCAGATCTGGCTGCAGGAGTAAACAGAGCTCCTGCAAAGCCTCATTACTGAAGCACAACCCTCTGGGATAGAGCTCCTGGGAAAGAAAGGACCTTCATTAATGTGCCACAATGTCTTTCAGGTCAACTCAACACACTTTACAATCAACTAAATGCTTTTGAAGTGTAGTCACTTGTAATGTAGGGAAAAGTGGCAGCCAGTGGTGCACACACTGCAGGTTCCCACAAACAGCAATATAAGAACCAAGTCATCTGTTTTAATGAGGAATATTGAGAGATAAACATTAGCCAGGACATCAGGAGAATTCCCTTGCTCTTCCTTGAATAATTAATTGGGATTGTTTAGGTCCACCTGAGATTGCAGACAGGACCTCAGTTTAGCCTCTCAGCCACGAGCCCGCAGTGCTGAAATTGCAGCGCTCCCTTATTACAGCATTGGTGTCAGCCATAATGATGTGACTGATTTTTTTCCTTTTAATACATGCAGTGAATCCCAAATAATGTCCAAAAGACTCACCAAACATTTCAGTTGAGCAGTGTCCCTTGAAAGAAGTACTTCTACTTTGACATAGGGGCCCTGGCAAACTGCACCTTTCAGTAGCTTGCACATTCCCAAGGACATTTGGGAAGATAGAAATCATAGAATGTGGGATATCCTGACCTACATTTGCTGTTTGCATGTGATTGCCACCAGAAGGGGAACTTCAATGTTCCCTGAAATTTCACAAAATGTATGTCAGGGATTTTCTGCGGCTCACGTCTAATTGACATCACCCCACGCACCATGTTTTCTGCACTTGCGGGTTCCTTAAGACCCCTCCCAATCCTTCAAGAGCATCCCTTACTGAGGCCTTCATAGTCAAATAGAAAAGGAGGCTTTTATTCTTCTTCTTCTATCAATCAGAATTGAATTTGAGCTCAAGACTCGGTGGTGAAAGCACAATATGTGACCCATGTTCTACTTAGTCTTTCTCCTGGTTTCTTACCTTAAAGTCAAATGATATTGTGTCAATGGAGATAACTGACTGTCTTGCAAAGTTCTGAAGTGTCCCCGTTAGAAATGCTTGTGGGAAGAAAAATCCACTGATCCAGAAGGCAGCTGGAATCCCATGAGTAATCCATTTCTGCAGGAACTCGATTCTTTCAAGAAGATCCTCCACCCATGAGGCCAGAGGTTTGAGTGAAGGGTACGCCTTGAAAACACAGACACTGAGTATCAAGATGGAGCTCATTGGGTCCTCTCATTTTATCATCTTCTATATTAAGACATTTAAAAGCAAACATTTCCCTTTGTGCTTTTATGTGGTTACTTATAGAAGGATAACATGCAGTAGTAACAAATAATTTAAATTTATATAAAACTTTTTATGTCCTCAAGATATTACAAAATGCAGACAAGTAATTAATTTTAACATGTATTCATTGTTGTAATGCAGGAAACCCACAAATAGCAATGGGATAAGAAACAGAGAATCTGTTTAGTAATGTTAGTTGAGGGATAAATATTGGCCAGGACAGTAGTGAGTAATCGCCTCTGCGCTTCTTTGAATAGAACCTTGAGATCTTTTACATCCATCTGAAAACAAATACAGACCTCAGATTAATAACTCATACTAAAAAATGACACGTTCACACTGTCATGCTTCCTCTCTAATACTGAAGTGTCAGCCTGGTTTATATGCTCAGAGCCTTGGAGTGGGGCATCACCCACAAGCTTCGAGTCAGAACTGAGAGTGCTACCGACTGAGCCACAGCAATGAAACAACAGCTTGTACTTGTATGAAATATTTTTTAACAAGGGCAATTTGGAATTGGCAACAAATGCTGGCTTTGCTAGCGATGGTCCTTAAATGAATGAAAATAAAAACGTAAAGCCTCCCAAGTTGCTTTCCAAAAGAGTTTTCAGGTAAAATGTGACATTGAGCCACAGAAAGACCAAAAGTATGGCCAAAGACCTTGTTTTAACGAGATTCGTAAGGAGGAGAGAGAGGTGGAGATAAAAACAGAAGGTGCTGGAAATACTCTGACGATCTGGCAGCATCTGTGGATAGAGAAACAGAGTTAATGTTTTGAGTCAAATATGGCTCCCTTTCAGGGAGAGGTGGAGAGTTTGATGAAAGGAATTGCAGAGTTCAGGTCTGGACAACCGAAGACATGGTGATCAATAGAAGAGCTTATTCTTTTATTCTGAAAAGCCTACTGGAGATGGCGATTTTAAATACCATGGGCGAGATTCAGTGGCCTTGTTGCGCTCGAGCGAGAGCGCGACGAGGCCGGTGAATAGCGGGAGAGGCCAAAAACGAGAAACGCACCGGGTGCCAAATCGTTGGCGATGCAACTGGCCCGCTCCCTTGGCGAAATCGGGATCCCACTGTAGCATGGCGAGAAATCAATAATCACCACTTAAGCCCTATTTCCATACAATTAACGGGGGCCACCCCAAATTCAACAGCCTCCCGTGATCCAGCAGCCTCTCCAGCAAGTGGTCACGCTGGCGCCGATTAGTATTCCTTTTTAAAAATGTGAACCTGGTGGAAGGGCAGATGCAGAGAGCCCAGGAGACGAATAGCCACCTTCGCTCACAGGCAAAGCGCCTGTGGTCACTGGGCTTACTGCCCAGTGCTTGGAGAGTGGTGGAGTTGGGGAGTGGGGGGGGGGGGGGGGGAGGTCCACCCTAGGTGATCCACCATGAGGGGCATGGGGGTATCGGAGCTGGGGGGCAACTGCCTGCAACTCCGCCATACCTGGATCGTGTGTACCCGTTCCGGGGGCAAATCCAGTCCCTGCCTATCTGCCCCACTGACCACCCATAAACCCTACTGACTGCGGAGTCCTCTGACCGTGCGGCTGAAGGCTATTGCTAATACGAATTGGCAATTGTGTTTAAGTGAGCACATCACCCATCCCAAGTGGATTCCCATGGGTGGGTGTGCCATTTAGCATGTGGGAGTTATTGCCTAGTATCCCAATCAGACCATGATTCCTGGACACGGTGCCTGAACATTGCGGGAGGCAACACCAGGGACACAGCAGCCAACATCCAGCCCCGGGGACATGTCCGCGGCCGGAGGGTGGGTGAGTCCAATGGGGAGGGGACTAGCGCCTGGTCTAGGTAACATTATGTGCGGGTGTCAAGGGTACAGGGTCTGGGGTCCGGTGGGCAGGAGCTGCAGCCGGGTGTGCGTGGGCATTCCCAGTGTGGGGCGGGGGGGGGGGGGGGGGGATCAATGGGGAAATGGAGGGTCCCAGGATGGAAGACATCGCTGTTTGTCAGTCTCACACCCTCTACCAATTTCTTACAGGTGCTGAATGAGTAGGACGATATTTTGGACTCCACGGAACTTGCTCTAGTGGTGCTGCTGGCAGGCTGAGTGGCCAGGCACCGTAGGCGGCGGGAACAGCAGCATTGACAGAGGATCGAGGTGGTGGCCCATGTGCGGGTCCCCAACCCACACCCAGAGGACCCGACCGCCCATCAGGCCAGAGTGAGATCCAGTGGGGGAGGCCCGCGGGTGTACAAGCGTAGGTGGTCTTTCGAGTAAATGACGGACAGCGCATGCCACAGGACGCTCTGCCTCAACAAGCAGACAGTGCGGCATCTGTGCCATGTCCTCGCAGACTTGGCACCACATGGAGGAGGAGGACACTCGCTCTCTGTGGCTGTCAAGGTCACTGCAGTCCTGAACTTTTACACCTCGGGATCATTCCAGGGCTTGAGCGGGGACCTGTGTGGCATTTCTCAAGCCAGAGTCCACAGGTGCATTCGTCACGTCATGGATGCTCTGTTTGCCTGGGTAGAAAATTAGATAAATGTTGCCACGGAGCAAGCCCAACAAGGTGCCCGGGAAGCAGGGTTCTCTGCCATCGCCAGGATGCCCCAGGTCCAGGGGCTGATAGACTGCACGCATGTGGCCCAGTGCCCGCCGGACCATCTGCGAGTGCCCTACGTTTAACAGAAAGGGGTTCCACTCCCTGAACATTCAGCTCGTATGTGACCACCACCTCAGGAATCATGCATGTGTATGCACACTTTCCAGGGTGTGTGTACTACAGTTTCATCCTGGGTCAGACATCCCACCATCTTCAAGGACGATCCCAGAATGGCCGGCTGGCTCTTGGGGGATAAGGTATAACTGCTGAGGACCTGGCTAATGACGCCAGTACAGAGACCGGAGACTGTTACGGAGACCCATGTGGACACCCGGGCTGTCCTTGAGCAGTGCATCGGATTGCTCAAAATGTGGTTCCGATGCCTCGACCGCTCCGGTAGTGCCCTGCAGGACACCCTGGAGGGTTGCCTGCTGTGGTGTTCTGCTGTGTCCTCCACAACCTGGCACAGCAGTGGGGCAATGTGCTGGAGGTGGAGGATGAGGAACATGTGGCCACCTCTGAGGAGGAGGAGGAGAACGAGGATGAGGATGAGGAGCTGGACCAGCAGGCGCCAGAGGATGATCCCGGGGAGGAATCGGGCAAGGATGAGTCTGTTGTTTGAGGGGCAGAAGATACGTGTGAATGGCGTGGGAGGGGCCCAACGAATCACATACATATGGTCGGGGCATGTCCTCAGCTAATGAACCTTTCTTCAACACCATGTCGCTGATCTTAGGCAGGGAGCTGGAGCCATATCCCAGAGAGGCCATATTTGGGGTGTCAGAGCTGCCAGAGTTGCTGGTGGGAGCAGGGGCAGATGTTTTAGCCTTTGTCTCACTGATTGCTCTTAGACAGTGTAATGACCGGCACAGGACTCATCCAGCTGTGGATGATTGTTTCCCTGTGCTCATTGGACTGAGTTAACCCAGCACTAGTATAAAAGGCCGATCGCTGTAGAGCCAGGTGAAAAAAAGGAGCGAGGACCCGGTGAAATGTAACTGGGTCCTGTGTGTGTGTGGTGGTATGTATTAGGGGTAATACGGTACACCATGAATGCCGAGGAGCTATTGGAGGACAGATGCTGGGTCCCGATTGGATCTGCCGCCTACTGGGCTCCACCCAGATAGGCGGGGTATAAGAACCTGGTTTACTCCCCGCAGCTGCATTCTGTGACTGAGCTGCTGGGGAACAAGTCTGAACAAGTCTGCTCAATAAAGCCTCGATTAAAGGTCTCTACGTCTCGCCTCGTGTGTGATCGATGGTGCTACAATGTATTGAGCAGACTTAAAAAGGAATATGGAGCTCCGGATCACCCCGGAATGCCTGCGAATCGGCCCCCAAGCAGCTAACGCAACATCGGCGTTTAAACACTGGCGGGCGTGCTTTGAGGGGTACCTCCGAACGGCCCCAGGAAGACCAGAAGATGCAGGTCCTGCATTCCAGAGTGAGTCCCAAAATCTACGCACTCATCGAGGACGCGGAAGAATTCCCAGCGGCGATCAACTTGCTGAAACAGATCTACATTAGGCCCGTCAACCAGGTCTACGCACGCTACCAGCTCGCGACGAGACGACAATTCCCCGGGGAATCACTGGACGAATTCTTCAATGCGCTGACGATCCTGGGAAGAAACTGCGACTGCCCAGCGGTAACGGCGAATGAACATACGGACCTCCTGATCAGAGACGCTTACGTAACAGGTTTGGCATCGTCGCAAATTCGCCAGAGACTTTTAGAGAAAGACTCTCTCGGACTCACAGAGGCACGGGCCCTTGCAGCCTCCCTCGACGTGGCCTCCCAAAACGCCCGTGCCTATGCCCCCGACCGCACTACAGCCCCATGGGCTCCGTGGACCCCTGCTGCGACCGACCCCCCGGCACCCACCACCCCTCCGCAAGCATGCGCGGCCAGAATCCCAGACCACCCGGGGGGGCCCCGCTGCTACTTTTGCGGGCAGCCGAAACACCCCCGCCAGCGCTGCCCGACCTGCTCGGCCGCCTATAAAAGCTGTGGCAAAAGGGGGCACTACGCAGCGGTGTGCCAGTCCCGCGGGGACACCGCTATCTCCGGGGAACAAACGGGACCACGGGCTCAACCCCCCCAGCGACCCACGGGTGGCCAACGGGCGCCGCCATTTTGGACCCCGGACACCACGAGGGGGGGGCGGGCGCCGCCATCATCCTACCCACGGGCCGCGTGCGATCCATGGGAGCGGCCATTTTGTCCACCCCCGGCCGCGTGCAACCCATAGGAGCGGCCATTTTGTCCACCCCCGGCAGCGTGCGATCCATGGACGCCACCATCTTGGCTGACAGGCAAGGACCCCAACGTGGACGGCTCCACACTGCCTGAAGACAACGATCTGATGCACCAACCACGTTTGGCATTGGTGACCCTCGACCAGTCGCGGCCCCGGACGCTCCAGACGACAACGACAAAGGTGCTGGTGAACGGGCACAAGACGCCGTGTTTGATCGACTCGGGGTGCACGGAGAGTTTTATTCATCCGGACACGGTAAGACGCTGTTCCCTGGTAATTCGGCCAAGCACCCAAAAAATTTTCCTGGCGGCGGGGTCCCACTCCGTTGAAATCAAAGGGTTCTGCGTCGCAAACCTAACGGTGCAGGGGAGAGAGTTCAAAAATTACCGGCTGTATGGCCTCCCCCATCTCTGCACTCCCACTCTCCTGGGATTGGACTTCCAATGCAACCTCCAGAGCTTAATACCCCCACTGACTATCTGCGGCCTCGCGACACTCAAGGTCGAACCGCCCTCCTTGTTTGCGAACCTCACCCCGGATTGCAAACCCGTCGCCACTAGGAGCAGACGGTACAGCACCCAGGACCGGACGTTTATCAGGTCCGAAGTCCAGCGGCTGCTGAGGGAAGGCATAATCCAGGCCAGCAATAGGCCCTGGAGAGCTCAGGTGGTAGTAGTGAAGACAGGGGAGAAGCAGAGGATGGTCGTAGACTACAGTCAGACCATCAACAGGTACACGCAGCTAGATGCGTACCCTCTTCCCCGCATATCCAACATGGTCAATCGGATTGCACAGTACAAGGTCTTCTCCACCGTGGACCTTATGTCCGCCTACCACCAGCTCCCCATTCGCCCCGGTGACCGCAAGTACACTGCCTTCAAAGCAGACGGGCGGCTATACCACTTCTTAAGGGTTCCATTCGGCATCACGAACGGAGTCTCGGTCTTCCAACGGGAGATGGACCGAATGGTTGACCCGCACGGTTTACGGGCCACGTTCCCGTACCTCGACAACGTCACCATCTGCGGCCACGACCAGCAGGACCACGACGCCAACCTCCGCAAATTCCTCCAGACCGCTAACGCCCTCAGCCTCACCTACAACGAGGAAAAATGCATGTTTAGCACCGACCGTCTACCCATCTTGGGCTACGTAGTGCGTAATGGAATGATAGGCCCCGACCCTAAACGCATGCGCCCCTCATGGAGTTCCCTCGTCCCCACTGTGCCAAAGCCCTGAAACGCTGCCTGGGCTTCTTTTCTTATTACGCCCAGTGGGTCCTCCAGTACGCAGACAAGGCCCGCCCACTAATCCAGTCCACTACTTTTCCCCTGTCGACAGAGGCCCGCCAGGCCTTCAGCCGCATCAAAGCGGATATCGCAAAGGCCACGATGCACGCCGTCGACGAGTCCCTCCCCTTCCAAGTCGAGAGCGACGCATCCGATGTAGCTCTGGCGGCCACTCTCAACCAAGTGGGTAGACCCGTGGCCTTTTTCTCCCGGACCCTCCACGCTTCAGAAATTCGCCACTCCTCAGTAGAAAAGGAGGCCCAAGCCATAGTGGAAGCTGTGCGACATTGGAGGCATTACCTGGCCGGTAGGAGATTCACTCTCCTCACTGACCAATGGTCGGTAGCCTTCATGTTCGATAATGCACAGCGGGGCAAGGTAAAGAACGACAAGATCCTGCGGTGGAGGATCGAACTCTCCACCTACAACTATGAGATCTTTTACCGTCCGGAAAGCTGAACGAGCCGTCCGATGCCCTATCTCGCGGCACATGTGCCAACGCACAAGTGGACCGCCTCCAAGCCCTCCACGAGGACCTCTGCCACCCGGGGGTCACTCGCTTCTACCACTTTATAAAGGTCCGCAACCTCCCGTACTCCGTCGAGGAGGTCCGAACAGTCACCAGGAACTGCAAAATCTGCGCAGAATGCAAAGCGCATTTTTTCAGGCCAGATAGAGCGCACCTGATAAAGGCTTCCCGTCCCTTTGAACGCCTCAGTCTGGATTTCAAAGGCCCCATCCCCTCCACCGATCGCAACACGTACTTTCTTAACGTCGTTGACGAATACTCCCGTTTCCCCTTCGCCATCCCCTGCCCCGACATGACCGCGGCCACGGTCATTAAAGCCCTCTGCACCATCTTTACCCTGTTCGGTTTCCCCGCCTACATCCATAGCGATAGGTGGTCCTCCTTCATGAGTGATGAGCTGCGTCAATTCCTGCTCAGCAAGGGCATAGCCTCGAGCAGGACGACCAGCTACAACCCCCGGGGGAACGGGCAGGTAGAGAGGGAGAACGGAACAGTCTGGAAGACCGTCCTACTGGCCCTACGGCCTAGGAATCTCCCAACTTCCCGCTGGCAGGAAGTCCTCCCGGATGCCCTTCATTCTATCCGGTCCCTGCTGTGCACCACCACGAACCAAACGCCGCACGAGCGCCTCCTTATCTTCCCTAGGAAGTCCGCTTCTGGAACGTCACTTCCGACCTGGCTGGCAGCCCCGGGACCCATCCTGCTCCGGAAACATGTGCGGGCGCACAAATCAGACCCACTGGTGGAAAAGGTACATCTACTCCACGCCAACCCGCAGTACGCCTACGTGGCGTTCCCAGACGGCCGACAGGACACGGTCTCTCTGCGGGACCTAGCGCCCGCCGGAGCTCCCCACACCCCCCCAACACCAATCACCACCCCCTCACTCCCGCCGGTGCACCCCACAGCCACCCCCTTCCCGGGGGGATCGGTTCTCCTCCCAGGCCCGCCCAGGAGTAAGGAAACAGAGAGGGACAGCGTGATGCTCCCAGAGTCGACCGGACCCGAGCCAGCAGCACCACCACCACCACCACCACCCGGGCTGCGACGAACGGAGAGGGCGACCAGAGCACCATCTCGACTCATCGAGTCGACTTAAGATGTATATAATTCAGTGGCCCAGTAAAGCGGCATGGTTGTAAATAGTTAACGCTGCTAATCGGGTAAAATGTGAATAATTCAGTGGCCCAGTAAAAGCGGCATGATTGTATATAGTTCAATGGTTAAGGCACCGACCCTGTAAACCCCGACCACCATACACCCACCACCCCGCCGGGTTCCTTTTTAACAAGGGGAGAATGTGGTGGTATGTATTAGGGGTAATACGGTACACCATGAATGCCGAGGAGCTATTGGAGGACAGATGTTGGGTCCCAATTGGATCTGCCGCCTACTGGGCTCCACCCATAAAGGCGGGGTATAAGAACCCGGTTTACTCCCCGCAGCTGCATTCTGTGACTGAGCTGCTGGGGAACAAGTCTGAACAAGTCTGCTCAATAAAGCCTCGATTGTAGTTCTCTACGTCTCGCCTCGTGTGTTGTTTGAGGGGCAGAAGATAAGTGTGAATGGCGTGGGAGGGGCCCAACGAATCACATACATATGGTCGGGGCATGTCCTCAGCTAATGAACCTTTGGGGCTCTTTCTTCAACACCATGTCGCTGATCTTAGGCAGGGAGCTGGAGCCAGGTCCCAGAGAGGCCATATTTGGGGTGTCAGAGCTGCCAGAGTTGCTGGCGGGAGGAGGGACAGATGTTCTAGCCTTTGTCTCACTGATTGCTCTTAGACAGTGTAATGACCTGCACAGGACTCATCCAGCTGTGGATGATTGTTTCCCTGTGCTCATTGGACTGAGTTAACCTAGCACTAGTATAAAAGGCCGATCGCTGTAGAGCCAGGTGAAAAAAAGGAGCGAGGACCCGGTGAAATGTAACTGGGTCCTGTGTGTGATAATGCTGTTGCTGAATAAAACGACTTCAGAAACTCATTGGATTCCCCTCACTTTATCAAACTGCCGACGATGATGAATTGGAGCTATCGGCATGCTGCCTGTTCGGCTGAACTACCTCCCTGTAATTTTTTTTAAAGTGTGGACTACGGTACAGTTTGTTTCTGTGGTGTATTTTTTTTCTTTTTTGGAGCCTGTAATGTCATGGAAGGCAAGCGCCGGACCAAGGTTTTGCTGCCGGCTTGTGAAGTATGTCTGCTGAAAGTGATCTGGAGTCGGATGTGTCTGGCAGTACTGGATGCGGTATCTTCTGAGCGACTTCTGGTGATGGTTGTGCAACGTTTCAGCCTTCTCTGTCTGCCATTGTTTCCTGATGCTGGCAGAGTGGTCCGCTGGGGAGTCCGTTCTCGAGTTTTCCACCATCCTTTTTGGAATGTCATTCTGCTCGTGAGTGTGGCATTGTGTTTGAAAGACTGTACTGCGGCTGCTCGGACTGTGGGATTTGCAACAGTGATGTTTTGCCCGTGAGCTGACGGTTGTTGTGTGACTGCAGGTTTTGTGCCTAGACACTCGGTTGCCGTTGAGTTGACTGGGATTTCCAGATGTAACTTCTGGTCCTGTGGCGGCGTGCGTGGAATCCTGCTGGGTTTTCTTTTGCGCTGTGGATTTATTTGCCTGTGTGGAGGTACTGTAAGAATGTTTGGGGCGAAAGCTCCCTGGGCATTTATTTTTAGGTAAAGTTTAGAGTGCTTGATTTTTTTCTCAAATTAAGGGACGTTTGGAAGTTGCGGGACTTTGAGGTGGACGTTGTCCGATGTTCCCCCCACCTGTTTCCCTCTGTGACTGGAAGGCATGCATGCCAATTGGGCCTTGGGTTGATGGGTCCGATACAGTGGCGCATGCCGTACACAGGTTCGGCTGTTGCCAGCTTCGCCCCGTGGTGAGGGTGTCGGGCCGGACGTAATGATTGGTGGGGTTTGTGCCGGCCCGTCCTGCTTCCCAGTTCGGTGGTGCCTTATCCGAACCAATCTGGTTTTTTTTTTGTTTTGTGTTTGTTGTCTGGCTGCTGTGGGGTTTGCACCCATTTTGTCCTCTCCTCCTCAATGGTCATCCTTGCGAGGGTTTTCGGACTTTGGAGGGGGAGGGGTGCAATAACCTGCACAGGACTCATCCAGCTGGGGATGATTATTTCCCCATGCTCATTGGACTGAGTTGACCCAGCAATAGTACAAAAGGCCGGCAGCTGTAGAGCCAGCTAAAAAGGAACGAGGACCTGTGTGTGATAATGCTGTTGCTGAATAAAAAGACTTTTAAGAAACTCGTTGGACTCCCCTCGCTTTATCAAAGACAGATTCTGTTGAAGTGGAGGTCAGCTTCTCCACCCTCGGTGTGGCAGAAGGACCCCTGGGGTTGATTGGGAGGTTCCATATAAGATGGCAACCGTTGTTATATATTTTGAAGAGCTGATCACTGTCAGGTGTTGGGAGGCGGTTTGAGGACCTGCAAGGCCGTCTGTGATGAACGGTTACTGTATTACTGTACCCTTATCATCATGTAAGGTGATGTCCCTTTTAAGACTGGGCTTGGAACCCTGGGGGACTGCGCCTCCAGCTCCGCCCACCTGGGAGCCGTATATAAGGGGCCGCCTTGTAGGCGGCACCCAGTAAGCACCCGTCTCGGATGGTCGTGGATTATTGCCCCCCTCACGGTTTGCAGCCTTGCGACACTGAAAGTCGCACCCCCCTCTCTATTCGCGAACCTCACTCCCGACTGTAAGCCCGTCGCCACCAGGTGCCGGCAGTACAGGGCCCAAGACATGACTTTTATCAAGTCAGAGGTCCATCGTTTACTGGGAGAGGGGGTCACCGAGGCTAGCAACAGCCCCTGGAGAGCATAGGTGGTGGTAGTCCGGTCCGGGGAAAAGAAACGGATGGTCGTGGATTATAGCCAGACCATAAACCGCTTCACGCAGCTCGATGCGTTCCCCCTTCCTCGTATAGCAGAAATGGTAAATCGGATCGCCTAATACTGGGTATTTTCCACGGTCGATCCCAAATCCGCCTACCACCAGCTCCCTTTCCGACTGAAAGACCGCCTTCGAAGCAGCCGGCCGGCTCTTCCACTTCCTCAGGGTCCCCTTTGGCGTCACAAATGGGGTCTCTGTCGCCAGAGGGCGATGGACCAGTACAGCTTGCGGGCTACAAACCCGTACTTGGACAATGTCACCATCTGCGGCCATGACCAGCAGGACCATGACGCGAACCTCGAAAAGTTCCTCCAGATCGCCCGAGCCCTCAACCTGATCGATAACAAGGAAAAATGCGTTTTCCACACAACCCGGCTAGCCATCCTCGGCTATGTTGTGGAAAACGGGGTCTTAGGTCCCGACCCCGACCGCCATGCGCCCTCTTATGGAACTTCCCCTCCCCCGCAGCCTGAAGGCCCTCAAACGGTGCTTGGGGCTTTTCTCCTATTACGCTCAATGGGTCCCCAAATATGCGGACAAAGCCCGCCCACTCATAAAGACCACGACATTTCCCCTGTGGCTGAGGCCCGATCGGCCTTCAGCCGCATCAAGGCCGACATCATCAAGGCCGCTATGTACGCGGTAGAGAGCGATGCGTCAGACATCGCCCTGGCTGCTACCCTCAACCAGGCAGGCAGACCAGTAGAGTTCTTCTCCCGGACCCTCACTGTCTCCGAGATTTGGCACTCTGCAGTCGAGAAGGAGGCACAAGCCATTGTGGAGGCTGTGCGGTACTGGAGGCACTACCTAGCCGGAAGGCGGTTCACCCTCGTCACCGACCAACGGTCGGTAGCCTTCATGTTTGACAACGCACAACGGGGCAAAATAAAAAACGATAAAATTTTGAGGTGGAGGATCGAACTCGCCACCTACACGTACAATATCAAGTATCGTCCAGGGGAGCTCAACGAGCCTCCAAATGCCCTGTCCCGCGGCACGTGCGTCAACGGGCAGGAGGACTGCCTGCAAGTCATCCACAATGACCTCTGTCACCCGGGGGTTAACCGGCTCGTCCACTTTATCAAGTCCCGCAACCTAGCTTACTCAACCGAGGAGGTCAAGGCCATGACCAGGGCTTGCCAGATCTGCGCGGAGTGCAAACCGTACTTCTAACTGCCAGACAAGGCTCGTCTCGTGGAGGCCTCGGGGCCCTTTGAGCGACTAAGTGTGGACTTGAAGGGCCCCCTCCCGTCCACCAACCGCAATACCTACTTCCTCACCGTCATCGACGAGTTCTCCCGCTTCCCATTCGCCGTCCCCTGTCCCGACATGACCTCGGCCACCGTGATAAAGGCACTGCACAGCATCTTCACCCTGTTTGGTTTCCCCGCTTATATCCACAGCGACCGGAGTACATCGTTCATGAGCGATGAACTGTGTCAGTATCTGCTCAGCAAAGGCATCAAGTCGAGCAGAACGACCAGTTATAACCCGTGGGGGAAACGGGCAGGTGGAGAGGGAGAACACGACAGTTTGGAAGGCTGTCCTTCTGGCCCTACGGCCGAGAAGTCTCCCCCCCCCCCGCTGGCAGGAGGTCCTACCCGACGTCCTACACTCCATTAGTTTGCTCCTCTGCACGGCCACGAATGAGACCCCTCGCATACGCTTGTTTGTCTTGGTGGATGACTCCGGGACCTGTTCTTCTTCGGAGGCACGCGAGGAGCCATAAAACGGACCCCCTGGTCGAGAGGGTCCTATTACTACCCGCGAACCCCAGATACACCTACGTTGAGTACCCCGACGGCAGGCAAGATACAGTTTCCCTCCGGGATCTGGCACCCGCTGGTACCCCCACTACAGGCGCCCCCTCCCTCACAGCTCCCTTGCGGAATCCGGCACTAACAACCTCCCCCCCCCCCCCGGTCCCACTCCCTCCCCGTCGGTGGTCACCGACCGCACGCGCCCTCTAGCGCCCCCTCCCCCCCGGTCCCACTCCCCGTCGGTGGACACCGACCGCACGCGCCCCCTAGCGCCCCCCCTCTACACCCCTCGCCGGTGCCGGCACCACTGCTCCCAGCCCCAGCTATTTCCCCTGCGCCCCGATTCCCTATCCCGACCTGGTCCAAGGCTCCAACCATTGTGCTTCCGGACGTACCCTCAACTAAGACGTCCGTGTCCGCCGCACCACCGTCCGAGCTGAGGAGGTCAATGAGGACGATTAGGCCACCGAAACGAATGGACTTATGATTTCACTTCACCCCGCCGGACTGTTTTTGAAACAGGGGGTGAATATGATGAATGGTTACTGTATTACTGTACCCTTCTCATCATGTAAGGTGATGTCCCCTTTAAGACCGGGCTTGGAACCCTGGGGGACTCCGCCTGCGGCTCCGCCCATCTGGGAGTCGTATATAAGGGGCCGCCTTGTAGGCGGCACCCGTCTCGGCACCAGGCTAGTTCTTAGCTTATCAAATCCTTCTTTACCGTTTTACTCTCTCGCGTCGTTATTGAGGGTACAACACCGTCACCGCTATAAAACGTTAATTAGTCCAATTACCGAGGCTCCATGGCCCTCACATTACAAATTATGCTCGCGCCAGCTGATTTGCTGGAACCACGCTTGCCAGGCCCCTGCTAACAAGGGAGAGCAGCAATTAATCTAATAATAACAATATTTATTGTCACAAGTAGGCTTACATTAACACTGCAATGAAATTACTGTGAAAAGCCCCTAGTCGCCACATTCTGGCGCTTGTTCGGGTACACAGAGGGAGAATTCAAAATGTCCAAATTACCTAACAGCACGTCTTTCTGGACTTGTGGGAGGAAAATGGAGCAGCCGGAGAAAACCCTCGCAGACACGGAGAGAACGTGCAGACTCCGCATAGACAGTGACCCAAGCCGGGAAGCAAACCGGGGTCCCTGGTGCTGTGAAGCAACAGTACCAACTACAAACTGCTCCTGCATAGCCAACCAACCCCACACAGCTCGCAGCCTTGCCTCTGAGAAGCCCAGTCCCACAATTCGGGGATGCTGACCTGGGCAGATTACTGTATGCGGCCAAGGCCAAATGGATGCCCTGTTCCCCTGAGGACCTCGGAGTGTCAGCCAGGGCAGTCAATGCTGCCTGGGAGGAAGTGGCAGTGGCTGTCCGCTCTGTGAGCCTGACCAGGTGGACCTGCCCCCAGTGCCCTAAGAAGATCAACGACCTCCACCGGGCCACACGGATGGGTTGGCACCCGACAAAGTGCCGAGAATGTGCCTGACACCACCCTTGCCCAGCTGTTCCTTACCCTGGCCCACCTATGTCCAGCAGGGCCGCCCATGCCACCCCCATACCCGCCCGACTTTGGGTCACTGTTTGTGCAGAGTCTGCATATTCTCCCCGTGTCTGCGTGGGTTTCCTCCGGGTGCTCCAATTTCCTCCCACAAGTCCCAAAAGATGTGCTTGTTAGGTGAATTGGACATTCTGAATTCTCCTTCAGTGTACCCGAACAGGCGCTGTAGTGTAGCTGTAATGATATGTATAGTACAAGTGTAGTAAAGGGTTAACAACAGAGACTACGTGTAACTCTAACACTAGATGGCGTTACTAAGTGATTGTATATAAAGCTGCATCTCTAGGAATTCTGGGAGAAGATGATGAGAAGCTGATGTAAAAGCTGAGGAAGAAAGTCTGACTCCACTGCAAAATCCATGATCAAGGCAACGAATGAGATTTTTGCTCATCATGGGATTCCTAGCAAAGTCATGACAGACAATGGACCTTGTTTTGATAGCTATGAGTGGACAGAATTTGCTAATGCACACAATTTTTTTCCTATAACTTCCAGTCCTCTCTATCCACAATCCAATGGCAAGGTTGAAAAAGGTGTTCACATTGTGAAACCATTTTTCAATAAAGTTCTTGATTCTGATTCAGACATGTCCTTAGCTTTATTAAATTACAGGGCTACTCCTCAATTATTGATGAATAGAACATTGCGTACAACTCTTCCATGCATAAGACTTCCTGATCCAGATCTTCAGCCAGCCATCAAGAAAATGCGCCATCAACAAAATATTCAGGAGAAATACTACAATCAACATGCGACATTACTGGAACTATTGAATCTAGGTGATCAAGTGAGAATTTGTATTCCCACTGCAGGATGGTCTGATCTAGCTAAGGTCCTATGTCAAGCAGCACCTCGTTCATACATCATTCAGATGAATGACAGTTCGATTGTTAGAAGAAATCGCAGAGCACTTCTGAAAGTTCAATCTTCCAGTACGTTAGTTCCTAGTCTTCAATTCAATGAGAGTTTATTTTGTACTACAACATCTTCCAAGATATCAGATAACTTCCAGAAGACGTTCAAGATTTCTACCACTCCCCCGACTGGATTGAGGAGATCATCCAGAATAAGAAAGAAACCAGGCAGACTTAACTTGTGAAGAAACACAAATGAACTGTAGTGATCTGTATATATACAAGGGGTCAATGAAGATGCAATACAACTGAGCAAGCACTAGAGGGAGCACGGGAGAGGTATAAATAGAGACAGACAGGAAGTTAGAGGGCACTTCACAGGAACGGCAGCTGGGAGCAGAACACAGACAGGCAGCTCAGATGTAACATAGTTTAAGCGCTGGAGAGAGAACAAACTCACAATAAAGCATCTACTTCAACTTTAAGACTACGAGCTTTATTCAGAGACAAGGAATAACACATGAACTATTTGAATAATTTTTTCTTACTCACTTGTTAACTTAATATACATATCAATGTATTTTGTACTAATGCTATTCATTTTTTTCTGTAATCATGTAGAAGAGAAATGTATTTAAAAGAAAGGATGTAATGATATGTATTGTTCACAAGTAGTAAAGAGTTAACAACAGAGACTACGTGTAACTCAACACTAGATGGCGTTATTAAGTGATTGTATATAAAGCTGCATCTCTAGGAATTCTGGGAGAAGATGATGAGAAGCTGATGAGACAGAAAGAAAACTGAAAGAGATTCCATTGTGGAAATATAGCATGAGGTTGAGTTATAGTGCAGTTTAATAGTTAGAGAGAATATTGATTACTGTACTACAGATTCAATTTCATTATTTTATTATCTGTTACTTAGTAAAGTGTGCGAACCTAGTCAAGTTTAGTACTGTAAAATAAATTTGTTTAGATTTAAACTTCTTGGTTTTATATTCTTTGTCAACACTACATATCTGGCTATCTTGGAGAACAAGATTAGGGGATTTTCACAGTAACTTCATTGCAGTGTTAATCTAAGCCTACTTGTGACACTAATAAAGATTATTATTATCCTCCCACTTCCAGTCTTCATGTTCCTTGGCCCACTGCAGGACCTGCTCCTTTTCCCGAAAGCTATGAAACAGAATAATGACTGCACATGACGATTTGTTTGGTCGAGGCTTCTGATGAAGTGTCCGATGGGCCAATGAGCCCACTTAAGGACAATAGAGGGAAATTATGCGTGGAACCACAGGAGGTGGGTGAAATCCTTAATGAGTACTTTGTATCAGTATTCACCAGCTAGGACATGACGGATGTTGAGGTCCGGGATAGGTGTGTGAACTCTCTTGAGAATGTTAATATATCAAAGGAGGAAGTGTTGAGTATCCTAAATTGCATTAAGGTAGACAAGTCCCGCAGCTGGATGGGACCTATCCCAGGTTACTGCGGGAGGCAAGGGGAGACATAGCTGGGGCCTTACAGATATCTTCACATTCTCTTTGACCACAGGTGAGGTTCCCGAGGACTGGAGAATAGCCAATATTATTCCCTTGTTTAAGAAAAGCAGGGATAATCCAGCAAATTATAGGCTGGTGAGCCTGACATCAGTGATGGGGAAACTTTTGAAAAAGATACTGAGGAACAGGATATATGCACATTTGGAGGAAAATGGACTAATTAGTGACAGGCAGCATGGTTTTGTACGGGGAAAGTCAAGTCTCACCAATTTAATGAGTTTTTTGAAAAGGTGACAAAGAAAATTGGTGAGGGAAGGGCGGTGGATCTAGTTTATATGGACTTTAAGGAGTTTGACAAGGTCCCACATGGCAGACTGGTACAAAAACTAAAATCACATGGGATTCGGGGTGGGCTGGCTAGATGGAGACAGAACTGGCTTGATTATAGAAGACAGTGAGTAGCGGTGGAAGGGTGCTTTTCTGAATGTAGATCTGTAGCTAGTGGTGTTCCGCAGGGATCAGTGTTGGGACCTTTGTTGTTTGTAGTATATATAAATGATCTGGAGGGAAAATGTGAGTGTCTGATTAGTAAGTTTGCTAAGATTGGCGGAGTTGCTGATAAGAGCCGAGGATTGTCAGAGGATACAACAAGATACAGATTGGAGACTTGGGCACAGAAATGGCAGATGGAGTTTAATCCGGACAAATGTGAGGTGATGCATTTTGCAGGATCAAATGTAGGTATGAATAATACTGTAAATGGCAGAACCCTTAGGAACCTTAACATGCAGAGGGATCTGGGCGTGCAGGTCCACAGTTCCCTACAGGTGGCCAAGGTGAGTAAGAAGGCATATGGCATGCTTGCATTCATCAGCCGGGGCATTGAGTACAAGACTGGGGCATTGAGTACAAGGCTGGGAAATCTTGTTGCAGCTATGTAAAACCTTGGTTACGCTACATTTGGAATATTGCGTGTAGTTCTGGTCACCATGTTGTCAGAAGGACGTGGAAGCTTTGGACGGAGTGCAAAGAAGGTTCACCAGGATGTTGCCTTGTCTCAATGGTGTTGGTATGAGGAGAGATTGAATAAACTAGAATTGTTTTCACTGGAAAGACGGAGGCTTAGGGGAGACCTGACAGAGGTCAACAAAACTATGAGAGGCATAGACAGGGTGGATAGTCAGAGGCTTTTTCCAAGGGTGGGAGCGTCAATTACAAGGGGGCACAGGTTCAAGGTGAGAAGGAGAACGTTTAAGAGAGATGTGCGGGGTTAGTTTTTCACGGAGAGTGGTAGGAGCCTGCAACGCATTGCCAGAGGATATGGTGGAAGCAGGCACATTAGCAACTTTTAAGAGGCATCTGAATGGATAGATGAATAGGGAGGAAATAAAGGGATACGGACCGAGTAAGGGCAGAAGGTTTTTTTTTAGTTCCAGCATCATGATCGACACAAGCTTGGAGGGCTGAAGGGCCTGTTCCTGTGCTGAACTTTTCTTTGTTCTTTTCCCTGAATTTCCCTGAAAACCCAGGCACAAAAGACTCAAAAACAAGGATCCTGGCTGGAGCTGCCTAGTGAGTGACCTCTCTTCACATGCTGCCACCGGAAGTTCCAACTCCAAAGAGGCATAACTGTATTGTGTGGTAACAGTTACTGGATTTTGTAGATTAAAAAAATTATAAGGTGTTATGGAACAATTTGAGGAGTGTTAACTCTGAAAGTTTATTTAATAAGGACACACGGAATCTACACCGAGTAAAATAAAAAACTTTAATTTATTTACCGTAACGGTATATGTGCTTCCTGGTGGATCCCTACTGCACCTCTTCCCGGTCGATGCCTTACTGGCCGACCATTTATACAATGCTAATGAATTGGATTGGATTTGCTTATTGTCATGTGTACCGAGGTACAGTGAAAAGTATTTTTCTGCATGCAGCTCAAACAGATAATTTGTACATGAAAATAAAATATGTAATAGAGCAACACAAGGTACACAATGTGAATACGTAGACACCGACATCGGGTTGTTATGGGTCAGAGTTTAGAAAACTCCAAAGTATATCATGGACCTACAACTGTTTATTGATTTTGGTTACGATAAACAGAAGGGCCTGCCTTTTACGTGTTATTCAACAGAGGCCTTAGGCACATTTAATCAAAAACAAAGTTTATTCTATGAATTTAGTTAACATTTTTATAAACACACCCAGTAAGCATTTTTATCAACTACCAACATAAAATACCCTACATGGCTACAGTATTCTATGTGTAACCCTCAATAAATTCCCCCTTTAGCTGTTCCAATTTCATAACAAGATCCCATAAACCAGAAAACCCCTTTCAAAGGGGTGTCCCAACACACAAGACCTGGTATGGATGCTCCTGTTTCCTTTCCAGAACAGCAGGTTTGAATTTCTTCCAGAAAAGTTATTTCTTTTCGAGTTATCAAGCAGTCTGGAAACAGCTTTTAAAATGCAGATAGAGAAAAAACCTTCTTTCAACCTGTGCAGAACAAAACCAGTTCAAACTCAAAGCGAAAGTAAAACCAACTCCCAGAGCCACAGCCCAGCTCCACCCACATAATGACATCATTGAAGCCATGTGATAAGACAAAAACATTTCTTAAAGGGACATTCCCATGACAGGGTGAAGCATACAGGAGTGTAGTATTAATCAGATCAGTCCATAGGAGGATCGTTTAGGAGTCTGGAAACAGTGGGGAAGAAGCTGTTTTTGAATCTGATGTGCGTGTTCTCAGACTTTTGTATCTCCTGCCCGATGGATGAAGTTGGAAGAGTGAGTAAGCTGGGTCTTTGATTATTCCGGCCGCTTTCCCAAAGCAGCGGGAGATGTAGATAGAGTCAATGGATGGGAGGCGGGTTCATCTACTGCCCCTCAGCAGGGGAGCTCATTCTCTATGAAAACCGTGGGGAAGATGATCGTTCCCACCCTGTAACTCCTGTGCAGAGTATTACAGTTAAGATTGTTTGGAACTGTTTAAATAAGTGTTACTTTATTGTTGTTTATTTTATTTCTTAATAAACATTTATTTTATTAAAATCATCACAAAAAGTCAGGGACTTCATTCTCTGGATTTCAAACCTTGCCTCATACAAATTGTAAAAATACAGTTGAAGACAGTTGTTTCAAGTTTCTCTTATGGGACTTGGACAACTTGGCATTTACCATCCTTAACAAGGGACCTGGGCCTATATATCTACCCGACTCAGGATGTACCGAGATCCCTTTTAAAATGGTGGGTGGAAGAAGTTTTTGGGATTCCTGACCCCATTCGAAGGTTTTCCATTTCTCTAATAGGGAGTCCCTATTAAAGGCACAGGCTGGTTTGGATCAAAGGCTAGTACTTTGCACTCTCAGCTTCATTGGGGGATAGGCATGTGGTAGTCCTCCAAAATTTTCATTTGGTTGAGCCGATAATTTAAACAGTCATGGTTCACAACACCTCAGAAGTGTTGTGAACCAGTCTGCAGGACAGGACTTTGTGAAAGCTAAGCTCAAAAGGTTCTTCTTGTGGCCCATTATGATCCCCATGCAGATATGATACTTCCATAAGACCATAAGACAAAGGAACAGAATTAGGCCATTCGGCCCATCGAGTCTGGTCTGCCATTCAATCATGGCTGATATGGGTCCCATTCCTATTCTCCTGCCTTCTCCCCATAACCCTGATCCCCTTATTAATCAAGAACCTGGGCTTGATTCTCCGTTTCTGAGACTAGGTGTTGATGCCAGCGGAGCATGTGTGGACTTCCACAACAGAAAAATGGGCGCTACACCTGCACCGATTCCGATACCACTAATGGGCTTGCACCGGCGCCATGTGGAACACAATCAATTCCACTAGAAACGGTGCTGGATTCACCGGGTCCATGATTGACACTCAAGGCGAACAAGCCGCTGCCGCTTATAAACAATTCTCTCCCTACACACACCAGCCAACAAGATGGCAGTAAGAAGAGCGGCCCCAAGATTCAGAGATGCCGAGCTGGAGACCCTCCAGGACGCGGTGGAGGAGAGGTGGATGATCTTATACCCCGGCCCGAAAGGAAGGATGCCAGGCACCGTGATTCACCGTGCCTGGGCGCATGTGGCAGACGCGGTCAGCGCCGTGGCCAACGTCGTCTGGAACGGCATCCAGTGCAGGAAAAAACAGCACGACCTCTTGAGGGCGGCCAGGGTGAGTTGGGAGCACTGTGCCCCAGCACTAACCCCCACCCCCCCCACACACCCGTAACCTGCCCCCTCCACACCCCGGGGGACGGCCAGATCCCCACCCTGCCCCACATGCCAGCATCAATGCCAGCTGCCATGACCAGGTGCCCTGGCCACTGAGTCCACCAGCTACCCACCCCCTGGGGCGCATGCATCAGACCATCTAAAGGTTTTGTTCTATGTGTCATTCTCCCCCCCTCCCCCCCACAGGAGAAGTCCGCGCATAACCGCCAGGAGCGGGAGAAGACCAGAGGGTGACCACCAGACCTGCGGCACCTCACTGCGGCAAAGCAGAGGGCCCTGAACCTGGCCGGGGGCCCAGAGGTAAGGGAGGTTGCCAGGGTGGAGTGCGGCCACGGGGGAGGAAGGGAGACCCTGCTGATTTGCGGTTCCCCATGACACGTGTCAACCCCCCCCCCACCCTTATAACCCCCCCCTCCCCATACACCCCCCCTCCCCACCATCCTTATAACCCCCCCCCCCCACTGGCCTGCGGTCGTCTTGTGTCTCACAGGACCTGCCGGAGATGGGGCTGGTCCCACTGCAGATAATGTCCAAGGCCTGGGGCATTCGGTGCAGGGGACGGCCAAAGCTGAGGACTGGGCTGCCCTCTCACAGGCAGCCATGTGCCAGAGCCACCTGGACATTGCAGCACCACTCCTGGGCGTGGCCCAGTCACAGCAGGCCATAGCTGGGAACATCAACGGCATTGCCCAGGCACTGGCCGGCATGGCGCAGACACAGAGGGAGATGGCCCAGTCCCAGAAGGAGATGGCGCAGTCGCTGGCTGACACAAACCCAGGAGATGGTGGCACAGTCTCAGCATGATGTGACGCAGTCCCTGATGGAGATGGTCCACTCCCTGTCCTCCATGGCCACGAGCATGCAGATCCTGGCTGAGACCAGACCATGCCTCTTCGGGCACCCTGAGGGAGGAGGAGGTGATGGGACCCGTGCCGGTGACTCACAGGGGAGGTGCCGGAACACCGCAGTACCTCGGACTCACCCCCCACCCCCTCCTGTCCCTGGCGCAAATGGTGGGCATCGGAAGGAAGGAACAGGCGTCCCCATTCCATCTGGGACATCTGAGCAGCGGCCGGTCTCATCCAGGCCGGGTCGCCCCAGGAGACGCGCGCCAACGGGGACCCTCATCGCAGGGCAGGGGTCACAGCAGGCCGCCTCCACTCCTGCTGTACTGTCTGGGGACCCACCTAGGCATAGCATTAGGGCCCGTAAGGCCAGAAGGTTAGACACCAGTTAAGTTGGCACGGGTGCAAGGTAGGGACTAGGGTACAGATTTGTAAATATTTGTTCACAATAAACCCTTGTTACCATCGTTACAATCTGCCTCGGAGCTCTGTCTGATGGGTGTGAGGGGTGGACTGATCCGGGCTAGCTGGGGGTGGGAGGAGGAAATGGTGCAGGTCTTGTGGGTGGACTGTGCTCCCCCGCCCCCGGCTCCTTCACCCCCACCCAAGGGATTCGGTGCGACCTTGCAATGGAATGCCCAGCCCACTTGCAGGGATCATCCAGGTGGATGGTGCAACCGTGAGCATGAGTCAGATGTTGTCATATGGAGCACCAGAACTCATCGCAGAGCGGGTTGTCATTACCCTCCATTCCATGGACAAGACCCGCTGTTACGCCAACTCAGGGCCCCCACCTCATAGCGCTGCAGGTATGTATAACGACGGGGGTGCAAGTGGAGGGTTTGGCAGGGTGGGAAATGGGGTTGGGATGTGGTGTCCGTGCATCTGGCCAGCCCCCCGCCCTCTTAGTCGGCGAACCTGGATGCGATCAGAGCATTGGCCCTGGTGCACAAGTGGTGCAGCCTCCTGTGCCTGCCCATGTCCTGCCCATCCTCCACCCTCCCCCGCATCCACCTCGTTGGACGAGGTCTGCCCATCCTCCTCATCCTCCTCCTCCAGCACATCGCCCCAATGATGCGCGATGTTGTGAAGGATGCAGCAGGCCACCATGATGAGGGCGACCCTCTCAGCATCATACTGGAGGGCCCCTCCACATCATACTGGAGGGCCCCTCCACAGAAGTCCAGGCACCTGAACCACATTTTCAGGAGGTCAAAGCACCACTCGATCACACTCCTGATCACTGCATGGGCGTCGTTATAGCGGGTCTTTGCGTCAGTCTGTGGCCTCCGGATAGGTGTCATCAGCCACGTCCGCAGCGGGTAACCCCTGTCACCCAGGAGCCAACCCCTCAGCCGGCGGGGTGGGGGGGGTTCTCGAACATGTCAGGAACCGCCAAGTATGCCAGGATGAAGGCTTCCTGCACAATTCCCAGGTATCGGGCGCAGAGGTGTACGATGTGCAGCTGATGGTCACAGACCACCTGGACGTTCATTGAGTGGTACCCCTTTCGGTTTGTGTAGAGTAGCCTGTTATCCGCAGGTGCCCGTAGGACGACATGCATCCCTTCTATTGACCCCTGGATCCAGGACATCCCGGCGTGGAGGTGAACCCCGCTGCTCGGGGATCTTGGTGGGCTTGCTCCAAATTGAAATGGATGTATTGATCCGCCTGGGCATACAAGGCTTTCGTACCGGCATGGATGCATCTGCGCATTGAGGTCTGTGAGATCCCGGACAGGTCCTCATTCGGCACCTGGAAGGACCTCATGGCATAAAAGTTCAGGGTGACTGTCACTTTGACAGTCACCGGGAGAGGGTGTCCTCCCCCATATCCCCGTGGTGCCAGGTGTGCTACCATCTGGAAGATATGTCGCACTGTCCCCCTGGATCAGCTTGAGTCTTCGGCGGCATGCCCGGTCCGGTAGGTCCTCGAATGTCAGGCGCTGCCGGTACACACGAGGCCTCATACGGCACCTCCTTGGCATATCCTTCTCCTCGGCCTATGTGGCTGCCACCCGCCCCTCTGCAGCACCCTCTGCAGCTGCCAGCTCCGTTGCTGCAGCTTTCACCTCCTCTTCGAGCAGCTGTCGCTCATACGGCTGCAGGGCATCCCGCAGAGCTGCGGCTGTATGACCAGGGCGGCAACCATTGCTGGTCAAACTCCAAAAGCTATTGTCTGCAGGGGATGAAAGGCCAACATGTTAGCATAGTGCATATTCCCGTGCCCAACCAGGTTCGGCGGGCTACACGGTGGCCCTGGTAGGCTCCGCCCCTGCATGTCCCTCCCCACCCTCCACACCCTCACCCCGGCCCATCTGTGGCCAGCACTATGGGGGCCTCCAGCCCTAGTGTCCATCCCTGATGCCAGGGGTACCATTGGCTGGCACTGCCCTCACTGGGGGCTGCCATAGGTGTATCCCTAGGTGATCTGCTGGTGGCTGGTGGGCGGTTGGGCGGGAAGTTTTGGGGGGGGGCTGGCGGGGGGAGTGAAGTGCGGGATTGGGTGGACCCAAATGGCTGGTGTCACTGTGTAGAACCAGGGGCAAAGGTGGGTGGTCAGTGGGTGCGCAGCAACATGGCCGTCGTAATGGAGGTCGGTGCCTGGGCACAGGCCCAGCCCCGTAGGGGGGACACCCTGGCTGCTCAGCCTGTTTTCCACCCCCCCCCCCCCCAGCTCTGGCAGGTGCACCCCCTCCCCCCCCCAGCAAGCGTAGCCAGTGTCCGGGCCGGCAGCGCGCAGTCGCTCCTCTCCGTGTCGTACCTCTTTTTTCTCTCTCTGAGCAGCCACCATGCCAGGGTCACGATTTTTGAGAGCACATGTGGCCTGCGCCTTCGGGAATTGGCCCATCGGAGGTGGAGAATCGTAGGTGGGTCCATTAATGATATGCAAATGGCGTTTAAACGCCACGCGGCCCATTTACGTCATATTCGGGGTGACGGAGAATCGTGATTTGGTGTCAAACCGCCGCCTGCCACGATTTTGGCGTTGGAAGCTATTCTCTGCCCAATCACGTTTCCCAATTTTGGCGTTGGCCGACAGAGAATCCCGTCCCCTATCTATCTCTGTCTTAAAGACACTCAATGATTTGGCCTTCACAGCCTTCTGCGGCAATGAATTCCACCTCTAGCTGAAGAAATTCCTCCTCATCTCAGTTTTAAATGATTGTCCCTTCAGTCTGAGGCTGTGGCCTCGGGTTCTAGTTTTTCCTACTAGTGTAAACATCGTCTCCGCGCCCACTCTATTTAGGCCTCTCAGTTTCATGTAAGTTTCAATAAACCCCCCTCATCCTTCTAAACCCCAACGAGTACAGACCCAGAGTCCTCAACTGCTCCTCATATTACAAGCTCCATGCCCACTACTCACTGTGTAGAAGCACTGAACTCTATCGTGATAGTGATCTTCATTCATAAAAATAGCTTTAGTCCAGCCGAATCAAAATGTTAATTGTCCAGACCCTTTAGAGTTTCAATAGCAGAAACTGTAAGCACTTGAAACCCCTTAACCTTGTATCAATAAACATTGTGAAATTGACAGAATAGATCAGAGAGCCAGAGCTATCAGTCAAGCAATGTTTTCTCTGGGGATCAGGTGTTTCAAAAGCCTATTGGATTTCTGTGCTCTCAGCCAAGCCACAATCATGTATTCTTGGCTGACAGCTAAGACATCCATTAGAGCACTAAAGTAACCGATTGCAATTACCCGTGGACCTTGATTCTGTTGTTTCTTCAATAAAATTTGTCTGACATTATTTCTGGCTTAATGTGGTGTACATTTTGTAATTTTAACTTTGAGGAGAAAGACTAACCAGTTTAAACATAAGACAAACCATAGAGAAACAGTGACATGAAAAACTTCTTTTGATAAGCCAAGAAAGACATCTGCTGTTGACAATGAGAAAATGAGTCTCAGAGAGGGGCATGGAGTTTCCATTAGAGTGCAATTGGCAAAATGCAGCCAGAATGCAATGCACACTATGCTGATTTTGCTGGACTGAGATTACGCTGAAATTTCTATGCAAGTTCATTAGCATAAACTGAAACACAATGGGCGGGATTCTCCGTTGCTCAATGCCGATATCATAATTGGTGATCGGGCGGAGAATCCCTTCCAACACCTAAATCGGAGTCTCCACCCCCTCTGAAATGGCGTCATCGCGTCGCTCGCCTCTGGAACGGCGTTGGTGCGTCATCAGAAGACCCTCCGACGATGGGCCGAGTTCCCAACCACGCATTTGATGTGTGTCCTGAGCGGTCAGGATAACGTCGTGGCGGCTGCGGACTGTGTCCAGCGCTGCCACAGTCGGCCGGAAGCCGTGCTTGCTGGTCCAGGGGAGGGGTGTTCTGCGAGGGCTGGGGGGACTGGTGGGGGGTAGCCAGGGAGTGTCCTTTGGGACCTTATTTGGCAGGTTGGCTCCGCGCACGGCTGGCACCATGTTGTACAGCATGGTCATTGCCGTGCGCATGCGCGGTCACGGACCCGTACAGTCTCCGGCCGATTTTGGCGCGGGAGCAGGGAGTTTTACCTGGTGCCGCAGCTAGCCCCTCACCGGTGCCGGAATCGGTGAGAGTTCGGCGCCGATTTTGCCGTCGTAAAACATCACAGTTCCCACGCCGGCGTCTGTACTTTAGCTGCAATGCAGAATCCAGCCCAATATCTTCCACATTTCAGCACAATCTAGCAGCATAATCGATTTGTCATTGCTTTGTCACAGGGCAGTCTCTTAAAATTTTTTTTAAAAAAAAATTCTCCTTTTTCACATTTTCTCCCACATTTACATCCATCAACAATAAACAATAATCAGCAAGATATGTCAGTCCCCATAATAACAGCGATCCCATCTACCCACCAACCTCCGAACCTCGACCCGCATGTTTACATAAACAAATGACAAAAAGGAATCAGGGATTACCCGTAGTCACCCTTAATCTTACACAGCTCCCCCCCCCCCCACCCCCCGCCCCGGTCTCCAGCTCCTCCCGTCCACTGCCTCTTGTAAAACTCCTCCTCCCAACCTCGGTTCCTTCCCCCTAACTTTCGACCCCGGCTAGACCACGCGGACCCTGTTCTGCCAGGCTCCGATGACCGCAGCCCCTCCCCCCACCTCACTCCCGTTCACTGGCCGGCTTAAACCGGCCAGCGTGGAGGCCCCCGCCCGGGTCCCTTTCCCACTTGCCCGGCCCTAGGAAAGCCCAAAGATCCCCTTTTAGCACACAAACACCGCATATCCACCTACACCCCAAAGAACCCTCATTTCGAGTGAAAGTCCCGTCCCTTGTCCAAATATATACCACATTGGCTCCTTTAGTCTCTACACCCGCGCGCAGTGATACAAAAAAGAAGAAAATAGTCATGAGGTTACATCGGCACATGGCCATTCCTCAATTTGTCAGTTCTGCCACAGTCCTTCTACTTTCGCAAACTCCTCCGCTGCTTCCGCCGTTCCAAAATAAAAGTCCCTGAGCTTGTAAGTCACCCTCAGCTTCGCTGGTTATACAATGCCGCACCGCACCTTGCTAATGTACAGTGCCCTCTGCACCCGGTTGAAGGCAGCCCACCTCCTTGCCAGCTCCACCGTAAAGTCCTGGTATACACGTATAACAGCTCCAGCCCACTGCACCACCCGCTTCTGCTTGGCCCAGCTCAGGACCTTCTCCTTCACACTGTACCTACGGAAGCACAGAGTCACTGCCGTTGGCGGCTCACTCGCCTTTGGTACAGGCCTCCACGATCGATGAGCCTGATCCAGTTCATATCGGGAGGGATCCTCCCCCTCCCCCAATAGTTTTGCCAACATCGCGGCAAAATACTTAGTCGGCTTTGGTCCTTCAACTCCTTCGGGCAGCCCCACAATCCTCAAATTCTGTCGCCTGGATCTGTTTTCCAGGTCTTCCATTTTTCCTCGCAGATCCTTGTTAGTATCCATCACCTTCCGCATCTCTTTCCCCATCGAGGCAAGTTGATCACCGTGCTGCAATAACGTCTCCTCCACTTCCTTCAGCGCCTCCCCTTGCTCTCGCACCTCCGCCACTGCGCTCGCCACCTCCGTCCTCACCGGGGAAACCGCCTCCTCCACCAGCACACTCAAAACCTCCCTCATCTCCTTCCTCACCGTCTCCATGCATTTCGCAATCTGCGCCAACTGCTTTTCAAATTCCGCAGCCATCACCTTAGTTATTTCTTCAGCCGTAAGCAGTGCGGCCTTCCCTGGTGCTCCAGCCGCCATTTTCCTTGGTGACCCCGCGTGACCTTTCCACTCCCCGACGGACCTTCAGCTGTTTTTTTTCCGGCCGTTTTCTTGCTCACCCTCGACATTTTTCTTTGTTCTTTTTTTCCTCCTGTGTCTTCACTGTGCCTCCTCCGTGCCTTCTCCCTGCTTCTGCCACCTCCGTGGACCCTGGGACCGGGCTTAAAGCCCCGAAAATGCTGTTGCCGAACGGGAGCCCTCCACTGTGCGGCCGCCTCCCGCCCGCCGTCACCGGAAGTCCCCGTCACAGGGCAGTCTCGAGCATCACAGGAAAGTGGGATTGTCAGGACATTAGTAATTCATTAATTGACTGATATAATACTCTTGTTTTAATTTACTTTAATTGACTTGCTCAATAAGACCTATCAATTGAAGCCAAACACGTGTGGCCTGCTCTGCTGTAATAGACTGAACTCAGACTAATTTAAACTAAATTTAAAGTAATGAAGGGCCAGGCTTCAATTGGCCACTGGCCACTGCAGGTTAGGAGATTAATGTTGGGTTCATGTGACCACAAGTGCCTGTGCACCTGAGCTTTTGGGTGCAATGTGATGAACTTACCTGAATAGTTGCAATGAGCATAAGCTCTATTCCTATTTGGATACTCCAGATCCATATTGGAGTTATCAGAGAAGGCAAAGATCACCTGACCACACAGGTGACAGATTTATTTTAGGGGACAATCACCAACGCATTGTTTCTCCATGGGACAACAGAAGTATTGGACTTGTGGCTGTTGAACCAGTGAGGAAGAGTTCTTGTTCCCTATACCACGCTTTGATATCAATCCAATTCAGTCATACCTATAATGAAATGGTAAATGGTATTACCTTAGCGTTCCAGAATTCCGGGACAGAATTGTTGTGCAGACTGCTTGCCATCAACTCCAGCTGCGAGGACATTACAACTAGACCCTTCAGTGCTTTCAAAAGGTCATTAAGACTTTGTACAATAGTCTGCAGCAGTCGATTGTACCTGCAAAACAACCAAATGGAGAATATTATTCCAAATAATTGGATAATTCTTTCAACTACCAATTGAGCATCGACCAAACAGAAATTTGGTTAGCCGTTGGATCTGCTATTGCAGGACTACAGAACAGCATCAGAGCAGGGGCACATATGAAGCGACCAGCAGGCTTTGAATGTAACAATACCATTTAAAACACATTTCAGTAGAATTGTAGAGTAGATGTGACAATATTTGAAAAGTAAAGAGAGGTTACTATTTCCAGTGGGGCTGATTAACAGAACTGCTACATTAATTCCAATCAAACATAACAATTTGAAAATAGTAGCTTGTTTACCAGTGTTGAGTTAAATTTAGTTGGGTTGTCTACTTTACACTTTGCAGTTTTACATCTCTTAATACCAGAACATATTCACTATCAATCAACATGCTCAAGGTCTTGATGAAGCACCAGGAACACTATCATCTGTCCTTCCTGCTCCCCCTTTCCCTTTGCTCTGCAGCTGTGGTCGTAGGGATCATTTTCCACTTTAAAAAAAAAATATTTTTATTCCAATTTTCAACATTTTACATTTTACAATAACAAAAACACACCCTTGAGCCAGGGCAGTGGGATGGAACTTTTCGGAGATGGGAGGAGAAAGGAATTAGGACACTAAAAGAGTTGTTTCTTGGGGGTCAGTTTGCGGGATTGAAAGAGCTGGGAGTATGGGCTGGAGCAGGGGGAAATATTTAGATACATGCAGGTTCGAGACTTTGCCAGAAAGGAGATACAGAGCTTCCCAGTGGAGCCGGCTTCCACATTGCTGGAGGAGGTGCTGATGACAGGGGGACTGGAGAAGGGGGTAGTATCGGCGGTTTACGGGGCTATTTTGGAGGAGGAGAAGGCGCCGTTAGAAGAGATCAAGGCAAAGTGGGAGGAAGAGTTGGGAGAGGGTATGGAGGAGGGGTTCCGATGTGAGGTGCTCCAGAGGGTGACGCCTCCACCTCGTGTGCAAGGTTGGGGCTGATGAAGCTGAAGGTGGTGTATACAGCGCACCGTACAAGGGCGAGGATGAGACGGCTCTTTGAGGGGGGAGAAGATGTGTGTGAACGTTGCGGGGGCGGGGCCCCGCAAACCGCATTCATATGTTTTGGGCCTGTCCAAAGCTGGAGGATTACTGGAAGGAGGTTTTTAGGGTAATCTCTAAAGTGGTGCACGTGAAACTGGACCCGGGCCCTCTGGAGGCCATATTCGGGGTGTCGAACCAGCCGGGGTTGGAAACGGGCACGGAGGCAGATGTTATAGCCTTTGCCTCGTTGATCGCCCAAAGGCGGACCCTGTTAGGGTGGCGATCAACCTCTCCATCCTGTGCCCTGGCGTGGCGGGGGGACCTGCTGGAATTCTTGACTCTTGAGAAGGTCAAATTTGAACTGAGGGGAAGGATGGAGGGGTTCTATAATTCATGGGCGTTATTCATTATGCACTTTCGAGAATTGGATTACATTGAACATTAGGGGAGGGTTGGGGGTGGGGTGGGGAGAGGGACTGTATGTGTTAATGGTGACTATGGGTGATTCCTGATTCCTTTTTGTTATTTGTTTATGTTAACATGCGGGATGATGTTTGGGGCTTTGTTGGGAGGATGGGATTGCTGTTATTGATATGAGGATTGACATTGCATTCATTACTGATTACTGTTTATTGTTAGTGGGTGTAAATTTGGGAGAAAATGTGAAAAAGGAGGAGAGTAAAAATATTTAAAAAAACAAAAACACACCCAAGATATTAAACCCCTTACACAAGAAACCCCCCTCCCCCCTTAATGGTCAACGGTAACCAGCTCTCCAAAATGCAAAATGAACAAACCCTAACTCTTGTGGAACCCATCAACTGCCCCCCAAATTTCAACTTCTCCAGCGCCAAGAACTTCAGTAGTCCACCCGCTACGCTGAGGCACAGGGTGGAGAGGCTGACCGCTACCCCAACAGGACCTGCCTGCGAACAATCAGCGACGTGAAGGCTAAAACATCGGCCCCCGCACTCATCTGCACTCCGGCAAGTCCGACACCCCAAATATGGCTTCCAGGGGATTGGGCTCCATATCTACATACAAAACCGCTGAGATGGTGCTGAAAACTGACCTCCAGAACCTTTCCAACATTGGGCAAGACCAGAACATATGTACATGATTAGCAGGGCCCCTCCCACACCGCTCACAGATGTCCTCTACCCCCTCAAACAGCCAGCTCATCCTTGACTTCGGCAGGTGCACCCTGTGCACCACCTTCAGTTGCATCAGCCCCAGCCTTGCACACAATGTTGAGGCATTCACCCTCCGCAGCACCTCGCATCACAATCCCTCCTCTAATGCCACCCCCAACTCCTCTTCCCATTTAGCCTTAAACCCCTCCATGGATACCTTATCCTCCAGAATCCTCCCATAAATCACCGAGTTTACCTCCCCTCTCCAGTCCCCACTGACAGCACCTCCTCCAACAACAAGGTGGGTGATATTGGAAAGGTCGGAAAAACCTTCTTCGTAAAGTCCCACACCTGCATATACCGAAAACTTTCTTCCTGCGCCAGTCCAAACTTCTCAGTCAACTGCTCAAGCTCGCAAACCGCCCTCCCTGAAACAGGGCCGGGATTCTCCGAGCCCGCGCTGGGTCAGAGAATCGACGGTGACATGGAAAATTCCCGCCACGCCTCGCCAACGCCTGGACGCGATTCTCCGGCGACCGGAAAATCAACACCAATCGTGCCCACACGGTCAACGTGTCAAGAATTCCCACCGGCGTGGTTCCAACCTGGTACCACCTGGCGGGAGCTCGGACCCACGACCGCGGTGGCCGTCCTGGCGAGGGGGTGGGGGATCAGACTCCGGAGGGGGACCTCCAGGGAGTCCAGGCCTGTGATCGAGGGCTACCGATCAGCGGGTGCCCGCGATCTGGTGGGGGGCCTACCTCCTTCCGCGTGGGGCTCCACCATGTTGCGCGGCGCCAGCATGGAAACGGCCACCACGCGCATGCGCTGGTGTGGAGACGCCCACCACGTGCATGTGCCGGAGCGGAGACGGCCGCCGCGCGCATGCGCGGACCCGTGTCGGCAGTGCAGGCTGCGTGCTGCTCCGGCATCATGCTGGCCCGCTGAATCACTGGGCCAGGAGGCCGTTAACGCCGGCGTGCACCACTCCGGTGTTTACCACGGCGTCAACAACAGATCCTTCATCTCCCTAATCCCACTCTTCTCCCAGCTCCAGAATCTTGTATCCATCCTCCCTGCCTCGAATCCATGATTCCGCCTGATTGGCATCAACCTCAACCCCGCTCCCAACCTGAAGTGCTGCTGAAATTGCCTCCAAATCCTCAGCGTGGCCACCGCCACTGGACTTCCCGAATACTTCCCTGGAGCCAACGGGAGCGAGGCCGTCGCTAAAACCCGCAATCCCGACCCCTACATGAACCCGCCTCCATCCTTAGCAACCTCCCTACTCCAACCTAGTATCTTCTCCGCATTCGCCGCCCATTAATAATATATAAAATTCGGGAGACTTAACACCCCTGACTGCCATCCCCTCTGCAGAACCACCTTCCTCACCCTGGCCATTTTCCCCACCCAGACGAACAAGGAAATCAGCCTATCCACTCCCTTGAAAAACGCCTTGGGCAATAAGACCGGCAGGCACTGAAATAAAAACAAAAACCACGCCAAAATGTTCACCTTCACCGCCTGCACCCAGCCTGCCACTGATAGAGGAAGATTATCCCACCTCAACAAATCTGCTTTCACCCTCCCCACCAAGCTTGAAAAATTCAATTTCCGAAGACCTGCCCAATCCTGAGCCACCTCCAGATATCCAAAATGAGAAGCTGCCACAAGGATTGGCTACCCCCCTGACCCTGATCCCTGTCCTTTGAACGTAAACCACATAATACTCACTTTTCCCCCCCAAGTTCAACTTATACTCAGAAAATGCTCCACACCTTTGAAGCAAACCTATTACATCTCCCACCGAAGAGCCCGGCTCCGAAATGTACAACAAATTGTCCACGTACAAGGATACCCTATGCTCCTTCACTATCCCCTTCCACACCTCTGAGCTCCTCAGCGAAATGGCCAAGGGCTCTACCGCTAACGCAAACAGAAGGGAGGATATGGAACATCCCTGCCTTGTTCCCTGATGCAACGACAAATACCCCGAGTTCATATCGCCCGTATGCAGGCACGCCATCGGATCCTTTTACAGCAACTTCACCCATGCCACAAACTTTGGTCCAATCCCAAACCTCTCCAACACCGCACTCAGATAACTCCGCTCGACCCCATCAAACGCCTTCTCCGTATCTAATGCTCCACCATCACGATCTACCTTTCCTCTGCCAGAGAATGCACCACATTCAACAGCCTCCTCACATTCGACGACAGCTGCCTGCCTTTAACGAACCCCATCTGATCCTCCCCAATAACTCTAGGTCGGCACACCTCCAACCTTAGCCAATTTGCCAATATCTTAGCATCTACATTCAGTAGAGATATGGGCCTGTACGACCCACACTCCATCAGTCCTTATTCTAATTTAGCAGCAACAAGATAGAGGCCTGTCTCATCGTTTTCGGCAAAGCCCCCCTGACCATCATGTCCCCGAACATTTCCCCCAACAACGGCACCAGCTAATCCTTAAATTTCTTGTTGAATTCCACCGGGAAACCATCCAGCTCCGTCATTTTCAATCTACCCAATTGCCGCCTTTACCTCCTCCACCCCCACCAGTTCCTCCAGCCCTGCCTTCTCCGTTTCCCCACCTTCGGGCACTCCAACCTCCCAAAAAACTCCTTAATCTGCTGTTCATTCTTTGGCGGTTTTGACTTGTACAAGTCTCTATAAAACTCCGAAAACACCTTATTAACCCACTACGGAGTCACCATCAGCTCGCCCGCTTTATCCCTAACCCGAACTATCTCACTTGCCGCAGCTTGTCTGCGGAGCTAACCTGCCAACATACAACTGGCCTTCTCCCCATACTCATAGACAGTCCCTTCACCTTTCTCCGCTGACACACCGTTTCCCCGTGGACAACAGATCAAACCTCGCCTGCAACTCCTTCCTCTTCATCAAAGGTCCCGAGTCCGGGTCCCCCACATGCCTTCCATCTACTTCCAGGATCTCTTCTATCAATTGTTGGCATTCCTCCTTATCAATCTTAGCCTTAAACAACATAACCTCCCCCATCCTCACTGCCTTCGGAGCCTCCCAAACAACCAACGCAAGACCTCCCCAGTACAGTTAAACCCCACATACGCCTTGATCGACTTCCCCATTCTAACACAGAAACTCTGGTCCGCCAACAACCCCACATCCAACCTCGTTGGCTTCTGAGCCAACCCCTTCTCCAGGACCACGTCCATCCAATGTGGAGAGTGGTCCGAAATCACAATTGCCGAATACTCTGCCCTCTTAACTCCAGCTAACAGCGCCTTTCCCATCACAAAGAAAATCAATCCTCGAGAACACCTTATTCACCGGCAAAAAAACCAAATATTTCCAATCCCTCAGGTGCAAATATCTCTACGGTCAGCCACCCCATCTCCCTCATATACCCCGCCAATGCCTTTGACCACCCCCCTCCCCCAACGGGGTCAGCGAGCATGGCTGGGACATGTCCACCCTCGGTTCCAGCACTGTATTCCAATCCTCCCCCTCTAAAATCAACTTCTGGGTATCCAGATTTGGAATGGCAGCCGGCATTTTCTTCATAAACCCCGCATCATCCCAGAGCCCTGTCCTCCTCCCAGAATCACATTTAGCAACCTGAACCCCCCCTCCCCCATGTCCAAAACCCTCCAAAAACTCCACCCCACACTCCCACTAAAAGTGCCCTTCAACCCCCACAATCAAGAGTGGGGAGAATACATCAACAGAAAAAAACAAAAAAAAAATCAGTGAGAGAATTAAAGGATCAAGATCCCAGCCCACACCGTCCAAGTCCAAATCACAAACTCATCTCAGTCCCAGACCTTACACCTTCATGAACGCCTTCGCCTCCTCTGCCGTCTCAAAATAGAAGTCCTTTGAATTGTCAGTCACTGTCAGCTTCTCCGGGTAGACCACTCTAAACCTCACACTACTGCTGTACAATGCCACCTTCACCCAGTCAAAGGCCGCCTGCTTCTCGCCAACTCCACCGTAAGATCATGGTATATACGTATACCAACCCCTTCCCACTTCACCTCTCACTTATGCTTCACCAAATTCAAAATCTTCTCCTTCACCTGGTAGCTGTGGAAGCAGAGTACGACCACCCTCGGTGGCTCATTCGTTTTAGGCTTCGTACGGAGCAACCGGTGGGCCCTGTCCAACACATAGAGGGAGGGTTCTCCCCCATCAACTTGGCGAACTTGTCTGCAAAGTACTCGGTCGGCCCCTGACACTCGGACCATCTCGGGCAAGCCCATCATCCTCAAATTCTGTCTCCTCGATCTGTTCTCCAGGTCCTTCAATTTGGTTCTTAGTCCTTTATTGACTTCCATCATCCTCCACAGCCCCTCACCCATCTAGGTGAATGGGAGGCTATCCTGCGACAATGCCTCCTTCATCTTCTCTTCTTGCTTCTGCATCTCCAATGACACCTTCATTAAAGCAGCCTTTATAGTGGCAAACATCTCCACACTTTGAGCAAGTTCACCATCTTTCTCCGATGCTCGTCTAAATGCTTGGCAAACAGCCTTTCAAACTCCCCTTATACCACCTCAGTCAGTGTTTAAACCGTAATGAGAGCGGTCCCAGCCGATGAACCAGCACCTGCCATCTTTTCTCCTGTTGGACTCACAGCAACACTCACCGGCGGACTTTCACTCGCCCCCTCCTTTCCCTGACCCTTCTTCTGGAACTTTGACAATCCACCAATTCCTTAGAAATTTCCACACCAACTCACCCAAAAAGTACCCCTAAGAATGGGCATAAAGGTCCAAAAGTCAAAGACTTTAGCAGGAACCACTCGACGTGTGACTTCCACATGCATGTCGCCACTGGAAGTTCATTTTCAAATGCAGCAGTCATTTGCACACAGCAAGGTCCCAAAAACAGCAATGTGAAGATGACCAAATAATCTATTTGGGCAGAACACGGGGATAACATCCCTGCTCTTCTTTGAAATAGTGCCATGGAATCTTTTAAGTCCACCTAAGAGAGCAAATGGGATCTTGGTTCAATATCTCACTTGAAAGATGACACCTGCAAAGTGCTCAAGTCTATGACTTCAAATCACAATTTCTGGAGCTGTACTTGGCTGATGCCCTCTCCAAAGCCTTCTTATCCACGCAGATCAGGCAGATCATGAGAAAGACATAGACATTGGGCGAAATTATCCGGGATCGGCGCGATATCCGCCGACTGGCGCCCAAAACGGCGCAAATCAGTTGGGCATCGCGCCGCCCCAAAGGTGCGGAATGCTCCGCATCTTTGGGGGCCGAGCCCCAACCTTAAGGGGCTAGGCCGGCGCCGGATGAATTTCCGCCCCGCCAGCTGGCGGAAAAGGCCTTTGGTGCCCCGCCAGCTGGCGCGGAAATGACATCTCCGAGCGGCGCATGCGCGGGAGCGTTAGCGGCCGCTGACGGCATTCCCGCGCATGCGCAGTGGGGGGAGTCTCTTCCGCCTCCGCCATGGTGGAGACCGTGGCGGAGGCGGAAGGGAAAGAGTGCCCCCACGGCACAGGCCCGCCCGCGGATCGGTGGGCTCCGATCGCGGGCCAGGCCACCGTGGAGGCACCTCCCGGGGTCAGATCGCCCCGCACCCCCCCCCAGGACCCCGGAGCCCGCCCGCGCCGCCTTGTCCCGCTGGTAAGGTAGGTGGTTTAATCTACGCCGGTGGGACAGGCATTTTAGCGGCGGGACTTCGGCCCATCCGGGCTGGAGAATCGCGGGGGGTGGGGCCCGACAACCGGCGCGGCGCGATTCCCGCCCCCGCCGAATATCCGGTGCCGGAGAATTCGGCAACCGGCGGGGGCGGGATTCACGCCAGCCCCCGGCGATTCTCCGACCCATCTCGTCCATTGTGACAGTAGAGGTGCCGATCTCTTGTCAAATTCAGTAACTCAATAGATGCTTTACAGGCAGACATCACATATAGACAATTGCATGATGTCATCATGAGGGGCTGGCCTGAGTCCTCAAGGGAGCTTAGAATAGAATAGAATTGGGCCGGCACAGTGGTTGGCACTGCTGCCTCACGGCACCGAGAACCTGGGTCACTGTCCGTGTGAAGTTTGCACATTCTCCCTGTGTCTGCGTGGGTCTCACCCCCACAACCCAAAGATATGCAGGTTAGGTGAATTTGGAAACAAAAAGGCACGGGAGCAAAGTGGTTAGCACTGTTGCTTCACAGCACCAGGGACCCGGGTTCTATTCCCGGCTTGGGTCACTGTCTGTGCGGAGTCTGCATGTTCTCCCCGTGTCTGCGAGGGTTTCCTCCGGGTGCTCCGGTTTCCTCCCACAAGTCCTGAAAGATGTGCTTGTTTGATTTGGACATTCTGAATTCTCCCTCAGTGTACCCTATCAAGTGCCATAGTGTGGCGACTAGAGAATCTTCACAGTAACTTTGTTGCAGTGTTAATATAAGCCTACTTGTGACACTAGTAAAGATTAAAGATTATTATTACTAAATTTTGGGAAAAAAAGAATAGAATAGAATCCCTACAGTGCAGAAGGAGGTCAATTGGCCCATCGAGTCTGCACCACCTTCAAAAGAGCACCGTACCTCGGCCCATTTCCCCACCCTATACCTGCAACCCCACATAACCTGCACATCTTTTGGACTGTGGGAGGAAACTGGAGCACCCAGGGGAAGCCCACGCACACAAGGGGAGAATGTGCAAACTCCACACAGTCACCCGAGCTCAGAATCAAACCCGGGTCCCTGGCACTGTGAAGCGTAGTGCTAACCCACCGTGACGCCCACCAAAGGGGGGGGGGTCATTAACTTTTATTGTCACCTGTCTCTATATGTAAGAGAACATATTCAGTCTATCAGCCACCTCTATGCAATCAGCAAACACATTTCTTTGCACAGGTGCATGCCCAAGAGTTCAAAGAGTAGAACTTTCCTTTGATACATTTTGTAGAAAAAGTCTAAATTTCCAACATCAAATTGAGCTGACCTGCCCCATTTTGAGTCATCCCATGAACAACAAGCAGATACAGTTGCTTTTTGCCTCCCCAACTTTGCCACCATCCCGATATTGGTGAGAAAGGAGAAAGGAATTTGCAGAAAGATAGGTACTTTTCACAAATTCAGGACATCACAAAAGTGCATTACAGCCAGTGAAGTACTTTTGAAATGTATTTACTATGGTACGCAGGAAATGTGGCAGCCAATTTGCACACATCAATGACCCACAAACAGCAATGTGTTTAGGAACAGATAATCTGTTTTATTTGAGGTATAAATATTAGCCAGGACACCTGGGACAATCATTATTTCTTTGGAAGAATGCCATGGGATCTTTTATGTATCTATTTCATGTTTTGTTTGAAAAATGGTACCTCTGACAATGTAGCATGGCCCCAGTATTGGGCTGGAGAGTCGGATCTTCGTTTTTAAGTACCTGGAGTGTTCTTGAATGCCATTCCCAAATCAGGCGATGAACTCTGTCAGCAATATGTAATGGGCCTGATTGTATAATTGAGTTAGTGTCGTTCCAGTGAATGCTATGCCAACTAATCCAGACAAACAGGTTGATAATCAGCCTTCTAATCAATCCAACAATTCAGCCCCATTTCACAAAGGGAAATGTATTTGTGAAGATGCGAAGCAAACTGCTCTAGGGTCCTATTACTTGGGGGCTGGGAGGGCACAAATGTAATCATGTTGTGTGAGCTATCTGGTGCTGCTGTGTTTGTAACCACCAGGTGGCAGAATGGTTCTGTACCTAATCACTTCCTGTATTAGGACTGTGTTCATGGATTCCTCATACATAACTGGAAATTTCTCCATCACCTCCTTGATGTCGATAATATCAGGAACTTTATGCAGGATATTTCCACATATCTCCTCTACCATCTAAAAAACATAATAAAAATCAGTTTAAAATTAAAATCAAACCTCATGGGTGATTTCAGTGCTGTACAATTACTTTCTGAGAACCCAGTTCCATAAGCACCATATAAGCACCATTTGAGCGGTTGTAGCTGGGACCCCTTGTGGGCTGATGGCAACCCAGCAGGATTTGTAATAGGTTTCGAGGAATTAAAGATTAATCTCCAGGAATTAAAACAGAAAATGTTGGAAATTGCACAGCAGGTCAGACCATCTTCTGTGGAGAGAAAAACAGGGTTAACATTTCAGGTCGATTATCTTTCTGTTGAAACATAAACTCTGTTTCTTTCACCACAAATGCTATCAGACTTGCTGTGTATTTCAAACATTTTCTGTTTTTATTTGTTTTTGTATTAATCCCTATGGTATTGCTGTGAGTGAACTATCATAGAATCCCTACAGTGCAGAAGGAGGCCATTTGGCCCATCGAGTCTGCATCGACCCTCTGAAAGAGCATTCCACCTAAGCCCACTTCTCCGCCCTATCCCAATAACCCCATAACCTAACCTATACATCTTTGGACATTAAGGGGCAATTTAGCATGGCCAATCCATCTAACCTGCACATCCTTGGACTTTGGGAGGACTCCGGAGCACCTGGAGGAAACCCATGCAGACATGAGGAGAACGTGCAAATTCCACACAGTCACCTAAGGTCAGAATTGCACCTGGGTCCTTGGCGCTGTGAGGCAGCAGTGCTAATCACCATGCCGCCATGATAAGGGAGAAGTATATATGCTTATATCCCTGTGATTTACAACAAGAATGGAGATAGAGAAAAATGATGTTTAACTGAGTCAAAATAACCAAACTGGGTAACAAAGGGAGTTTTTCTGCCCTGAATTCAGTGGCCGGAAATGGTAGTGGGGATTGAGAATCGAGAGGGTGGTCCCAAAACGGTTTTCATCCCAATGACGTATGCCTGCTAAATTGCCACCGCCCCCCGTCAGTGATATAATGGGGTTCCCAACATGCAATGACAGGAATCCGATTTTAATACATTTACATATAATGAACGGGCTTCCCCTCCCCATATGAAAGTTCCTCACCAGGGTTTGAAAACGAGGACCTGGTAAGTAGAACCTGCTGGGGGGTAAGTCCAGCCCCCAGAAGGGAGAGGGTCCTGCTGGGCAGTACCTTGGCAGTTCATGGGCACTGCCCCACACTGGAAGCACTGGTTGTAATTATCTTTGTGCCCCTGGTGGGTTCTGTAGCCACTTAAAATGGCCAGCTCCCGATTTAAAATGGCGAACGGCAAAGGCTGATGGGAAAGTCAGCCAACAGGACAAAAACGAGCAGCTGCAGGTTGACTGTGTATTTACCTCTGGAAAGGCCAGACAAGATCGATACCAGCAACCATCAGCATAACAAAACACCAGCCATCTGCATACTAATGAGCAATCCCCGGGAACAATGAGCAGCATTTAGACACATAAAGCCAAACCAGACTCTTCGGCGCCAGCAGAAGCCTACACAAAAGGAGGTGAACGACCACCTCAGGACCGCCCATCGATCAGGGAACCACTCCAGCATTGGAGAAAATCGAACCAAGTGATTGGGACAAAGTCCCAGGGACAGGGTCCGCCCCGAAAGGGGGCGGATGAACCCACAGGAATTTGCGGTCGCAGCGACCAGCAGCAGTAGGGTGGGACAATGTCCCATTTGGGAGGAATAAATCAGGAAATATCTCAAAGGGAAAGGATGGCCCCTTTGGAATGAATTCTGTGACAACGAGGAATCAGGTCCCGGGAGTATAGGACATACTTGGTGGGAGAACCTGAGCGAGATCCACAAAAAGAGCTTAGGGAAAGCTCGCAAGCCGATGGCAATCGTGTCCTGCTTGGCACAATTGCGAGGCACAGAGGAGGTCGTCAGGACGCTCCAGAAAGAAGTTGAGGGCATACATCGAATGAGTAAGGTCGATGTAAGCGAGGTAGAAAAGGAGAATTTAGAATTGAGAAGGAAATTGGCAGCAAAAGATGTAGAGGTGGAGGATGCCAAAAGGGCACACCAGTCTTGTCTGGCGCACTTAAGCAGCCTCCAGTCTCAACACGCAACGTGCAGTCCTGGTACGTGAGGAAACGGAAAAACAGGTAGAAGCATTACAGAGACAGTGAATAAATTCCTCCACCCTCTTTCAAAAAGACACGTGGCCCACTACAGCCACTATCACCCTCAGCGGCTTTACAGGCCACTCACAGCAGGGACACATCACAGCCCCTGTCCCAATTCAAATCGGTAACATCACCACCAAGCACCCCGTGGCTTTAGTTGACCTGCCCCACACAGCAGAACACATTCTGGGAATCGATTTCATGAATTCCCACAATCTTTCATTTGATCCAGTCAACCAGTGTGTCTGGAAGATGGCAAAATCCGCAAGAGCCCCCGCAACGCTCAACATAGGAGAGTACGCGAACAAAATTAGCGCAGTAGGCGAATTTTGGTTCAACCCGACCACGCTTAGTACGGACAAGCAGGTTAGGGCAGTTCTGCAAAAGAACAGGGCAGCATTCGCGACCCACAAGCACGACTGTGGACGGATGACTGGCTCCGTACAAATAACAGGACCTGACCCTAGTCCCCCAAAACAGTATGAATTTCCCCAAGAGGCTGAGGCAGAAATCTCCAAGGTAATAGAAAGCTTATTAGAGCAGGGCGTACTTAGATCAGTAGCCTCCACTAATAATGCCACGATTTGGCCAGTGAGAAAGCCCGATGGATCATGGCGACTGACCATCGATTACCGGGAACTCAACAAAATCACCCCCGCAGCAGCCCCCACAGTAGCCACAAGTCCCGAGACCATGCTCAAGCAGGGACTCAATTCCCGATTATTTACGGTTTTGGACGTCAGTAATGGATTCTGGTCCATTCCATTGGCAAAGTTGTGCCAGTACAAATTTGCCTTCACCTTTAAAGCACAGCAGTACAAGTGGACATGCCTGCCACAAGGCTTCCACAACTCCCCCTCCATTTTCCACCGACAGCTGGCAAATGGTTTAGCCAAATTCTCTCGCCCCGAATGTCTGGTTCAGTACGTAGACGACCTACTACTGCAGACAGACACCAAGGAAGAGCACATTGAGCTTCTGTCCGAACTCCTGGAACTCTTACACTCAATCGGTTGTAAAGTCAACCCCAAAAAGGCCCAGATTTTGGAAGATAAAGTGATATATTTGGGAACAATTATCACACACAGTAAACGCGAGATCGAGCATAAAAGGATTGACTCGATTGTTAAATTGCCCCTTCCCCAGAACGTTTCAGCCCTCCGGTCATTTTTAGGACTGGTTGGCTACTGCCGAAACCACATTGACGGTTTCGCCAGCAAGGCAGCACCCCTCTCAGACCTCCTAAAGAAGGGAGCCCCCTGGGAATGGCTTCCGCAGCATACGGATGCTGTGGACTCTTTAAAACAGGCACTCATAGCAGCCCCTGCACTACAAGTTCCAGACCCGCTTTCCCCTTATGCCATAGAGGTAGCGACCACAGACCACACCCTTTCGGCCGTGCTCCTCCAGGAACGGCACGACCAGTTAAGGCCCGTAGCTTACGCCTCCAGAATTTTAGATGCTGTGGAGCAGGGATTTTCAGCCTGTGAGAGGCACCTGCTCGCAGTATTTTGGGCAGTGCAGTATTTTTCATATATTACTGGACTGAACCCCTTTACAATTCTCACCGAACACCCCCCCCCACCCAACTTTTACTGGACTGACGACTCAAGGACGGTACAGTAAGCCAGATTAGAGCAGCTAGATGGACCCTTCTCTTGCAGGGACGGGACATCACTGTGAAAAGGACAAAAACGCACACCTATTTAGCTGACAACTTACAGTACCCCGGAACCCCCCACGAATGCGAAATTATCTCTCCACACCACAACACAGGCCCCTTTATTGCAAACCCCCCCCCCCAGAAAGATAGGTAGTTCAACCCAGAGCCCCCAGCACACGGACACGTGTGAGCCCATAAAGATCTATGTGGATGGATCTTCCACAGTCTTGGACGGGAAGCGCATAACAGGTTGCGGTATATATGTCGAGGACGCGCAGGGACGCGCCCTTGAGGAAATATTGTGAAAACTTCCAGGCCACTTAGGCGCGCAGACAGCAGAGCTCGCCGCCATCGCATATATAGTGGAACACCCAGATTCCTTCCCCAGCCCAGCAGACATATACTCGGACAGCCTCTATGTCTGCAACAGCCTCACGGAATTTCTGCCCCTGTGGAAAGCAAGAGGATTTGTTTCCGCAGACGGAAAACCCCCTCCCCTCAGCCCCATTGCTCCGTCACATTTTAGAGCGAGCCCAGAACAGGACTTTTGGGATAATCAAAGTCCGCAGTCACCATCGTTCCTCCCCCCCCTGGAAATGTGAAAGCCGACGCACTGGCTAAAGCAGGTTCCAGGCATGGATATTTTTGGACACCCCCCGAAAGCGCACCAGTGAGCGCAGTTCAGGTCTCACAGACAAAGATCGAGGATCTAGTGGAGGCCCAGAAGCAGGACCTTAAAATCCACCCTCAGAAAAATGGTCCAGCAGAACAACACCACTTGGGACTCAGTCCTCCCTTTTGCGCTGATGTTTATACGTAACACAATTTCTACTTCCACAGGTTACACCCCACACACCCTCATGACCGGACACCCCATGAAAGGCACAGAATTTTTATTAGGTTTGGACTTGACCAGCCCCGAAGTGACGGCCCTCACACACGAGAAAGCAGTGGAGCAATTAGTTGAAAGTGTTAAAACGGCTCAGCTAGCAGCCGCAGTAAAATTGGGCACAAGGAAGAAACAGAGCAAGGCTTGTTTCGACAAGACAGTGCATGCGACTGAGTACAGTATAGGACAGCAAGTTATGCTCTCTGAATATAACCCCAGCACATTCCTGTCACCAAAATACTCGGGTCCGTACTCCATTGCGGACAAAGTAAGCCCTTCCGTGTATAAAATAAAGTACCCCAACGGTAATGTTCCATATAAACCAGCTGAAGGCATATGGAACACAGTCGAACCACGCACACCACGTCATGCTCGACACAGCACACCACGCCCCGCCCACAGCTAACGTAACCCTACCATCCCCCAACACGTCCAGCCCAGCCACGGACTCGACCTCGACTCCACCGCCTAAATATACACTCCACCCCGGAACGCCCACAGACTGCAGCAGCAGAGACAGCGACTGTGACTCGGACGATAGCCACAGCACGCCTCCCTACTATCCCCATGCAACAGGTCCCACACCCAGCGATTCCGACTACGATCCTAGTGATCCCTTCATGATCACTTTCCTAAATAAACCCCACCACCGACCACCGAACCACACTGACGATCCCGATTTTGTCCCCACACAACTAGACACCAATTATTGGCACCGAGACAACTCGTTCAGACTCGTCCGCAACGACGAGAGTGACCCCACCTCACACCATGCAGCCCTTTAAGCCCTGAAACACTCAAAAGTTTGGCACCCGGGAGAAGATGACGACCTTGGGTCTGACTCCCAAACCGAGAACCCCTTTGCGACCCTGTTCGCAACCGAGAACTGAGGTGTCCAGATGATGTCTTGAAAGGAACCGCTTGGGAGAAGTGGTGTCCTTTCTGATGGAACCTGCAGAATGTTTTATGTTGTTTGTAAGTTTGTTAAATGTTGTATGTCCGACAGGAGAATTTTTTCTCACTGCCACATGCCCATTCGGCCGAAACCTCGGAGGACTTGCCTACAGAGACTCACCATTGCCAGACACTAGTTCAGCAGAAACCTCTGAGAGCTTGTCTGCAGAGACTGGTTAAGGAACCAGACGCCTGTTCGAAGGTAGAACCACTACGGCAGCCCCACCACGATGACTACATTTTTTGCCCGTTCTTGTTGGTTGCTCAGGCAGTGGAGAAACGGCTTGGGACCCGCCCTGCCTGGGAACCCCCCCTCTGACTCGGGTAGGAGAGAGACGGCATTGGTAGCCGTCCTACCTGGGGACTCCATCCAACTCTTATCCGTCGCGGCCCATACGCACCTCATTTTGGCACTTTCAGTTCAAAAAGTTTTGTTTTGTTTCAGGTAACCCTTAGGTTGCCAACCACATGCTATTTACATCCTGAAACATTTGGATGGTAAATTGCACAGTCTGCGAGACGGCTCGCACTGGTTCATTATTTGTAAGTGTGTCTTGTCCTAAAATTCGGTTTTTGAAAAAAAAAAATGAGGGAGTCACACATAGTGACCAATTATAAAGGGAGTAATTGGCACTAAAGGACAGACGGACTATCGTACGAGATATTAAACAAAGATAGTTACAGACACTATGCTTGTTTCCACAGAACTCCAGAAACTCCAGGACCGGAGAAGAGAAGAGAAGAAAATGAAAGAGAAGAGCCATGAGGACTTCCTTCACATGGATCATCATCATACTAATGGACATTTGGTTGCGAGTGAACGCGAACCCCATGACTTCAATCCCCCCAGCCGTTAATGTTTCACTTCCCCACAGTACCCAGAGCCCAGTCACCAGCGACACCACACCATTTTGGTGTGCCAGGTTTATAACCTGGTACTCTCTGTCATATGTAATAGAAACATTACTGGTATTAGCGATACTCTGCTGCATTGTGCAGACTATGCGTCTACGGAAATGGAGAAGGAGAGCCTACCGCGCTCGAACCCCGGTATATAGGATCATATCCCCTATTTTCGGATACGACCAGACTCCCGACCCCCGCGATCTACAATAAAGTGCATTCACTTGCGTTTATTGTAAATAAAGAAATGTAAAGAACTGTTCATGAGCAAATTGTACGATCCTGAGCTTGACTGCCAAGCTAGGAAGACTGATGTATAAAATGAGCATACTAATGAGCAATCCCCGGGAACAATGAGCAACATTTAGACACATAAAGCCAAACCAGACTCTTCGGCGCCAGCAGAAGCCTACACAAAAGGAGGTGAACGACCACCTCAAGACCGCCCATCGATCAGGGAACCGCTCCAGCATTGGAGAAAATCGAACCAAGTGATTGGGACAAAGTCCAATCACTTGGAACCAGGTACAGGGTCCGCCCCGAAAGGCGGGAAGCCCCTGGGGACTATAAGAATTAAGCCCCAAGTTCAAATCGTTCTTCTTGACCGGGTCACTCAGCAACGCGAACCAACCCTTGACAGTGACCGGTTCAGCCGCCGCCGATATCCAGTAAGTCTTACTTCAACGCTTGCTACGAGATAGGTGCTCCTAGCTACCAATCTGTCCAACTTCGAATCCCGCAGGCTCAGAACCCGAACGAAAGGCCATTCGTTTCCCTGACCTGGTGGGCCAGTTCCAAGTTAAGTATAGGCCTGTTAGTTGGAGGAAGTAGCTTAGACATAGAATTTATGCATGAGTAGTGATTACTGTGTATAATAAATGTGCTTTGATTTAAATCTTACTAAGCGGTGTATTGGATTATTGATCATTACTCGGACTTGAACCACGTGGCGGTATCATAACGATACCCGGCGACTCAAGAGCAAAGGTGATAAAACAGAGCAATTAAACTAAGGCAAAGTTAGCAACAGTTCTATTCACCAGGGTCCCATTTTTCAAAACCAGGGGGCACTGCCAGGGTCGGTTTCTGCTGCAGAGACCTGGGGGTGATGGGTGGGTGGGTGGGGATCCCCTGTCCCCCGTTGGGGGGGGGGGGGCTCTTTTTACAATGTTTCAGATCGGGGCACCCTTTAAGAAGACTGTCCTGATCTGACAGGAGCTGGGTTTGCTGGCGGGAGGGCTCTACCAGCCCCCACTTTTGTTTCTAAAGTGTTACAAAATATGGCGGGAAAAGCCAGCAACAACTTTTCCAACTGGAGACAACACTTTGAAAAAAAAAATCGGAAAATCTACCCAAAGCGTTTATTTGCTTTCTTGTGTGGAAACTCCATACAGGTAGATGTTTCAGACAATGGCAGGAATGTGGGGGTATGGACATTAGAACTAGGAGGTGGTCTGATGAAACCTTCAAAAATATGACCACCCAGAACTGGCAACTCCTAGTAGATAGTAAGAGGGCAGATTAAATGTAACTACAATCATTTTTCAGTTTAGAAATTGATGTAGTGATTAGAGTAGAAAAAACAAAGGTTTTTAAGAAGGGGTAGTTTACTGCAACAGTACCACAAAGTTCAGCTCGACTGAGTACTGCAGGACAGAGTGCTTAACTTGGGGAATTTGATAAATGAGGACATTTTAAGGATCGATCTCTTTTAAGTCTGCACTTAGCATTTATCCTAACTTTAATATTAAATTGTAATTTCTTTCAATCAAAATGATAAATATTGGCTGTTAAACACAAAGTTGCTAGAGGTAACCTCAACATTTAGTTAATTAGCTAACTAGCAAGGACTGGTTCCCTAGTGTGCGGAATTCTAGCTAGTATAATTGGGGTTTTGTCAACACACAAAGGAATTAACACAAATTCCAGCTGACTGAGTTTTATGAGAGTGCTTGACTCTGAGATTGTGGCAAGTAAGGGAATTTGGTACGTAAGGGAACAGGTGCTGTTCTGGTCTTTTGCAGAACAGGGAGTGATCTGAGAGAAGACTGGAGACAGTGGGCTGAATTTTCAGTGAGTTGGGGGGACGCCGTGGAGGGGTGAAAATGGTGGCCAACCCCACCGCTGTCCCCAGAAATGAGGGAGCCCCGCGCGGTCCTAACGCTCCCCAACCCCCCCAGCGCCCCATGTGCGACCCGCAGACGCCGCCATTTTGGGTCCCGGCCACCACGAGGGGAGGAAGGGCGCCGCCATCTTGGACCACCCCAGACCTGTACGACGCGTGGGGGCGGCCATTTTGTCCACCCCCGCCACCATCTTGTGACCCCCCAGCCATGTGCGATGTATGGGGGCAGCCATTTTGTTCATCCCCGACGCCATCTTGGACGGCAACAACGGACCCCACTCCACTACTACAACCACGTCTCGCTTCAATTACGCTCAATCAAGCTCGGCCCCGGACACTCCAGACGACGACGACAACGGTGCTAATAAACGGCCACGAGACACCATGCCTAGTCGACTCCGGGAGCACGGAGAGCTTTATCCACCCCGACACGGTAAGACGCTGTTCCTTGACCACCTATCCCGGCGCACAAAAGATTTCCCTAGCTGCAGGATCCCACTCCGTACAGATCCAAGGTTTCTGCATAGTTACCCTAACGGTGCAGGGGAGGGAGTTCAAAAACTACAAACTACACATCCTTCCCCAACTCTGCGCCCCCACTTTACTGGGATTAGATTTCCAGTGCAATCTACAGAGCCTTACGTTCAAATTCGGCGGCCCAATACCCCCACTCACTATCTGCGGCCTCGCAACCCTCAAGGTGTAACCCCCGTCCTTGTTTGCGAACCTCACCCCGGATTGCAAACCCGTCGCCACTAGGAGCAGACGGTACAGCGCCCAGGACCGGACCTTCATTCGGTCCGAAGTCCAGCGGCTACTAAAGGAAGGCATAATCCAGGCCAGCAATAGTCCCTGGAGAGCACAGGTGGTAGTAGTGAAGACAAGGGAGAAACAAAGGATGGTCATAGACTATAGCCAGACCATCAACAGGTACACACAACTAGACGCGTACCCTCTCCCCCGCATATCCGACATGGTCAATCGGATTGCCCAATATAAAGTCTTCTCCACCGTGGACCTCAAGTCCGCCTACCATCAGCTCCCCATCCGCCCAAGTGACCGCAAGTACACAGCCTTCGAGGCAGACGGGCGATTATACCATTTCCTAAGGGTCCCATTTGGCGTCACAAACGGGGTCTCGGTCTTCCAACGGGAGATGGACCGAATGGTTGATCAACATGGGTTGCGGGCCACATTCCCGTATCTCGACAATGTAACCATCTGCGGCCACGACCAGCAGGACCACGACGCCAACCTCCAAAAATTCCTCCAGACCGCCAAAGCCTTGAACCTCACGTACAACGAGGACAAGTGCGTTTTTAGCACCAACCGGCTAGCCATTCTGGGCTACGTAGTGCGCAATGGGATAATAGGCCCCGACCCCGAACGTATGCGCGCCCTCATGGAATTTCCCCTCCCGCACTGCTCAAAAGCCCTGAAACGCTGCCTGGGGTTTTTTTCATACAACGCCCAGTGGGTCCCCCAGTACGCAGACAAGGCCCGCCCCCTAATACAGACCACGACCTTCCCTCTGTCGACAGAGGCTTGCCAGGCCTTCAGCCGCATCAAAGCGGATATCGCAAAGGCCACGATGCGCGCCATCGACGAGTCCCTCCCTTTCCAGGTCGAGAGCGACGCCTCCGACGTAGCTCGAGCGGCCACCCTTAACCAAGCGGGCAGACCCGTGGCCTTTTTCTCTCGAACCCTCCACGCTTCAGAAATCCGCCACTCCTCAGTGGAAAAGGAAGCCCAAGCCATAGTGGAAGCTGTGCGACATTGGAGGCATTACCTGGCCGGCAGGAGATTCACTCTCCTCACCGACCAACGGTCGGTAGCCTTCAAGTTCGATAATGCACTGCGGGGCAAAATCAAAAACGACAAGATCTTAAGGTGGAGGATCGAGCTCCCCACCTTCAACTACGAGATTTTGTATCGTCGCGGAAAGCTGAACGAGCCGTCCGATGCCCTATCCCGCGGCACATGTGCCAACGCACAAATTAACCGCCTCCAAACCCTCCACGAGGACCTCTGCCACCCGGGGGTCACTCGGTTTTTCCACTTTATCAAGTCCCGCAATCTCCCATACTCTTTAGAGGAGGTCCGTACAGTCACAAGGGACTGCCACATCTGCGCGGAATGCAAACCGCATTTTTTCAGGCCGGATGGTGCGCACCTGATTAAGGCTTCCCGCCCCTTTGAACGCCTTAGTCTCGATTTCAAAGGGCCCCTCCCCTCCACCGACCGCAACACACACTTTCTTAATGTGGTGGACGAATACTCCCGCTTCCTATTTGCCATTCCCTGCTCTGACATGACCGCGGCCACAGTCATTAAAGCCCTGAACACCATCTTCACACTGTTCGGTTGCCCCGCATACGTCCACAGCGACAGGGGGTCCTCTTTCATGAGTGACGAGCTGCGCCAGTTCCTGCTCAGCAAGGGCATAGCCTCAAGCAGGACGACCAGCTACAACCCCCGGGGGAACGGGCAAGTAGAGAGGGAGAACGGCACGGTCTGGAAGACCGTCCTACTGGCCCTACGGTCCAGGGACCTCCCAGTTTCACGGTGGCAGGAGGTCCTCCCGGACGCTCTCCACTCCATCCGGTCGCTATTATGTACGAGCACTAATCAAACGCCTCATGAGCGTCTCCTTGTCTTCCCTAGGAGGTCCTCCTCTGGAACGTCGCTGCCGACCTGGCTGGCGGCCCCAGGACCCATCTTGCTCCGAAAGCATGTGCGGGCACACAAGGCGGACCCGTTGGTCGAAAGGGTTCACCTCCTCCACGCGAACCCGCAGTACGCTTACGTGGAGTACCCCGACGGCCGACAGGACACGGTCTCCCTGCGGGATCTGGCGCCCGCCGGCAACACACACACCCCCCTGACACCATTCACCCAACCCCCCCCTTCCTGCCACCGCCGCACCCCGCGACCACCCCCTTCCCAGGAGGATCGGTTCCCCTCCCCTCAGGCCCGACCAAGAATAAAGCCCAAGCTGAAACCGTAAGGCTCCCGGAGACGACAACACCGGTACAAGCACCACCACCACCACCGGGGCCGAGGCGATCGACACGGACGACCAGACCGCCCGACCGACTCGTGGCGTCGATCTAAATCAATATATGGACTTTTCACAAGAACATTTTGCTTTTCTCCCGTTACCTTCTGAGTATAGTTGAAACAGGACAAAATTGTACATACTGTATTGCCATGTGAATGTTTTCCTCCCAGGACCAGCCCTGTAAACCCTTACCACCATGCGAAGCATCACCCCGCCGGGTTCATTTTTGACAAGGGGTGAATGTGGTAGTATGTATTAGGGGTCATGTGGGACTGGAAGCCCTAATGTCATTGGCTGACAGATCCCGGGTCCTGGTTGGCCGTTGACCTCTAGCTCCGCCCTGAAGGCGGAGTATAAGAAGCCGGAGTCCTCCCCCGCAGGCCATTCTACTATCGAGCTGCGGGGGAACAGACACGCTTAATAAAGCCTCATCGACTTCACTCTATTCGTCTCACGGAGTCTTTGTGCGCTACACAGAGTTTCTGCTATTCAGTGGAGCCTTTTAAGCTGTGAGCTGGTCTGGGCCACAGCCTGCAAAGTGTACTCATGATCTGGTCGCCTCTATTGTGTGAATAGGCATACGCCTGTGGAGTCAGGGCAGCTTTTCAAAGAGCCGTGGTCCACAATACCGATGAGTGCAAAATGAGGTTTGACTGAGAGCCCAGAAATCCGTTAGACTTTTGAAGCAACTGAGCCCCAGGGAAAACATTGCCTGATTGCTATGATCGTTACTGTCAATCGCACAATGTTTATTTATATAAGATAAAGAGGTTTCAAACGTTTGCTGTTTTTGCTATTAACATTATCATTGGCCTTTAGTAAAAAGGAGATTTAAAAAAAAAGAAAGTTATGAATGACTGTTTTTAAAAAGCTTTTTAAACAACCTATTGTCACTATTGTGACGATATGCATCACTGTACATACATAAGGGGTTAATGTAAATACACTACAACTAAGTAACCACTAGAGGGAGCACCAGAGATGTCATGACATGCAGACATACAGCCAATGGGTCAATACAACAAGACACAACCAATGGGTAATCAGGACACCCAGAGGTGGCATTACCACAAGGGGGCACTTCACAACCCTTATAAAAGGACAGGGCACACATGCTCTGCCTCTTTCCACAGACAGACATCTAAAGAATACATCAGGGTTGATCAACAGCATCACATCCAGCACGTGGCTTAGAGCAGGCTGGTAAAGATAGAACATAGAACATAGAACAATACAGCGCAGTACAGGCCCTTCGGCCCACGATGTTGCACCGAAACAAAAGCCATCTAACCTACACTATGCCATTATCATCCATATGTTTATCCAATAAACTTTTAAATGCCCTCAATGTTGGCGAGTTCACTACTGTAGCAGGTAGGGCATTCCACGGCCTCACTACTCTTTGCGTAAAGAACCTACCTCTGACCTCTGTCCTATATCTATTACCCCTCAGTTTAAAGTTATGTCCCCTCGTGCCAGCCATATCCATCCGCGGGAGAAGGCTCTCACTGTCCACCCTATCCAACCCCCTGATCATTTTGTATGCCTCTATTAAGTCTCCTCTTAACCTTCTTCTCTCCAACGAAAACAACCTCAAGTCCATCAGCCTTTCCTCATAAGATTTTCCCTCCATACCAGGCAACATCCTGGTAAATCTCCTCTGCACCCGCTCCAAAGCCTCCACGTCCTTCCTATAATGCGGTGACCAGAACTGTACGCAATACTCCAAATGCGGCCGTACCAGAGTTCTGTACAGCTGCAACATGACCTCCCAACTCCGGAACTCAATCCCTCTACCAATAAAGGCCAACACTCCATAGGCCTTCTTCACAACCCTATCAACCTGGGTGGCAACTTTCAGGGATCTATGTACATGGACACCTAGATCCCTCTGCTCATCCACACTTTCAAGAACTTTACCATTAGCCAAATATTCCGCATTCCTGTTATTCCTTCCAAAGTGAATCACCTCACACTTCTCTACATTAAACTCCATTTGCCACCTCTCAGCCCAGCTCTGCAGCTTATCTATATCCCTCTGTAACCTGCTACATCCTTCCACACTATCGACAACACCACCGACTTTAGTATCGTCTGCAAATTTACTCACCCACCCTTCTGCGCCTTCCTCTAGGTCATTGATAAAAATGACAAACAGCAACGGCCCCAGAACAGATCCTTGTGGTACTCCACTTGTGACTGTACTCCATTCTGAACATTTCCCATCAACCACCACCCTCTGTCTTCTTTCAGCTAGCCAATTTCTGATCCACATCTCTAAATCACCCTCAATCCCCAGCCTCCGTATTTTTTGCAATAGCCTACCGTGGGGAACCTTATCAAACGCTTTGCTGAAATCCATATACACCACATCAACTGCTCTACCCTCGTCTACCTGTTCAGTCACCTTCTCAAAGAACTCAATAAGGTTTGTGAGGCATGACCTACCCTTCACAAAGCCATGCTGACTATCCCTGATCATATTATTCCTATCTAGATGATTATAAATCTTGTCTCTTATAATCCCCTCCAAGACTTTACCCACTACAGACGTGAGGCTCACCGGTCTATAGTTGCCGGGGTTGTCTCTGCTCACCTTTTTGAACAAAGGGACCACATTTGCTGTCCTCCAGTCCTCTGGCACTATTCCTGTAGCCAATGATGACATAAAAATCAAAGCCAAAGGTTCAGCAATCTCTTCCCTGGCCTCCCATAGAATCCTAGGATAAATCCCATCAGGTCTCGGGGACTTATCTATTTTCAGCCTGTCCAGAATTGCCAACACCTCTTCCCTACGTACCTCAATGCCATCTATTCTATTAGCCTGAGATAGATTGAGTTACTACAGTTAGATTAGCAGAGAGTCAAACTCATTTAAGAACTGTGTTAATAGTTCAATAAACAAGTTGAACTCATTTCATAGTCTGGAGCTTCCTTTGTCAAAGTGTACATCAAGGAAGCAGCTTATGCTACACGAAGCAGCATAACACAACATGATACCAGGAGTGCCTGTTACATCGATTAGTTCAATTCAGCAAGATCCGTGCCAACCAGCAACCAAACCCAGGCATGATGATCGAGGTTCCGGTTCCTAATCCACTCAGGTACCACGACAGTCTCAGTGTCAACTGGCGTTCATTCAAGCAAATATTTCAGTTTTATATGGAAGCATCCGACCTACATGGCGTGGCTGATGCTGAGAAGATTGCTCTTCTATTCACCATTGCGGGTGAACATGCAACAGAGATCTTCCGCTCCTTTAAATACTCCAAAGGGCAGGACAGAACGTGATTCCAGACAGTCCTGGACAAATTTGAAAGCTACTGCGAGGTAAACACAAAAGAAGTCGGTAAAACTGGCCCCAATACTCACCAGGAGGCAGAAGTAGGCTTGCAACAGAAGCAAACAGCAATTTTGATTGGCAGCCATCTTGCGCGTATCCAGCCGGCCCAGTCCGCACATGCGTTCCCTGAACGCCGCGAACCGGCAAAACAGTGTGCGCGCGAGAAGCTGTGCATGCGCAGTTGCGAAAAGAGTGCACAGTAAAGGAAAAGCGATTAGCGCATGCGCAATCCATTCTTACGCTTTACGTCACGAGCATCATGACGTCAGAGGCCCCGGACTACGCCCACTTAAAGGGGAAACGATTGGAAATTACAAAGAAGAGTTTCAAAGCCGCAAAACACCATTCTTTCACCTCGAAAGACAGAACAATGCCTGAACTTCTACCAGTAGTTGAAATCAACCTCCGCAGAACCCTGCAACAAGCAGTTAGCACCGCCCAAAGAGATGATTTGGTCCTTGAAGAATACTACTCAGACGATGATTTCTCCCTTGGACACAGAGAGCGCAATGACAATTCCGAAACACAAGAAGATAACTGGGTTATCGAAGAATACTACTCAGACATGGCTGAGTTATTCGGATATGATGATCATACAAGCATCAGCGCCACAGTTGAAAAGCTCAAAACGACTCTACTCATGATAGATGAATCCAATACCATGATGTCACGGCAGATCGTCAATACATTGGATGACAGCAACCAGTCAAATACCCACGAAGAAGACGAAGCCTACAGAGAGCGGCCTGATGCCACGAAAAGTGATCCACGCACCACGAAGAGTGCCCGACTCCACACCGAGGGTGGTCCACGCACCACGAAGAGTCCCCGACTCCACACAGAGGGTGGTCCACGCACCACGAAGAGTCCCCAACTCCACACAGAGAGCAATGAAAGACTCCACAGTGAGACCACTGCACGACTCCACACATAAAACGATGAAAGACTCCACAGCAAGACCACTGCATGACTCCGTTGAGAGTGCACAGATCGACTCCACAGCGAGACCACTGCACAACTCCACACAGGGAACGATGCCAGACTCCACAGAGAGAGCGATACAAGCCTCCATAGCGAGCTCGTTGACAGGCTCCACAATGGGAGCAACTCAAGACTCCAAAGTGCAGTCCATGCATGAACAAGACCATGACGGTCTATCCACCTTATCTGAGCAACCAGCAGCAGCCGATGCAAGTCTGCCACGCTCACGTGAACAACAGAAAGACTATTACTTGAGCCACCAGAAGAAGACTCTGACAGGCTACCCAGCTCATCTAACCAACAAGAAGACACTGCAGGTCTACCCACTGTATGTGAGACAAGTGACAAAGGCATCATAATTCCCATACAAGATGTGCAACATCACAGCGAGACTGACAGATCTCAGCTCGTATGCACAGAGGCACTCGACAATCCAAGTGAAACTACTCGTGAGTCCAGTGCGACCACGTCAATTGAAACCTCATCCACTTGAGCCTCTCCACAAGAAAATGAAATCTTGAACATTTTGACTCCAGACGAGGAGCATCAAGAAACCAAAGATGATTCAAGTGAACCTGAAATGACTCCGACAGAGGACCATCAAGAAACCAAAGATGATTCAGGTGAACCAGACAGGACTCCAGACGGGGAGCATCAACAAGCCAAAGATGATTTAAGTGAACCGGACATGACTCCAGACGGGGAGCACCGAGGAATCAAAGACGAAACGTTCAATGAAACAGCAGATGCCACAAAGGACACTGATACAAGTAACTTTGTGATGGACTCAAATTCTCCACTCGGAATAGTCATTGAGCGCAACAAGCACTACAACAAAACCTACAAAAACAACAACAAAGACAACAACAAGAAGCGTACCAAAGGCACCAACGTCAACAACAAGCACATCAAAAACAACGACACTGGAACAACGACTGGTACGACACGGTACAACTCTGCAAATGCAGGACAATGTGACAGCACAGCTCCTAACAATGGCAAGAGTACAAACATACCATGGCATGATAACGCATCTTACAAATTCACGTTTGCTACACTACAAACAAGCAAACCAGCTTTCAAGGCAGCTGACATATGGCATCAATACCACAAACACAGACACCAGTCCAGGTCACACAGGAAAGATGACATAAAGAATCGCTACCTCAAGCATCGGAAAAAAAAAAAGAGTCCAAATCAGACAACGAAGTGATTTGACCATTTGAACACCTCCTGATGACTTCTTGGTTCCTTAAGCACAGGGACACTGACGGCATTCACAAGAAAATGACAACATCAACATCGACACTTCAATAACAAAACAAGAAAGCCACTCGACCACATAAATTCATGAACTTTCGACTCATAAATATTATTTGGTATTGTATAATCATCACTGTCATCATGACTTGTACATGTCATCACTTATCTACCTATTTTGTTCAATTTTCTATACCAAGTACAGAAAATATGTAACACGGAAAAAGGGGGATGTGGTGATATGCATCACTGTATATACACAAGGGGTTAATGTAAATACACTACAACTAAGTAACCACTAGAGGGAGCATCAGAGATGTCATAACATGACGACTTCCGGTTGCGGCGATGCCCTGCTAGCCGCACGTTTCGGCGGCTCCAGCTCCAACGGACCTTCGGGCTCTTTTAAGAGCCCCAACGGGAAATTTTTGGGCGCAACCCGGTGTGGGGTGAGTGAATAGGGAGTCCCCCCCCCCAACGAAAGAGGAAAATATCGGCGGCGGCGGCTGCAGCGCGAGGAATCGTCGACGAAAGGGACAGAAAGGGAGAAGACACAAGATGGCGGCGGAGAAAGCCCAGGCGACATGGGGGCCCGAGCAAGACGAATTTCTGAGATGGTGTGTGGAGCTACTAAAGAGGGAGGTGCTGACCCCGATGCTACAGGCAATTGAGGGGCTCAAGGAGGCACAAAGGACCCAGGAGACAGAGCTCCACGTGGTGGAGCAGAAGGTGACGGATAATGAGGACAAGATCCTGGGCCTGGCGGTCAAAACACAGACGCACGAGGCACTCCATAAAAAGTGTATTGAAAGGATTGAGGCCCTAGAAAACAGAGCGCGAAGGAAGAACCTTCGGATACTGGGTCTCCCTGAGGGAGTGGAAGGAGCGGACTGTGGAGCTTATGTAAGTACGATGCTAAGCTCATTCATGGGAGCTGAGGCCCCTGCGGGCCCCTTGGAGGTGGAGTGGGCACATCGGATCCCGGCGAGAAGACCAAAAGCGGGAGAACCACCCAGGGCGACAATCGTGCAATTTCACCGCCTTAAAGATAGAGAAGAGGTCCTGAGATGGGCTAAAAAGGTGCGGAGTAGCAGATGGGAGAATGCAGTGGTACGGGTGTACCAGGATTGGAGTGCGGAGGTGGCGAGAAGGAGGGCGAGTTTTAACCGAGCCAAGGAGGTGTTACACAAAAAGAAGGTGAAGTTCGGGATGCTGCAGCCGGCACGACTATGGGTCACGTACCAGGAGAGACACCATTATTTGGATACGGCGGAAGAAGCATGGACCTTTATTAAAGAGGAGAAATTGGATCGGAACTGAGGGACTGATACCGTAGGGAATGTTATTGTTATTGTTATGGTTGATGTAAATAGAGAAGTAAATTGGGATGGGGGGAGACACTAGGAAATGTGGGCACCGGTGAGGGGGGAAAGAAGGGACATAGGCGGAGAATGAGGAATGGGAGGGGGAGAGGAAAGGGAGCTGCGCCACAAGAGGCGGGTCAGATAAAGGGATGTTCCCGCGCCAGAAAGATTATGGCGGGAAGACAGGCGCAAGGCGGATGAGAGTTCCCCACACGGGGGGGTCAAGGAGTGAGCAGGAGTAGCCGGGGTCAGTTGAAGTCAGCTGACTTGCGGAAGTAATATGGGGGGAGCAATCACTCTAGAAAGGGATCTAGCGGGGGGGGGGGGGGAGACAACTGGGTTGCTGCTGCGGAAATCAAAAAGGAAATGGCTAAAGAGTGGGTGGACGGGGATGGAATGCGAAGCCTGGGGAGCGAGTGGGAGCGCGGAGGCGGGATATGGGACTGGCCTAGAGAAGGTGATGGCTAGTCGACACGGGAGGGGAGCAGGTAGCCCCCTAGTGAGGCTGATCACGTGGAACGTGAGAGGCCTGAATGGACCGATTAAAAGGGCCCGAGTGCTCGCGCACGTGAAAGGACTAAGGGCAGACGTGGCTATGCTCCAAGAGATGCACCTGAAGGTGGCGGACCAAGTTAGGTTAAGGAAAGGATGGGTGGGACAGGTGTTCCACTCAGGACTAGATGCAAAGAATAGAGGGGTGGCCATATTGGTGGGGAAATGGGTAGCATTTGAAGCAAAGAACATCATAGCAGATAGCGGAGGTAGATATGTAATGGTGAGTGGCAGGCTGGAGGGAATGGAGGTCGTGTTGGTTAATGTATATGCCCCGAATTGGGACGATGCGGGATTTATGAGACGGATGCTGGGTCGTATACCGGACCTGGAGGTAGGAAACTTGATATTGGGAGGGACTTCAATACCGTGCTGGACCCAGGGCTAGATAGATCCAGATCAAAGACCGGAAGAAGGCCGGCAGCGGCCAAGGTGCTCAAGGGGTTTATGGACCAAATGGGGGGAGTGGATCCATGGCGATTTCTTAGACCGAGGGCCAGGGAGTTCTCCTTCTTCTCCCATGTCCATAAAGTGTACTCCCGGATAGATTTTTTTGTTCTGGGAAGGTCGTTGATCTCAAGGGTGGAAGAAGCTGAGTATTCAGCCATAGCGGTTTCGGACCATGCCCCACACTGGGTGGACCTGGAACTAGGAGAGGAAAGGGAGCAGAGAGCACTCTGGCGATAAGATGTGGGATTGATGGCGGACGAGGGAGTGTGTGGAAGAGTGCGGGGGTGTATTGAGAGATACCTGGAGGTCAATGACGACGGGGAGGTCCGTGTGGGAGTGGTATGGGAAGCACTAAAAGCGGTGGTCAGAGGAGAGCTGATCTCCATTGGGGCCCACAAAGGGAAAACAGAGGCCAAGGAAAGGGAAAGATTACTGGGGGAGATTTTAAGGGTGGACAGGGAATTTGCAGAGACCCCGGAGGAGGGACTGTACAGGGAGAGGAGACGACTCCAGACGGAGTTTGACCTCCTGACCACCAGAAAGGCGGAGGTGCTGTGGAGGAAGGCACAGGGGAGGAGGTATGAATATGGGGAAAAGGCTAGTCGCCTGCTGGCTCATCAGTTGCGAAAGAGGACAGCGGCGAGGGAGATAGGGGGAATTAGAGACGAAAAGGGAGCCACGGTGCGAAGAGCAGGGAAGATAAACGAGGTGTTCAAGACCTTTTATGAGGGACTGTATAGGTCCCAACCCCCAGAGGGAGAGGAGGGGATGCGGCAGTTCCTGGATCAATTGAGGTTCCCGAGGGTGGAGGAGCAGGAGGTGGAAGGCCTGGGGGCACCGATTGGGGTGGACGAGGTTATTAAGGGACTGGGGAACATGCAAGCAGGGAAGGCTCCGGGACCAGACGGGTTCCCGGTGGAATTTTATAGAAAATACGTGGACTTGTTGGCCCCGTTGTTGGTGAGGACGTTCAATGAGGCCAAGGAAGGAGGGACTTTACCCCCGACAATGTCGGAGGCGACGATATCGCTAATTCTGAAGAGGGATAAAGATCCGTTGCTGTGCGGGTCCTATAGACCTATTTCATGATTGAATGTGGACGCCAAATTGCAGGCAAAGGTACTGGCATCGGGGATAGAGGACTGTGTCTCGGGGGTGGTGCACGAAGATCAGACAGGGTTCGTAAAGGGGAGACAACTGAATGTCAACGTGCGACGACTATTAGGGGTGATAATGATGCCCCCAGTGGAGGGGGAGGCAGAGATAGTGGCGGCAATGGATGCAGAGAAGGCATTTGATAGGGTGGAGTGGGAGTATTTATGGGAGGTGTTAAGGAGGTTTGGGTTCGGGAACGGGTTTATTAGCTGGGTCAAACTTCTTTATGGGGCCCCAACGGCAAGTGTAGTCACGGGTCGGCAAAGGTCGGAGTATTTCCGATTATATAGGGGAACAAGACAGGGATGCCCGCTATCTCCACTGTTGTTCGCGTTGGCAATTGAACCTCTGGCCATGGCGTTGAGAGACTCCAGGAAATGGAGAGGGGTGATTAGAGGGGGAGAAGAACACCGAGTCTCGCTATACGCGGATGACCTACTGTTGTATGTGTCGGACCCAGCGGGGGGGGGATGATAGAGGTTATGCAGATGTTGAGGGAGTTCGGAGATTTCTCGGGATATAGGCTTAACATGGGGAAGAGTGAACTATTCGTGATACACCCAGGGGACCAGAGTAGAGAGATAGAAGGCCTGCCTCTAAGGAAAGTGGAAAGAAACTTCCGATACCTGGGGATTCAAATCGCTAGGAGCTGGGGAACCTTGCACAGACTTAATCTGACACGATTGGTAGAACAAATGGCGGAGGACTTCAAGAGGTGGGACATGCAGCCTCTGTCGTTGGCAGGCAGAGTGCAGGCAATTAAGATGATGGTCCTCCCGAGGTTCTTATTTGTATTTCAATGTCTCCCTATACTAATCACTAAGACCTTTTTTTAAAAAATAGACAGGAGCATCACGAGCTTCGTGTGGGCAGGGAAAGTCCCGAGGGTAAGGAGGGGGTTCCTACAACGTAGCAGGGACAGAGGAGGATTGGCGCTACCGAATTTGGGCGACTACTATTGGGCTGCCAATGTGGCGATGATTCGTAAATGGATGATGGAGGGAGAGGGAGCGGCGTGGAAAAGACTGGAGAGAAAGTCCTGTAAAGTGGAGGCGACAGAGAGGTGTGCGGGGAGCTCTGGTGGGGTCCCCAATCAGGAACAACCATAGGTTTGCCCCAGGAAGAATGGATGGAGGATTTCAGAGCTGGCACCAGTTGGGAATTAGGAGGGTGGGAGATTTATTTATAGATGGGACGTTTGCGAGCTTGGGAGCATTGGAGGAAAAGTATAAGCTGCCCCGGGGAAACTTCCTTAGATATATGCAGGTGAGAGCGTTCACAAGACAACAGGTGAGGGAATTTCCGCTGTTCCCGGTACAGGGGATTCAGGACAGAGTGATTTCGGGGGTGTGGGTCGGAGAGGACAAGGTGTCAGAGATATACCGAGAGATGAGGGAAGAGGGGGAGGAGTTGGTGGGTGAATTAAAAGGAAAGTGGGAAGAAGAGCTAGGGGAGGAGATAGAGGAGGGTATGTGGGCTGATGCCCTAAGCAGGGTAAATTCCTCTTCCTCGTGCGCCAGGCTTAGCCTGATTCAATTCAAGGTGCTACATAGAGCACACATAACGGGAGAAAGACTGAGCAGGTTCTTTGGAGTGGAGGACAAGTGTGGGAGGTGCGGCGGAAGCCCGGCAAACCACGCACATATGTTTTGGTCATGCCCGGCACTGGAGGGGTATTGGAAGGGAGTGACGGGAGTGATATCCAAGGTGGTGAAGGCCAGGGTCAAACCAGGCTGGGGGCTAGCTCTATTTGGAGTTGCGGATGAGCCGGGAGTGCAGGAGGCGAAAGAGGCCGACGTTGTGGCCTTTGCGTCCCTAGTAGCCCGGCGTAGGATTCTACTCATGTGGAAGGAGGCGAAACCCCCCGGACTGGAGGCCTGGGTAAACGATATGGCGGGGTTCATAAAATTGGAGCGGATAAAGTTTGCCCTGAGAGGATCGGCTCAAGGGTTCACCAGGCGGTGGCAGCCATTCCTCGACTACCTAGAGGAACGTTAGAGGGAAGACAGATGACCAACAGCAGCAACCCAGGGGGGAGGGGGGGGGGAGAGGGGTGGAAGTTTTAGTTTATGTTAAACGATTAGATTACCATGTTGATTAGCCATTTGTTTATTGTTAAACTTTCTTTACTGTTATGTTTGATCTGTAAAGGGAAAAAATTTTGATCAAAAAAATTTTCAATAAAATATATTAAAAAAAAAGAGATGTCATAACATGCAGACATACAGCCGATGGGTCATTTCAACAGGACACAACCAATGGGTAATCAGGACACCCAGAGGTGGCATTACCACAAGGGGGCACTTCACAACCCACATAAAAGGACAGGGCACACATGCTCTGCTTTTTCCACAGACAGACATCTAGAGAGTACATCACGGTTGATCAACAGCATCACACCCCAGCACGTGGCTTAGAGCAGGCTGGTAAAGATAGACTGAGTTACTACAGCTAGATTAGCAGAGAGTCGAACTCATTTAAGAACTGTGTTGATAGTTCAATAAACAAGTTGAACTCATTTCATAGTCTGGAGCTTCCTTTGTCAAAGTATACATCAAGGAAGCAGCTTATGCTACACAAAGCAGCATAACACAACAACTATAGGGTTCTCTAATGTTCATTAGATCTACACAGCATCTAGTGGATGAATGGCAATAGGAGTGCCATTCTTTGGCTTGGGTATCATAAGAGGCTAAAAGGATTGGGCATGGGAATATCTTGGTGGTGGGGGGGGGGGGGGGTGCATGAGAAACCATGGGTGTTAATGAGAAGTTTACCTTGGTATGGGTGTTCATGAGAGGCCACAGGGGGTGAGTGGTGGATATATCTGGTCATGGGGACATGAGGACCACTGGAGGTGGATGGGAAACATGAGATGACATGTGAAATATGTGGGAGGTGAGGAGGTGTGAGGGTTGAGAACTCAAGGGCTTTACTTCTTCAATTATAACTGGGACTAAGTGGACCTTTTAAACAGCTGGCTTTGGCCTCTGGCAGCACCATGGATGCCGAAGAACATCTTTCCTGGTCAACTAGCCTGATTGCAGGCTCCCCAAATCCTACTCTGTTAGATCTGGTCCACCAGGAGACTGTGACTACGAGTGAGGCAAGTATGGAGATTCAGAAGGTAGCACTGGAGGAAATGCAGCCCTTTCACTTTTCCATTACATTTGACGTTCCGGTAGCTTGCGTTGACGAGAGCAGGTACTTCAGGTAGGATGAGCAAACTGAGCAAAGTACTGTGGTGCCAGGTGTCATTCAAGTGGGGAGAGTAAAAGGAATGCAGTGGTAGTAGAGAACAGTACAATTAAGGGGTTAGACACTGCTCTTTGCAGCCAAGAGCATGAGTCCCAGAAGATATATTGTCTGCTTGATGCCAAGGTTATGGGAAAGACCTCTCAACTAAAGAGGAACTTGAAGTGGATGGGAAGATTCTCGTTGTGGTGGTGCATGTGGGTACCAATGACATAGGTAGGACTAAGAGAGGTTCTTCTGAAGGAGCGAGAGCAGCTGGGGACTAAATTAAAAAGCAGAACCACAAAGCTGAGCCGCAAGCAAATTGTTATCGGGTAAATAAGATCAGAGAGTTGAATACGTGGCTGAAAGATTGGTGTGGGAGAAATGGGTTTCAATTCATGAGGCATCAGCCCCAGTGCTGGGGAAAGAGAAAGTAGTACCTTTAGCATGATATTCATTTGAACCGCCTGGCATTAGCTATCCTGGCAACTCAGACAACTGGGGCTGTAGAAAGGGCTTCAATTCCATGATCCACACTGAGGCGCTCAAAGGGGCGGGAGGCCTTCACCAGGTGCGCACGGTCCGGCCGATAGAAGTGCGGCTTGCACTCCGCACAGACCTGGCAGTCCCTGGTGATTGTCCGTACTTCCTCGACGGAGTAGGGCAGATTGCGGGCCTTTATGAAATGGTACAACCGTGTGACTCCCAGGTGACAAAGACTGTCGTGCAGGGTCCAGAGTCGGTCTACCTGTGCGCTGGCACATGTACCTCGGGATAGGGCGTCTGGGGGCTTGTTGAGCTTACCGGGGCAATACAAAATCTCGTAATTGTAGGTGGAGAGCTCGATCCTCCTCCTGAAGATCTTATCATTCTTGATCTTGCCCCGCTGTGTGTTATTGAACATGAAGGCTACCGACCGTTGGTTAGTGAGGAAAGTGAATCTCCTGCCGGCCAGGTAATGTCTCCAATGCCGCACAGCTTCAACGATAGCTTGGGCCTCTTTTTTGACGGATGAGTGTCGAATTTCTGAGGCATGAAGGGTGTGGGAAAAGAATGCCACGGGTCTGCCTGCCTGATTGAGGGTGGCAGCTAGGGCGACGTCTGATGCGTCGCTCTCTACTTGAAAGGGCAGTGTCTCATGTACTGCGTGCATTCCGGCCTTGGCGATATCAGCTCTGATACGGGCGAAGGCCTGTTGTGCCTCGGCCGTCAGGGAAAAATGGGTGGACTGTATGAGTGGGCGGGCCTTGTCCGCATAGTTTGGGACCCACTGAGCGTAGTATGAAAAGAACCCCAGGCAGCGTTTGAGGGCTTTGGGGCAGTAGGGGAGGGGGAGCTCCTGGAGAGCCCAAGTGGTAGTAGTTAAAACTACGGGCCCGCGCATGCGGTCGGGATCGGGCCCCAGAACTCCGTTCTGGACCACATAGCCGAGGAATGCTAAGCGGGTCGTGCTAAACACTTCTGCTTTTTGTAGGTGAGGTTTAGGAGAGTGGCGGTGCGGAGAAATTTGGCAAGGTTGGCGTCGTGTTTCTGCTGATCATGGTCGCAGATGGTGACATTGCCTAGGTACGGAAAGGTGGCCCGCAAACCGTACCGGTCGACCATTCAGTCCATCTCCCTTTGGAAGATCCCGTTGGTGATGCCGAAGGGAACCCTGAGGAAGTAATAGAGGCGGCCGTCTGCCTCGAAGGCAGTGTATGGACGGTCCAATTTACGAATGGGGAGCTGGTGGTAGGCGGATTTGAGGTCTACCGTTGAGAAGACCCGGTACTGTGCAATCTGATTGACCATATCAGATATGCTTGGGAGGGGGTACGCGTCGAGCTGCGTGTACCGATTGATGGTCTGGCTGTAGTCCACGACTATTCTGTGTTTCTCCCCAGTTTTGACTCCGACCACTTGGGCTCTCCAGGGGCTGTTGCTGGCCTCGATGATGCCTTCCCGAAGCAGCCGCTGGACCTTGGACCTGATGAAGGTCCTGTCGTGGGTGCTGTACCGTCTGCTCCTGGTGGCGACGGGTTTGCAATCCGAGGTTAGATTTGCGAAGAGGGAAGGCGGATCGACCTTTAGGGTTGTGAGGCCGCACACAGTGAGGGGTGGTAGGGGCCCGCCGAATTTCAGGGTTAGGCTCTGGAGGTTGCACTGGAAGTCCAGACCGAGTAGTAGGGCAGCGCAGAGGTTAGGGAGGATGTAAAGGCGGAAGCCATTGAATTCTACGCCCTGGACCGTGAGTGTGACCGTACAGTACCCCCAGGATCGCCACGGAATAGGATCCGGAGGCCAGGGAGATTCTTTGGTTGGCGGGGTGTACCGCGAGGGAACAGTGCCTTACCGTATCCGGGTGGATGAAGCTTTCGGTGCTCTTGAGTCCAGCAGGCAAGAGGTCACGTGTCCGTTGATTTTAACGCTGGTCGATGCGGTGGCCAGGTTGTGCGGACAAGACTGGTCGATGGTCACTGAGGCGAGTCGTGATCGGTCGTCGCTGGTGTAGGATGACGGGGAGCCCGGGAGGCCCTGGACCTGGAACGCTGGCGGTGCCCATGTGCCGTGGGGGAGACAAGATGGCGGTACCTGGAGATCCTGAGGTGGACAAAATGGCGGCTGAAGATCTAGAGGAGTACAAAATGGCGGCGCCCATGGGCCGCACGTGGCGGGGGTTGAACAAGATGGCGGCGCTCATGGGCCGCACACGTTGCTCAGGGGGGAAGATGGCGGCGCCCACTGGCCACGCTTGGTCTGAGGGAGAGAAGATGGCCGCACCCACTGGCCGCGCATGGTCTGAGGAGGAGAAGATGGCGCGCCCACTGGCCGCACGTGTTCCGGGGAGGTGAAGATGGCGGCGCCCATTGTCCGTAAACGAGGGGGGTGGGGGCGATAGCGGCGAATGCACGGGCCTGGCACACCGCGGCGAAGTGTCCCTTCTTGCCGCAAGCCTTACAAAGGGCAGCACGGGCTGGGCAGCGTTGGCGGGGGTGTTTCTGCTGGCCGCAGAAATAACATCGGGGACCCCCGGGGTTTGCTGGCTGGCGCGTGGCGCAGGCGTATTGGCTGGGTAAGGCCCCCGCTGGGGCGGCCGTCTGTGGGGTCCACGATGAGTAGGAGGGGTGGGCCGCGCGGCTGGGAGTGTAGGCCTGAACATTGCACGAGGCGACCGTCATGGAGAGCGCTAGTTTCTTTATCTCTGCTAGGTCGAGCGTGGCCCCCTCTAACAGCCGCTGGCGTCTGAGGCCCGACCCAATCCCCGTAACAAATGCGTCCCGCATTAGGAGGTTTGAATGTTCAGTGGCCGTAACGGCCTGACAGTCACAGTCCCGGACGAGTGGGATTAGGGCCCGCCAGAAGTCTTCTATGGACTCACCAGGGAGTTGAGAGCGAGTGGCGAGTACGTGCCTGGTGAAGAGCGTGTTCGTCTTCTGAGTGTAATTCTCCTTGAGAAGCGTCATGGCTTCGGCGTAGTTCGCCGCAGGATATGTATCTTCTGAGCCTCCGAGGCAGGGCTGGACGCCGAGTTGATATTCGCCTTGAAGCAAGCTAGCCAGTGTTGAAAGTCCTTTTTGCCGTCGCTTGAATGCGGATCCAGCTGCAGGCGATCCGGTTTGATACAGAGGTCCATCTTTTGAAAATCTTAGAGCAATAAATTGATGCAAGATCAATTGCACAAAGACTTGAGTTGGGTACAACTGAGGCTTTATTGCTCGAAGATGTGTGGCCTCCCACAGCAGCTGGCGAAATTGCTGCAGCCTGGAGGACATGCATATTTATACTCCGCCTACTGGGTGGAGCCAGCAGGCATGGACTACCAACGTACCTGTAGTACAGGTCCTACCATACATCACCTAATAGAGGTGCAACAGTGGTTTACCACAGTAGCTAATTCTATTTTGATATACGAGAGCACTGAAGTAATTGAGACAGATATGGTGCTGGGAGAAGAAAAGCAAAATTGGTGGACAAAGACACAGAAAATTGTACGAGTCGTTTGGGAACAGGGAAAAAAGAAAGAGGTGAACGAGGAGAGGGGCGTGACTAGGCCAGATTGGAACAGAAAGAGAAACAAAGAACCCGAATAAATTCCTGTGATAAATGGAAAAACGGGAAAAAGGTCATACATAGGGAGAAACCTTGGAGAAAAGGTAAAGAGACATTGAAAAAGGCGAAATAATGGCACAGGCATGGAGATAAAGACAAGCAGGTATGCAGAGTAACTTGTAGGGAGGTGAATAGCAGGGCCAAAGGTTGCCCAGGAACGGTACACACGATCCAGGAGTTGGCTTGGTGGTGCCATGAGCGGTTGCCCCCCGGTTGCCCCTTCCAGTGACCCCCCCCCCCCACACTCCCATGTGATGTACCATCAATGACGATAGATGAGAGTCGGAAGAGTAAACTGTGGCTTTAATCAGCTAAAAGACACCTGCTGGCAGCCGGTCCCAGAATGAGGGTTGGGCTGGAGGTCAGCTACCTTTATACTTGAGCCCGAGGGACGGAGCCAGCAGGGACAAACCCAGACATGTAACAAACAGTAAGAATAGCAAGTACAATAAGTAAGAACAGTATGTATAATATAATACGGTGGTTCACCACATTCACCCCGTGTTAAAAAAGAGTCCGGCGGGGGGTGTAGTGGACGGGTTGAATTAGAGATCGAGTCTGTAGGGGGCTCTGACCTTCCGCTGTGATCGCCTCAGTCCCGGCTGTGGTGAGGACACTGGTGTCGGATGAAATGTTGAGGCCTGCGTATCCAGGAGCGTGTCGTCTTCCGGATAAGTAGAAATGGAGGGAGACGGTGTAGAGTTGTGAGTAGTAATGGAGGGAGACAGTGTAGAGTCGGGGGTAGTGGTGATGGTCGCTGGGGAACCTGCGGGTGCCAAGTCCCGAAGGGAGACTGTCCTCCCGCCCATCATGGTGTGCCACGTAGGCATATTGGGGGTTAGCATGGAGGAGAAGGACCCGTTCGACCAAGGGATCCGACTTGCGAATCCTCACATGCTTCCGGAGGAAGACAGGCCCTGGAACCGTCAGCCAGGATGGGAGCGAGACCCCTGAGGTGGACTTCCTGGGGAAGACAAATATTCTCTCATGAGGTGTCGCATTGGTGGCGGTATACAGGACCGACCGGATGGAGTGGAGCGCATCGGGAAGGACCTCCTGCCAGCGGGAGATAGGGAGACTTCTAGACCGTAGGGCAAGAAGGACGGCCTTCCAGACCGTCGCGTTCTCCCTCTCCACCTGTCCGTTTCCCCGGGGGTTGTAGCTGGTAGTCCTGCTTGAGGCGATGCCCTTGCAAAGCAGGAACTGACGCAGTTCATCACTCATGAAGGAGGAACCCCGATCGCTATGGATGTAAGTGAGGAAACTGAACAAGGTGAAGAGGCCGTGTAGGGCCTTGATGACTGTGGCAGAGATCATGTCAGGGCACAGGATGGCAAAAGGGAAATATGAGTACTCATCAATGATGTTGAGAAAGTACACATTATGGTCAGTGGAGGGGAGGGGCCCTTTGAAATCGATGCTGAGGCGCTCAAAGGGGCGGGAGGCCTTTACCAGGTGTGCTCTATCCAACCGATAGAAAATGAAAATCGCTTATTGTCACAAGAAGGCTTCAAATGAAGTTACTGTGAAAAGCCCCTAGTCGCCACATTCCGGCGCCTGTTCGGGGAGGCTGGTACGGGAATTGAACTGCGCTGCTGGCCTGCCTTGATCTGCTTTCAAAGCCAGCAATTTAGCCTTGTGCTAGAGTGCGGTTTGCACTCCGCGCAGACCTGGCAGTCCCTGGTCATGGTCCTGACCTCCTCGAGTAAGGCAGGTTGCGGGCCTTAATAAAATGAAAAAAAACGGGTGACCCCGGGTGACAGAGGTCATTGTGGAGGGCCCGAAGTCGGTCTACTTGTGCGTTGGCACATGTACCGCGGGATAGGGCGTCTGGGGGCTCATTGAGATTCCCAGGTCGATACAAGATATCATAATTATAGGTGGAGATTTTGATCCTCCACCTTAGGATCTTGTCATTCTTGATCTTGCCCCGCTGCGTATTGTTAAACATGAAGGCAACCAACCGTTGGTCAGTGAGGAGAGTGAATCGCCTGCCGGCCAGGTAATGCCTCCAATGTCGCACAACTTCCACAATGACCTGGGCTTCCTTTTCGACGGAGGAGTGTCAAATTTCGGACCCCTGGAGGGTACGGGAGAAGAAAGCCAAGGGCCTGCCCGCCTGGTTGAGGGTAGCAGCCAGAGCAAAGTCCAACGCATCGCTCTCCACCTGGAACGGGATGGACTCGTCTACTGCGTGCATCGAGGCTTTGGCAATATCTGTTTTGATGCGGTTTGATGCCTGGCGGGCCTCAGCCATCAGGGGTAAAATGGTGGATTTAATGAGTGGGCGGGCCTTGTCCGCATAATTGGGGACCCACTGGGCATAATAGGAAAAGAACCCCAGGCATCTCTTCAGGGCCTTGGGGCAGTGGGGGAGTGGAAGTTCCAGGAGGGGGCGCATGCGGTCGGGATCGGGCCCTCGGACTCCGTTTTCCACAACGTAGCCAAGGATGACTAGGCGGGTTGTGCGGAAAACGCATTTCTCCTTATTGTATGTTAGGTTAAGGAGCTTGGCGGTGTGGAGGAAATGTTGGAGGTTAGCGTCATGGTCCTGCTGGTCATGGCCGCAGATGGTGACATTATCCAGATACGGGAACATGGCCCACAGCCCGTACTGGTCAACCATTCGGTCCATCTCCCGTTGGAAGACCAAGATCCATTGGTGACACCGAAGGGGACCCTGAGGAAGTGGTAGAGGCGCCCATCTGCCTCGAAGGCAGTGTATTGGCGGTCCTCCAGGCAGATAGGGAGCTGGTGGTACGCGGACTTCAAGTCAATAGTGGAGAAGACTCGGTACTGCGCAATCTGATTGACCATGTCAGATATGCGGGGGCGAGGGTACGCATCGAGTTGCGTGTACCGGTTGATGGTCTGACTGTAGTCGATGACCATCCGGTGCTTCTCCCCAGTTTTGACGACCACTACTTGGGCTCTCCAGGGGCTAGTACTGGCCTCTATGATCCCTTCCCGCAGGAGTCACTGGACCTCCGACCTGATAAAGGTCTTGTCCCGAGCACTGTATCGTCTGCTCCTAGTGGTGACGGGCTTACAGTCCGGGGTGAGGTTAGCAAAGAGCGGGGGTGGGGCGACCTTAATGGTCGAGAGGCTACAGACGGTGAGAGGGTCAGGGGTCCATCGAACTCCAAAGTAAGACTTTTGAGGTGGCATTGGAAATCTAGACCTAGTAGTAGGGCAGCGCAGAGTTGGGGGAGGACGTAGAGCGTGAAATTTTTGTACTCGACGTCCCGTACTGTAAGGGTCGCGACACAGTATCCACGGAATGTGATTCGGAAGCCAGGGAGATTTTCTGGGTCGCGGGTAAAATTGGGAGGGAGCAGCGCCATACAGTATCTGAGTGAATGAAACTGTCCGTGCTCCCGGAGTCGAAGAGGCAGGTCGTCTCGTGGCCGTTGATCTGGCGGCCATCATGGATTTAGTGAGGTGATGAGGTCGAGATTGGTCGAGGGTGATGGAGGCGAGCTTCGGAAGGTGGGTGAGCTGGTCAAGGGTAGCGGAGGCCAGCGTACGATCTGGTGAGCAGGGGTTCAGGGAGGCTGTGGGGTGATTCCAAGATGGCAGCCCCCCCGGGTTGCACGTGGTGGGTGGCATTGAAGATGGCGGCCCCCACGGGTCGCACGTGGTGGGTGGCGTCGAAGATGGTGGCCAAGATGGCGGCCCCCACGGGTTACACGTGGTGGGTGGCGCGAAGATGGCGGGTTGCACGTGGCGGATGACGTGGAAGATGGGGGAGGTCCCCGCGGGCTACACGCAGCGCTGCTGGGTTTAGAAACAGGTCGGGCCTGGAAGACTTTCGACAAGTGGCCCTTCTTTCCACACCCGTTGCAGATCACGCTCCTCGCTGGGCAGCGTTGTCTGGGGTGCTTACCCTGGCCACAGAAGTAACATTTCGGGCCTCCGGAGTTGGTGGGTCACTGCGCGGCACAGGCTTGTGATGCCCCTGAGTCGGGTGATGGCGTCGCCCACGAGGGTGCCGCGTGGTCGGAGGTGTAGGCATCCATGTTATGGAAGGCCACTTCCAACGAGTCCGAGAGTTGTACTGTGTCTTGGAGGTCGAGTGTACCCCCGTCTAGTAGGCGCTGGCAGATGTAATTAGATTTTATGCCTGCGACATAGGGGTCCCGGATCAGCAATTCAGTGTGCTTGACAGCCGATACCGCCTTACAACTGCAGTTCCGGCCGAGTACCCGCAAGGCGCGCAGAAATTCAGCTTGTGATTCTCCGGGGTCGCCTCGTGGCAAGGAGATGCCTAGCGTACACCTCGTTGACTTCCTTAACATACTGCCCCTTCAACAGCGTTATCGCATCCTCGTACGAGGTAGCGTCTCTGATAAGAAGGAAAATTTGCGGGCTCACCCGGGAGTTGAGGACTCGCAGCTTGTGGGTCTCCGCGGCGGTGGAGGAATCAATGTAAGAGTCAAAGCAGCTTAGCCAGTGTTCAAACGTGGCAGTGGCATTGGCTGCTTGGGGTTCCAGCTCCAGGCGATCAGGCTTGCGCGATGGATCCATCTTAAAATTTTAGCTGATTAAATTGATGTACCATCAATGACGACAGACGAGAGTCAGAAGAGTTAACTGTGGCTTTAATCAGCTAAAAGACACCTGCTGGCAGCTGGTCCCAGAATGAGGGCTGGGCTGGAGGTTAGCTACCTTTATACTTGAGCCCGAGGGGCGGAGCCAGCAGGGACAAACCCAGACATGTAACAAACAGTAAGAACAGTAAGTACAATAAGTAAGAACAGTATGTACAATATAATACAGTGGTTCACCACACCATTGTGGCCCACCCCTACAGAAGGTCCCCCACCCCCCTCAGAGCAATGGGGTGGCATGCCCGGCACCATCCCGCCTCTTTGCCTGTGGGCAAAGGTGGCTACTCACCTCCTCGGCTCACCACTGAAACCCTTCCGCCAAGTTCAAGTTTTTCAAAAGGAGTACTAATTTGCGCCAGGGTGACCACTTGCTGGGGAGGCCGATGAATGACGGGAGGCCATTGGATATGGGGTGGCTCTTGTTAATTATATGGAAATGGGGCTTAAGTGGTGATAATTGGTTTCTCGCCACGTTACGGTGAGATCCCAATTTTGCCTACGGGAGCGGGCCGGTTGCATCGCAAACTATCACCTGACGTGTTTCTTGTTTTTGGCCTCTCCCGCTATTCACCGGCCTTGTTTCTCTTGAACGAGAGTGTAACGAGGCCGGAAAATCGTGCTCAATATAGCATTTTCCACAATTAAGCACGAAATGTGTGACTTACTCAGGACACAATGAAGACTGGTATGACAAATGGGGACACCTGCTGGCAACACTTGACTGAAGATGGGGCTAAGGTGCATTGCTAAGAAGGCAGCTGTACCTTATCACTAGCCTACACTACATTGAGCCTAGGAATGCTTGATGTCGACGCAGGGTGAAAAAGCAAAAAAATCCATTCCACATCACAATTTAACCAGATATATAAAAACAGATTCTTATTCTAACACATGATGTCAAATAACAAGCAATTAAACGTCACAAACCTCTTCAACTCCTTTGCCACCGGTGGTTGATGATTTAGGCTGAAGCAAGACAAGGCAGTTTAACAGCACATTCGTTTCATTCTGGGCAAATGTGATATTTGCATTATCATGTAGTCCAAATATTTCTGGGGTATCATTAAGTGGGAGAGTTTTAATGTACTCGAGGTAGCCCTGTTGGAGAATTGAATGGGATGCAGGTTTAGAAACATCAAATGCACATTTATGATTTTTATGCATATTAGGATTTGTACACAAAAACATCCACATACATTACACCGACTTCTGGTACCCAAGGCCAATGCTTTAAAATCTAAAATATCACAATTAATATAAAATCCTTTGTTGAGTTTCCTGTAGGTGGGTGATGGATATTAAAAAGAAGTGCAAACAAAAAAATCAGGAAACAAACATAGGGCTGGATTTTATGGCTCCCCGCCCCACCAGGTGTGATTTTGGCCGGGTATGGGATGGCGGTGCCATGTAAAATATTTTGGATGCCCTGCCCATCTCTGTCCCACTCACCCCTGACCTGTTCCCCATATTATAATACAGGGGCTGTGTAAGTTACCCACCAGGCCACCTGTCCTTGCACCAACTGAGTCCCTTAACTGCCCAATTATTTGATAATTAAGAGCTTTAACCTGCCTCTACAACCATAAATCAGATGTTCACCAGCTGTGACTCAATTGATAGCACTCACATCTGTGTCAGAAGGTTGTCAGTTTAATTTTTATTTCAGAGACTGGAGCACAAAAGTATAGGTTGACAATCCAGCACAGTACTGAGGAAGGTCTTGGGTCCAAACCAACATTCTGTCAGCTCTCCTGAGCTGGACTGAAAAGATCTTGGGCGGGATTCTCCGTTAGCCAACGCTGAAACGAGGCGTGCGATCAGATGGAGAATAGCTCCTGTGCCGAAATTGCGGCAGGAGCCGGTTTGACGCCAAATCGCGATGCTCCGCCTCCCTGAAAACGACGTCAATGCGACGCACAGAGTGCGTAGTTGCAACACAATTTGTATCCATTAGTGGGCCCGCCCGCGATTCGCCGCCTCCTGTGTGCCGAGTTCCCGAAGGCGCGGTCCATGTGTGCTCCCACAAATCGTGCACCTGGCGTGGTGGCTGCAGAGAGAGTGGGCGTACGGACAGTGTCCAGCACTGCCATACTTCGCCGACAGTGATGCTTCTGCCAGGGCTGGGGGAGTAGTGTGGGGTGGCCAGGAGGTGGGCTGTGGAGTCGGGGTGAATGGGAACGCAACACTATTACCGCAGCTGGCAAGGTGGCGATGCGCATGCCGCTGACAGCCCGCTTTAAAACTGGTGCCCTGGGTTGTATAGGTGACCATCCAGGGCATCACCCTGGGTGCCCTCTGGTCCCAGCTGACCCATCAGCTGTATGGGCCTTCCAGCGCAACCTGTCCCATCTTTTCGGCCCCGATTAGTGGGGGGTGTATTGTTTAAGCGCGGCTGCAGCTTGTCAGCCCTGCGAGTGTCCATCATGGACCTGGTGATTCCCGCATCGTTTTTTGTGGGTCTTAATGGTGTTCCATGCGGCGCTGGTGCTAGCCCCTCACCGGTAGCAGAATTGATGTGGGTTTGGCACTGATTGTTCTGACGTGAAAGACCACGGATTGTGAGTGGGGTATTGGAAGGGGCACCGTTGGTGTTGGTAAATGTGTATGTCCCAAATTGGGATGATGTGGGTTTTATGAAGGGGTCACTGGTTGCGATTCCAGATTTAGCCACACAGTTGATCATGGAAGAGATTTTAACTGTGTCCTAGAGCCAAGGGTGGATAGGTTGAGCCCCAGGTCGATGGGTAAGGTACGAATGGCGAGAGAGCTGAGGGGTTTATGGAAAGGATGGGTATAGTGGATCCATGGCACTTTCAGAACCCGGGGGAAGGGAATATCCCTATTTTTCACGCGTCTATAAGGTGTACTCGAAGATTGATTACTTTGTAGTGGGGTGGAAGGGGCAGAGTATGCGGGGATGGTTATCTCGGACCATGTGCCCCTCTGGCTGGAGATTCGGTCTCGATCGGGACGAGAGCAGAGGCCGTGGTGGAGGTTTGATTCGGGGTTGTTGGCGGATGGAGGTTTTTGTGATAAGGTGCGGGCGGCGATTAAGGGGTATGTGGAGTTGGATCAGAATGGTGTCGGCGGCCATATTTTGGGAAGCACTGAAGGCAGTGGTCCGGGGGAAAATTATTTTATTGAAGGCTCGTGCAGATAGGGAAAGGAGGGAAGTACATTACCGTCTAGTGAGCGACATAGTGGAAGTGGACAGGGAGTCATCGAGGGAGCCCACCAGGGAGGGATTGATGAGGAGGAAAAAGTTGCGGTGCAGTTTGACAGGTTGACAACGGGGAGGGTGGTAGGGCAACTGCATAGGGCAAGAGGAGTGCCGTATAAGAATGGGGAGAAGGCGAGCTGCATGCTGGCACACCAGCTGCGGAGCTGGCCACGTCTAGGGAAATATTGAAGATACGGGCTGGGGCTTGGGAAGTGGTGTCGGAGCCAGGGCAGATAAACAAGGTGTTTAGGAAGTACTACTAGGGACCTTACGAGGCGGACCCGGGGGGAGAGGAGGGGACATGGGACGGTTTCTGGACGAGGGGCTGAGGGAGGTGCTGGATAGTATCAAGGTATGAAGTCGGGGCTTCCGGTGGCGGCTATGGGGGAGTAGGTCGCACATTTGGTGGCTCCCGTTTCGGTCGGACTTTTGAACCTTTTCCCCTGACCTTTTTGCGCTTTGGAGCGTGGAACTGGAAAGCAATAGTACTCAGGCACTGGACCCATACAGAATTATATGGACCTAAGAAGCCGGAGTGACCGTAAACAGCAGAAGAAGTGGTCGATTAAGGGCACAGTGGAGGCTGTGAGAGAGACCAGCATGGCTGGTGTTCAGAGCAAGGAGCCGACAGCCCAGCCCACAATGGAGCAGCTGCTGCAGACTACGCAGGAGGGCTTTTTGGCTTTGAAGCGTGACAACTTGGAGCCGCTTCAGAAGTCGATTGATCGGATGGGAAAAAGGTTGGATGATCAGGCTGAGAAACTCCAACAGTTGGAGAAGTCAATGGAGGAGCAGGCTGGCTTTCAAACGGTGGTGGATGTGGAAATTCAGAGGCTGAGGGACCAGCAAAAAGTGCTTCTGGAAAGGCTGGAGGACCTGGACAACAGATCTCGCCGACAGAACGTGAGAATCATGGGCCTCCCGGAGGGGGCAAGGGGCTAGACGCTGCCGCATATGTAGAGGGTATGTTTCAGAAGTTGCTGGGGAACGAGGTGTTCCCGCGCCTACCGGTGGTGGATGGGGCACGCAGAGTGCAGGTGAGGCAGCCGCGACAAGGGAATCCCCACGAGCGATGGTGGTACGTTTTCACAGGTACCTGGACAAGTAAGGTACTGCAATGGGCAAAGAGCACATAAAGCTGTATTTGGGACAATACCACCCTCCTTGTGTACCAGGATTTGAGTGCTGAGGTGGCCAGGAAAAGGGGAGGCTACAGGCAGGTGAAGGAGACACTGTATAAAAACAAGGTGAAATTCGGGCTGCTTTTTCCGGCGCGACTGTGGGTTACGTATAAGGGTCAGCACCACTATTTCGAGGAACCCGAAGAGGCGATGGACTTCGTTAAGAAGCAAGAGCTGGCCCTGAGCTGAGGACGTTTGGACTCATGTTAGAGCTGTTAAGTCTATGTGGTGTCTCTCCCGTTTTTGTATCTTTTTTAAAATTGTTTTTTGCATGCTCTTTGCGTAGTTTACCTGAATGTTTCCTGTTTGGACTCTTTGCTTAGTTGGAGTTTGGCTGGGGGGGAATTATTAAAGTATAACAGTTAAAAGGGTTGGGTTAAAATGGATGCTTCAGGGGAACTTTGTGCAATTTTTTTCTGTGTCTGTATGGGAAGGACTGAAGAGTGCCTGTTATTTCTTATCTCTCTTTTTCTTGTTTAACTTGAATTGTGCTATTGTGGGGGTTGTTTATGACTTGTATAGAGTGTTTGCTTAAGTAGGGCTGATCTGGGGAAGTGGTGTGGAGGGGTCGGGGTGACTGGGAACAATCGGTGGGAGACGGGCTGGAGCCGAGGCTGGGAGCACCAGGCTAGCTGAGTGCAGCTAGTCAATAGGAGCCGAGGTGGGGGGTGTCCATATAGTTAGATTAGGGCAGGGGTTAGGTGATAGGAGGGTGTTGCTAGGGGGGGGAGGGGGGGAGTTGTTCTGCTGACGAGGCTGGAAACTGGGCCTGGTAACAGTGAGGAGGTCATGGGTGGAGCCGGCCAGGGGGCGGGCCAGAGGAAGCGCGACACATGGCTGGGGGGCTGGCCAAGGAAAGGGGATGGCTGATCGGCAAAGGGGGGGGGGGGCGAGGTGCCCCCAACCAGGCTGATCACCTGGAACGTTAGAGGGTTAAACGGGCCAGTGAAGAGGGCGCGTGTGTTTGCGCACCTGCGGGTTCTGAAGGGCCGGGCAAGTGGGAAAGGGACCCGGGCGGGGGCCTCCACGTTGGCCGGTTTAAGCCGGCCAGTGAACGGGAGTGAGGTGGGGGGAGGGGCTGTGGCCATCGGAGCCTGGCAGAACAGGTTCCGAGTGGTCTAGCCGGGGTGGAAAATTGGGGGGAAGGAACCGAGGTTGGGAGGAGGAGTTTTACAAGAGGCAGTGGACGGGAGGAGTTGGAGACTGGGGGGGGGGGTACAACTCTTGGGTATCATATACGGTACTCTTTCAGAGGTTGGAGGGTGTTGAGTGTAGGGGGGGAGGGGGTGTGGACTCTATAGGTCAATGGTGGCCATGGGCTCCCGGACTCCTTTTTCTTTTTCTCCTTTGTTTTTTGTTGCCACCGTGGGAGGATTTGTTTTATTGGATGCATATATTGACAGGTGGGCCGTTGTTTGGGGTGGTGGGATGATGGGATCGTTGGTATTGTTAAGGGAATTGATTTTGTATTTGTTACCGTTTACTGTTTGTGGGTGGGGTGTAAATTTTGAAGGAAAATGTGAAAATGGAGAATAAAAACATTTTTAAAAAAAAGAAAGGTAAAAGGCGCGATTTATGAGCATGGGGAGAAGGCCAGTAGAATGCTTGCACAGCAACTACGGAAGAGGGAAGCGGCTAGGGAAATAGGAAGGGTACTGGATGGGGAAGGTAATCTAGTGGGTGATCCAGCAGGGCTGAACAAGGTCTTTAGGGACTTTTATAGGAAGCTGTACACTTCGGAACCACCCGGGGGACCGGGTGGAATGAGGCGATTCTTGGATGGACTGACCTTCCCAAGAGTGGGGAGGGGGTTGGTGGACGGACTGGGGGCCCTGGTCAGGATCGAAGAGGTGTTGGGGGGCCTGAAGGTCATGCAGTCGGGTAAAGCCCCGGGGCAAGACGGGTATCTGGTGGAGTTTTACCAAACATTTGCCGGGATAGTGGGGTCGGTGCTGGTCAGGGTCTTTAACGAGGCAAGAGGCAGAGGGAGTTTACCCCCGACGATGTCGCAGGCCACCATCTCCCTCATTCTGAAATGGGATAAGGACCCGGAGGCCTGTGGGTCATACAGGCCGATCTCCTTGATTAACGTAGACGCCAAGTTACTGGCCAAGATTTTGGCGACCAGAGTTGAGGACTGTGTCCCGGATGTAATTGTGGAGACCAAACCGGGTTTGTAAAGGGGAGGCAGCTGGTGGGCAACATAAGAAGGCTGATCAACATGATTATGATGCCCCCGGAGAGTAGGGAGGTAGAGATAGTGGTAGCCATGGATGCTGAAAAGGCTTTTGACTGGGTTGAGTGGGATTATCTGTGGGAGGTACTAGGACGGTTTGGGTTCGGGGAGGGGTTCATCGACTGGGTTAGGCTATTTTATCAGGCCCCGGAGGCGAATGTAAGGACGAACAGGACGACATCGGACTACTTTAGACTGCACCGTGGGACAAGACAGGGCTGCCCTCTTTCCCCACTGCTGTTTGCGCTGGCCATAGAGCCGCTGGCAATTGCACTGAGAGCTTCTAGGGGCTGGAAAGGACTGGTCCGGGGGGGAGTGGAACATAGAGTCTCGTTATACGCGGATGATCTGCTGTTATATGTATCGGACCCAATGGTGGGGATGGACGGTATTATGGCAACCCTGAGGGAATTTGGCCGGTTCTCCGGATACAAACTGAACATGGCTAAGAGCAAGTTGTTTGTAATTCAGGCGAGGTGGCAGGAGAATAGGCTGAAGGGGTTGCCATTCAGGCTAGTGGGGAGAGTTTACGATATTTGGGGATTCAGGTGGCACGGGACTGGGGCAGGTTGCACAAGTTCAACCGATCCCGACTGGTGGAACGAGTGAGGGAGGAGGTCCTGAGGTGGGATGCTCTCCCGCTGTCATTGGCGGGGAGAGTGCAGTATGTTAAGATGACGATTCTCCCGCGGTTCTTGTTTGTTTTTCAGTGTCTCCCTATCTTTATCCCGTGGTCCTTCTTTAAGAGGCTGAATAAAATTATCCTGGGATTTGTATGGGCAGGGAAGTCCCCGCTGGTGAAGAGGGTGATGCTTGAAAGGAACAGAGGAGAAGGGGGGCTGGCGTTGCCGATCTTCAGCAACTATTACTGGGCGGCCAACATAGCGATGATAAGGAAATGGATGGTGGGTGCGGGGTCGGTTTGGGAGCGGATGGAGGCTTTTTCGTGCAGGGGCACTAGCTTAACAGCCTCTGCCGCTTTCGCTGGCACGGTACTCCACCAGCCCGATAGTGGTGGCGGCTCTTCGGACCTGGGGCCAGTGGAGGAGGCATGTAGGGGAGGTAAGAGCATCGGTGTGGACCCCAATCTGTGGCAACCACTGATTTGCCCTGTGGAACATGGACGGGGGTTATAGACTGTGGAGGAGGGCGGGGATTGTGAGGATGGGAGATCTGTTCCTGGAAATGAGCTTTCCGAGCATGAGGGCGCTGGAGGAGAAGTTTGGCCTGGTGAGAGGGAACAACGTTAGATACTTGCAGGTGAGGGATTTTGTACGCAGACTGGTGCCGTCCTTCCCACGGCTCCCGCCAAAGGGGAGACAGGACAGGGTAGTTTCTAGGGGAAAGGTGGGAGAGGGTAGAGTTTCAGACGTCAACAAGGAGCTAATGAGAGCTGAGGATACGCAGACCGAGGACCTGAAGCTTAAGTGGGAGGAGGAGCCGGGGGGGGGGGGGGGGGGGGGGGGGTGGCTGGAGGACAGTATTTGGGCAGAAGCCCCAAGCAGAGTAAACACGACCGCAACATGCGCCAGGCTCAGCCTGATCCAGTTTAAGGTCGTGCACCGGACCCAGACGATGGTGGCCCGGATGAGTAAATTCTTCGGGCTGGAAGACAAGTGTGCTGGATGCTCCAGAGGGCCGGCTAACCATGTACACATGTTCTGGTCGTGCCCTAAACTTGGCAGGGATTCGCAGATGTCATGTCCCGGGTGTTGAAAACTGGTGTGGTAATGAGCCCGGAGGTGGCAATCTTTGGGGTTTCGGAGGACCTGGGAGTCCAGGAAGAGAGGAAGGCCGATTTTCTGGCCTTTGCTTCCCTGGTAGCCCGGCGACGAATACTGTTAGCATGGAGGGACTCAAAGCCCCTGAGGGCTGAGCTATGGCTATCGGACATGGCGAGCTTTCTTGGCCTAGAGAAAGTCAAGTTCGCCTTGAGAGGTTCACTACTAGGGTTCGCCCGAAGGTGGCAGCCATTTATTGACTTCTTCGCAGAGGAGCAAGCGTCAGCAGGAGGAGGGGGGGGGGGGGCTAGGGTAGACTGGAGTAGAGTAGGGTAGGGGGATATTGAGGTGGGTCTGTGCGTGAACAGAGCTGTGGTTTGCATTATGTTTAATGTGGAATTTGTGTCTTGACTTCTTTTTTTGTTTGTACTGTACAATGTAATTTTTTCTATATGCCTAAAATACCTCAATAAAATTGTTTGTTCAAAAAAAAGGTATGAAGTCGGGGAAGGCCCCAGGGGCGGATGGGTACCCGGCGGAATTTTAAAAGGAATTTGCGACGGACCTGGCACCACATCTGTTGGGGGCATTTAATGAAGCGCTGGAGAAAGAGGAACTGTCGGAGATGATGACGCAGGCAGTAATCATATAATCACGAAAAAGGGGATCGGCCCAGTGGAATATGGGTCGTATATGCCCATATCACTATTGAACATGGATGTGAAAGTATTGGCTAAGTTGTTGGCGGGGAGGAAGAAGGATTGTGTCCCGGTAGTTGTTACAGAAGATCAATTAGGCTTTGTGAAGGGCAGGCAGCTTGCGAATATTATAAGACGGCTGTTGAATGTAGTGATGAATCTGTCGGGGGCTCTGGTACCAAAGGTGGTGGTGTCCATGGATGCAGAGAAGGTATTTGAAAGGGTGGAGTGACGGTACGTGTTCGAGGTTTTGGGAAGGTTTGGGTTTGGGCCAAGAATTCTGACATGGGTACGGTTGCTGTATGTGGCACGAAGGGTGAGTGTGAGGACAAATAATATGAGTTCGCGAAGCTTTGACTTACACAGGGGTATGAGGCAGGGGTGCCTGCTGTTGTTTGTTGATGTTTGTGCTGGCCATAGAGCCGTTGGCGATGTGCCTTAGGGGGTCGGCGGAGTGGCAGAGGATTATGCGGGGACAGATGGAGCATTGGGTGTCGCTCTATGCCGATGACCTGTTGCTGTATGTTTCGGATCTGCTGGAGAGTAAGGTAAGGACTTTGGGCCTGCTTGGGAGGTTTGGAGGGTTCTCGGGGTATAAACTGAATGTAGGGAAAACCAAAGTTTTCCCGATGAATGAGCTGGGACAGCGGGCTAATTTAGAGGGGATGCCATTTATGGTAGCGAGGGATGGACGGGACTCCATAAGTAGAACTTAACAAAGCTGGTGGAGGAAAAAAAAAAAAAGCTGGTGGAGGAAACAAGGGGCGATCTCAGGTGGTGGGATGCACTGCAGTTGAAGTTGGCTGGGCGGTCCAAGTGATGAAAATGAATATTCTGACGAGGTCCTTGTTTATTTTTCAGGCTCTCCCGATCTTTATACCAAAGGCCTTTTTTTGGAAATTGGACACGATCATTTCAGGCTTTATATGAGCAGTGAAGGTGCCGAGGGGCGGGAGGACCCTGCTACAGAGGCAGAGGCAAAAGGGGGGGTTGACATTTCGGAATTTGCTTCATTATTATTGGTCAGCGAATGTGGATAAGGTGCGGCCATGGTGGGAAGGAGAAGGGATAGAGTGGGTTAGGGTGGAGGAGGAATTTTGTAAGGGATCCAGTTTGAGGGCTATGGTGACGGTCGCGTTGCCAATGGCTCCGAGAAGGTATTCAGTGAGCCCAGTAGTGCAATCCATGGTGAAGATATGGAATCAGTTGAGGAGGCATTTTAGGGTTGAAGGGATGTTGGTGTCAGTGCCGCTGTGGGAGAATCATGGGTTTGAGCCGGAGGTGGGGGATGGATAGTGTATACAGGAGGTGGAGGGATGTGGGGCTGGTCAAGGAGAGGGATCTGTATTTGGAGGAAGGGTTCGCCAGTCTGGAGGAGCAAAGGGAGAGGATTGAGCTGCCGAGGGGGAGTGAGTTCAGGTATCTGCAGGTTAGGGACTTTGTGTGAAAGGTCTGGAGGGGGTTCCCTAGGTTGCCGGGATACACCCTGCTGGAGTGTCTGCTGTTTCCGGATGTGGAAGGGGAGGGAAGAATTGGGGATATATACAAGTGGCTGGGGGAGCAGGGAGGGGAGCGTGTGGTGAAGATCAAGGAGAAATGGGAAGGTGAGTTGGGTGGGGAGATCAATTGGGGAGTTTGGAGTGAGGCACTGCATAGGGTAAATGGGACCTCCTCCTATGCAAGGATGAATCTGATATAGTTTAAGGTGGTGCACAGGGTGCACATGACTTGGGCGAGAATGAGTCGGTTCTTCCACGGGGTTGCAGATGAGTGTGAGAGGTGAGGCGGGGGAGAGCGAATCATGCGCACATGTTTTGGGGTTGCAAAAAAATGGGAAGATTCGAAGCGGGAGTGTATGCGGCCCTCGCCAGGATAGTGGGGGAGGAGGTGGACCCGGACCCTTTGGTGGCAATATTTGGGGTTTCAGAGAAGCCTTGGCTCATGTTTATTTTCAAACTGAACTAAAAATATCCGCCTCATCCTCCACCTGTTCTTTTCCAAACTACTGATCAAAAATTGTTTCTGATAATTGCACTTCAACTTTATCTTCACTCTCGGATTTCTCCTCGTCTTAACCTGTGACTTTGCGACCTTCTTACCACACTATCCGGAAAAATCCCAGGATATTTGTCCTTCAACACTTCACTTGTCTGATTTTCCACTGGCTTATCAACCACAGTAGGCATCACTCCCACCTGTGATCCTGCTATATCGTTACCCAAGATAAACTGTATTCTTGGACAAGAGTTTCTCTATTACTCCTACTACTGCTTCACCACTCTTCACTGGACTTTCCAACCTTACCCTATATAATGGAACACTACTCCTCTCACCACCTTTTCTGGCAACATTCCTCCCAAACTACATAACTCCTCATCTCTGACCATCAAAGGTTGACTAGCTCCGGTATCTCTTAAAATTGTGACTTCTTTACCTGCTCCTCCTGATACACGAGTAAATTTTACCCACACAAGTACATTCCTTAAAGAGATCTGGCGCCTTCTTATCAATTACCTTTTGATCAGGCTGTACAATCTTTTGCACCTCCTTCGCTTCTCTTGGGCTTTCTTTTACCACTTTAACAAACCCTGTTAAACAAACCCTGCCTTGTCCTGTCATCAGCCTTCCCAGTGCTTTGTTTCAACCACCAACACTGTGACTTTACATGGCCTAGTTTATTACAGTGAAAACATTTGAAACTTTTCATTTCTCTTCCACCCAACTGGATTTCTTTTTTAATCTGAGGTACACTCTCCTTATTATCTCCCATCAGATCTCCTTCACCTCTACCACTTGAGTATTTCTCTTTTCCCCAGTTTCTATCCCTGACAGGCTGAAACCGATGTCGGAAACCAAACTTTGATTTATGAACTAATTCATAATCATCTGCCATTTCTGCTGCTAACCTCGCAGTTTTAACCCTCTGCTCTTCCACATGAGTTCTCACTACATCAGGAATTGAAATTTTAAACTCCTCCAAAAGTATAATTTCTCTGAGAGCTACATATGTTTGGTCTATTTTCAAAGCCCTTATCCACCTATCAAAATTACTTTGTTTGATCCTTTCAAACTCCATGTATGTTTGACCAGGTTCTTTCCTTAAATTTCTAAACCTTTGTCTGTAGGCTTTAGGCACTAGTTCATGTGCACCAAAATGGAATTTTTCACCTGCTCATACGTTCCAGATACCTCCTCTGATAGTGATGCAAACACTTCACTGGCCCTACCTACCAACTTTGTTTGAATCAGCAATACCCACATGTCCTGTGGCAATTTAATTTGTTTAGCTACCTTCTCAAATGAAATGAAAAAGGCTTCTACCTCCTTCTCATCAAACCTTGGCAATGCGTTGACATATTTAAATAGATCCCCACCAAGCCTTCGACTATGATGCTCAGGCTCATTATCCTCATCACTCTCCTCAGACTGTACATTTCCCTTTACATCCGCCAATTTTAACTGACTGTCATGTTTCATGGCCATTTTCTGAAGTTCAAACTCTCTCTCTTTTTCTCTTTCCTCTCCATCTCTTTCCCTTTCCTCTCTCTCTCTTTTCCTTTTTCCTCTCTATCTCTTTCTCTCTTTTTCTTTTTCCTCTCTATTTCTTTCTCTCTCTTTTTCTTTGTCCCTCATTGCGTATTCAAGCTGCTTTAATTCTTTCTCATGTTCCAGTTATTTAATCTGTAACTGAAGTTTTGCCAGTTCTAATGCGTCAGACTGTATCTCAGGCAATTTTAAATGCTCAGCTACCGCCGTAAGTCTTTTCGTATGCTGTCAGGTAACGTTAACTGCAATGTCTTTGCCAAATCTAAAAGTCTTTTTTTAGTCTCTGTTCGTAAGGTACTGCGTGTGACCTTCTTCACCTCCCAAAACGTCCGAGCCTCTGAAAGAGCCATTGTCCACAACACACCCCCTACTTAAATTGGAATACCACACCTGAAAAGCAAACACAAATATGCTCACCCCTCACTGTCGTTAAGTTCACTAAGCCAACCCAATCACGAAAGATAGACTTTTATCCCACAAGCCCCCAATTTGTAATGGGCCAGGGTTTAGAAAATTCCAAAGTATATCATGGAGTTCACCTGACCCACGACTTTTAATAGATTTTGGTTATGGGGAGCACGAAGGTCCACTCACCAGGTGTTATGCAACAGAGACCTTAAAATATTTTAAAAACAAAACAATGTTTATTCTATGAATTCAGTTAACACTCTATAAACACACAATAAACAGTTTATCAAGTACCACCACTGATAATCACCGCAGATACAATACTCTATAAGTAACCCTTAATAGCTTTCCTCGCAACATCCATAAGTCACCCTTGTTCAACAAAGCCAGCAGGTTTGAATTCTCTACAGAAACAGGTATTACTTTGCAATCATCAAGTGAGCTGAAGACATTCTTTAGCTTGTAGAGAGAGAAATCAGAACATCTTCTTGCTTTGAATGCAGCTCTCCAAAACTGAAAACGAAACCAAAAACAGAGCCACAAAGCAGCTTTTCAGCTCAAAACTAAAGTAAAAGACAGAAAGACAGCCCAGCTCCACTCACGCACTGACATCACTGCAGATATTTGATAAACACCCATTTCTTAAAGGTACATCCACATGACAGGTCTGACCGGAGCCTTATACAGCCTCAGAAGTATATCCCTCGTCTTGTATTCTAGGCCTCTTGACATGAATGCTAACATTGCATTTGCCTTCCTAACTGCCGACTGAACCTGCACGTTAACCTTAAGAGAATCGTGAACACGGACTCTCATGTCCCTTTTTTGCTTCTGATTTCCCATGCATTTCCCCATTTAGAAAATAGTCTATGCCTAAATTCCTCATTCCAAAGTGCATAACCTCACACTTTTCCACATTGTATTTCATCTGCCACTTCATTGCCCACTCTCCTAGACTGTCCAAATCCTTCTGCAGCCCCCTTGCTTCATCAATACTACCTGTCCCTCTACAGATCTTTGTATCATCTGCAAACGTAGCGACAGTGCCTTCAGTTCCTTCTTTCAGATCATTAATGTATATTGTGAAAAGTTGTGGTCCCAGCACAGACACCTGAGGCACACCACTAGTCACCGGCTGCCATCCTGAAAAAGACCCCTTTATCCACACTCTCTGCCTTCTGCCAGTCAGCCAATCCTCTATCCATGCCAGAATCTTACCCTTAACACCATGGGCTCTTAACATATTTAACAATCTCCTCTGCGGCACCTTGTCAAAGGCCTTCTGGAAATCTAAATAAATCACGTCCTCTGGTTCTCCTTTGTCTAACTTCCTTGTTAGCTCCTCAAAGAACTCTAACAAATTTGTCAGTCATTTTTCTTTCTATAAATTTAGTGTACCCAATTCATTTTTTCCAATTAAAGGGCATTTTAGCTTGGCCAATCCACCTCGCCTGCACATCTTTGGGTTGTGGGGGCGAAACCCACGCAAACACGGGGAGAATGTGCAAACTCCACACGGACAGTGACCCAGAGCCGGGATTGAACCTGGGACCTCGGCGCCGTGAGGCAGCAGTGCTACTCACTGCACCACCGTGTTGCCCCTCACATTTGTCAGACATGACCTCCCTTTGACAAAGCCGTACTTACAGCTGACTACAAATTTGAGCTGCACATTAAAACATGCCAAGTGTCCATGAGGCTGTCAGTATTCTGGAGTAGAATCTCCCATGAGCATCCAGTGCTGAGTAAAACAAGCATTTTGTTACTATTGCCCTTCACAATGACCTATATATGTGAGGTTGGATTTTCTATTTTAATAAAGCTGAGGACAGCGCAAAGGAATTGGCAGAAATCTGCATCTGATATGCACATTGCCCTCTCTTCCTGTGAACTTGATTGGAGTGAGGTCATGCAGACCAAGCAGGCTTCCCTTTTGCATTAAAGGTAAGGGAACGTGGCGTGTGTTGCGAACATTGGCCGGCAAGGGTCGCGATGGTCGGCCCGTTTGGGTCCCGAAGGTCGGCCAGTTGGCAAAAGTGGGTCCCGGGAAAAAACGTTTGAAAAACATTGCCCTCGAACATCACCCTGGAGCATGCATAGCCAAAGCTGACACACTGAGTTGTCTCCTGCTGCCCTCAGGCCTGGCTCCCTTGCGGCATTAGAAGAGGCCAGCGTGTCCTTAAATGTCTTAAGAGACCTTACCGGTATCGGCAAAACAGATGAAAGCTTGGACAGGAAAGGACCCCATATTGTCTAAACTGTGACACATGATCCTGAATGGCAGGATCTGAGGTCAGCCCTCTGATGGCATGAAGCCATACCTATCCAAGAGGGAAGAACTCAAGTATCGAGGATAGTATAATCATGTGGAGATCCTGGGTAGTCGTTTCCACCAGGGCGGCACTAATCAGCCACAAGAGCCACCCTGGTGTTTCCAAAATGAAGATGCTCGTGAGAAGCTACAATTATTGGTCTGGGCACAACACGGATATTGTGGATCTGGTAAAACAATGTACTTTATGCCAAGAGAACCTGAAGCTCGCACCTTTGGCTTCCCTACACCCTGGGAGTGGACAGGCAGACAATAGTGTGGGTACATGTAGACTTCGCTGGTCCGTTTTAAAGTTCTATGTTTTTAATCTTCGTGGATGTCCATTTCAAATGGATGGAAGTACACCGTATGGCCCCTATAACTTCTCACGCCATGATTGAGAAACTCCATCAGAGCTTTTGCATTCATGGCATACTGGAAGTCTTAGTCTCTGACAATGGTACATCCTTCACTAATGGGGAGTTCCAGGCTTTCCTGAAATAAGGGCGGCACCATATCACCCGTCATCCAATGGTCTGGCAGAGTGGGCAGTACAGTCCTTCAAAAATGGAATGAGAGGCAGCATGGTGGTACAGTGGTTAGCACTGCTGCCGAAGTCCCAGGTTCGATCCAGGCTCTGGGCACTGTCCGTGTAGATTTTGCACATTCTCCCCGTGTTTGCGTGGGTTTCGCCCCCACAACCCAAAGATATGCAGAGGAGGTGGATTGGCCACACTAATGTGCCCCTTAACTGGAAAAAATGAATTGGGTACTCTAAATTTATTTTTAAAAAGTGGAAGGAAGAAGCAGCCAGCTGGATCCTTGGAGACCAAGTTGGCGCGATTTCTGTCCAATTGCAGAACCACACCCCATACCACAACAGGAGTCGGGCCAGCAGAACTAGTGATGGAACGATGACATCACACCAGGTTGATCTTGCTGTTTCTGAATTTGGCAGGGAGGATGGAATCTAAACAGGAGAATCAAAAAATCAATCATGATGCGATGAGACCCGAGAGAGTCTCACGCGGCGCTGTCTACGTGCAGAACCTCGGAGCTGGCTCCTGTTGGGCTCCAGGAGCCAAACTAGAAAAGTCTCCTACAAGGTGAAGATCCAAGTGAAAGTCCTGGAGAAGCACCTGGATTACCTTCGAAGTTGGGAGTCCGCTCCAGCCGAAACCGCATCGCCAACTCCTATTGCAGTCACCTCTGGCACAAGACTAAAGCCCACAGGGGACTCTATATCTGTCTCTCTGGTAGTGAAGACTCAGGTCCTGACATGGAGGCCAAGGATCTGGTTTTCCCCTCGTAGCCGGAACTGATGAAGACTCAGTGTCGGTGACCCTCAGGTGCTCTCTGAGGAAGCGACGGTCACCTGTCTGTTTTACACCATCTGATCCGGCTCCAACTGCCACTGACTCGAGGCCAAGGGCAAAGAGGCAGAGGAGACCTCATCACCGTAGAAGCACCAGGGATGAAATGGACTTGAGGGGGAGGGATGTTATGATCCCCACGAAGACCACGGGGGATTGTTGATTCATCTCCCCATGGGGTTTGTGAAGTACAAGTTCCCGTATTGAGTGGCTGGAGACACGCACAATAGGGGCTCACTGGCGGGGCATTAAAAGTTATTGATCTCTGTGGTGGTTGTAACAACAATATGAAATTAGATGAATGAGAATTTTTTAGTTGTCCAAGATAGTAGGAGAGCTCCCTGCTCTTCGAATAGTGGCATAAGATCTGCAAAAACGATCTGAACATGCATAGATGGCTTTCATTATAAAGGTAATTTTTTTTTGTTAGGTATGGGTATCAGGGGATATGGAGCTGAGGCTGTTACATGGAGCAGAGATAGAGATCTAATTGAATGGCAGAGTAGACCCAAGAAGATGATTGGCTCCTATAATAAAAGCAAATTACTGCAGATGCTGGAAATCTGAAATGAAAACAGAAAATGTTAGAAATACTAACAGAAACTGTTAGAAATACTTAGAAGGTCTGGCTGCATCTATGCAGAAAGAAACAGAGTTTTGATTTGAATATGACTCTTCTTTGGAACTGAAGGAAGATAGAAATGTGATAGGTTTAAATGGCTCCCATGCGCAGGGAGACAAATCCTACTGTCTGCCAGTATTATGCACTCCACATCCTGTATTGGAACTTAAACTCACTGACTCAGGATGTGTGGTACCAACTGACGTAACTTGGAAGTTAAGGGAAGGGTTTCTAACTCATCAGTCCTATAGCGTAGAACTTTGCTGTTCAGAACAAATGGGAAATTTGGGTATATGCGATGCAAAATGTTCCCATCATAACAGCAGGGAAGATTTCCACATAAAATTGTAAAATTATCTCTTCAATTTTAATATGCAAATTCAGACAAGGATTAATAATATGTTAACTTTACAAATCTGCTTAGAAGCATTAAAATAATGAAAAGATTAAATAAGAATAGTTGCTTAAAAAAGTGTGCACTTGCTTCAAGATCAGTGTCAGTATCGATCTGCCTGTAGATTCCAGATGCTGAGTATATAAAACCTTCTTCCAGGACGTCTGGATTATAAAAGTCTGCCAAAATATTCATTATGCACCGTCTATCCCAGTCGTCTGTCACACGGCCTCCGTAATTAATCTCCCCAGCTGTATACTTCAGCACCTGTGAAGTCAGGGCAACAGACCATTAGAATATATATTTTTTTGAAAATATTTTTAGTGGACTTTTTGCACTTAATATCAAAACTTTACAGAACAATATAAAAACAATAATAATAACCAAAACACTAACAACACCAACACGAGTATATCAAGTTTTCACTGTGTCTGTGACAGTAGTCCCAGTAATATTAGCTTACATATTATAATCCTGACATTATTTAAATTTGCGTGTAACGTACATTCCCCCCCCCCTTCACTGGCAACCAGTGAGGCGAATGCCAGGGCGTCCGCCCCCTTCCTTGTCCAGAGCTCTGGATGTTCTGACACCCTGAAGACCGCCACAGATGGGCATGCCTCCATCTCGACCCCCACAACCCTGAACATGGCCTCAAAAAAGGCCATCCAGAGCTCCCTGAGTCTGGGCAAGACCAGAACATGTGGGTATCCCCTGACATTGCTCGTACATAGCCTCCAGGAAGAAACCGCTCATGCATGTCTTAGTAGGATGCGCTCTGTGCACCACCTTGAGCTGCATCAGGCTTAGCCCAGTGCAAGAGGAGTTGGAGTTGATCCTGTGCAGTCTTGATCCAGAGGCCTCCTCCTGTCTCCATGTCCAGCTCCTTCCCCCACTTCTGTCTGGTCTCGTCCAGTGGGGTTCTGACCTGTTCTATGAGTTGTCCGTGTGTCTGGGTCTCTGGGGGAATGTTTTTGTCTCCTTGCGGAGAGAGTCGCACCGCTGCAGGTACCTGAACTTGTTCCTTTCAGGAATTGGAGCCTCTCTGAGAGATCCCCAGGATTGTCAGTCTATTGTCCATGTACATGTCCTCTACTCTTAGTGTCCCTCTGTCCTCCATCTACATCCTCTCCATTGTGAACCTTTGGTTGTTGCAGATGGGGGCATCTATGGACATCCCGCCAAGCTTGAAATGGTGCTTGAACTGGTCCCATGTCCTTAGTGTAGCCACTACCACCAGGCTTCTGGAATGTGTGAGTGGGGGGGCCCCAGAGTGGGCAGATTAGGGCAGCACGGTAGCATTGTGGATAGCACAATTGCTTCACAGCTCCAGTTCCCAGGTTCGATTCCGGCTTGGGTCACTGTCTGTGTGGAGTCTGCATATCCTCCCTGTCATGATATTCAAACACACACATCATGATGGACACACCAACAGGCAAATCAGAGCACACAACACCACAACCAATCACAGACAAGAACACCAACCACATAAAAAGCACGAGCACGACACCTGGTGGTCAGTAGGTCTGGGGACAAAGAAACAGAGAAGAGCTGTTACAACATCACAAGCAGGGAACCCCCACGTGCAGAGTGCAAAGACAAAACTGTACATAGTAAGTTTGAATAAAATAGCGTTGTACCATATACAACCGTGTTGGCTCATCTGTGTGTCAGAACACCCAACACCACATGGTACAGGAGTGGATCGATACCTGCCTACTAACCTGCCATTCTGGACATGGACCGCACCGACAAACCGCAGCCGTTGCAAGTCGCGGGGAACCTAGGTACCAATTGGAAGCTCTTCAGGCAGCGATTTGACCTGTACATCCGTGCCACCGAAAAACAGAGTGCCTCGGATGAAACGAAGATTGCAATGCTCCTCTTCTACGCAGGTCAGCACGCCACCGACGTCTTCAACTCACTGGTGTTCGAAGAAGGCGAAAACCAATCCAAATATGACACGGTCATCCTCAAACTGGACCAGCACTTTCAAGTTGAAGTAAATGAAAGTTTTGAAAGATACCTCTTTCAGCAACGCCTGCAAGGTAAGGAGGAGCTTTTTCAACCCTTCTTGACGCACCTCCGGATTCTAGCGCAGTCCTGCGGTTACGGCACCACCACAGAGTCCATGATCAGGGACCAGATTGTTTTTGGCGTTGCCTCTAGTGGCCTACGCCAGCAGCTTCTTAAAATAAAAAGCCTCACCTTAGCGTCTGCTGTGGAAGCCTGTGTCCTCCACGAAAATGCTACCTGCCGTTTTGCCCGATTTCAGGCGTCCGAGTTGGCACGGAGGGGGTCCCCAGCCGTCGAATCGGCAAGCCAGGCCGCCCACGACGTCGAACGCATCCAGGCCGTCGATTACTTCCCGACCCACGGCCCGGACGACAGCGGCCGCTTCCCGCGCTTTTCGCGGTCTCCCGCGCAGGTGCGCGCCAAAAATAACGGCCACAACGAGGGACGCACTGCGCAGGCGCGCCCACCGCAAGATCGCACTGCGCATGCGCAGTGGCGCAACGAACGCCGTGACGTCATGACGTGCGGCAATTGTGGAGCTCTACATTTAAAAGGGCGATGTCCTGCAAAAAACCGACAGTGCCTCAGATGTGGCAAGATGGGCCACTACGCAGCCCACTGTCGTTCGGCTCAACCCATGGATCCGGCGCATCCTCGACAATCTCGCAGACAAGTCAGGACCGTCCAGCCCACGCATCAAGACTTCCAGTTAAGTGATGCAGATGACCAGGATGCCTTCCGCGTTTCCGTCATCGATGTCAACAAGGTCAATGCCATCAATCCAGCCGATGAGTGGTGTGCCACCCTGACGGTCAACCGATCGCGCGTCGCCTTCCGTCTGGACACCGGCGCATCCGCCAACCTGATTGCATATTCTGCAGTCCAGGCCATGAAGGTCAAACCACCCATCACGCCATCACGGCTCAAGATGGTTGACTATAACGGGAACGTCATCCCGTCCATAGGATCTTGCCAGCTACAGGTAACTCACAAGATGCACACGGCCACACTCCCCTTCGAAGTTGTCGGCTCATCAAAGGACTCGTTACTGGGCGCACAGGCGTGTAAGGTCCTTCACCTGGTACAGCGCATTATGTCTCTCTCTCCAGATGAGATATCCGACTTCCCGGATGCTGAGTTCCACGCAAATCTCCATTCCCTCCTTGCTCACAACCAGGAGGTTTTTGAAGGCATGGGGACATTGCCATACACGTACAAGATTCGACTCAGACCGGACGCCATCCCTGTCGTTCACGCACCTCGCAGGGTTCCTGCGCCACTCAAAGACCGCCTCAAGGTACAACTGCAGGTTCTTCAGGACCAAGGGGTCCTATCCAGGGTCACGGAGCCCACGCCATGGGTCAGCTCCATGGTCTGTGTAAAGAAGCCCTCTGGCGAGCTCCGTATATGTATAGATCCTAAAGATCTGAATAACAACATCATGCGGGAACACTATCCCATCCCGAAACGAGAGGACCTCACCAGCGAGATGGCGCGAGCCAAAATATTCACCAAATTGGATGCGTCCAAAGGATTTTGGCAGATCCAACTGGACCCGGCCAGCCGAAGACTATGCACATTCAACACCCCTTTTGGCAGATTCTGCTACAACCGGATGCCATTCGGCATCATTTCAGCATCTGAAGTTTTCCACCGCATTATGGAGCAGATGATGGAAGGCATCGAAGGGGTACGTGTATATGTGGACGATATCATCATTTGGTCCACCACTCCGCAGGAACACATGCATCGTCTACGACGTGTCTTCACCCGCATACGACAAAATGGCCTGCGTCTCAACCGTGCGAAGTGTGCCTTCGGCCAGACGGAGCTGAAATTCCTCGGGGACCACATCTCAAGGTCAGGGGTCCGTCCCGATGCAGACAAGGTTAGCGCCATCACAGCCATGCCACGACCGGCTGACAAGAAGGCTGTCCTAAGATTCCTGGGCATGGTCAACTTCCTTGGGAAGTTCATTCCCAACCTGGCTTCTCATACAACAAATATGCGCCATCTCGTAAAAAAATCGACAGAATTCAACTGGCACCAATCGCATCAGCGGGAATGGGAGGAGCTCAAGCACAAACTGGTCACGGCACCAGTGCTGGCCTTCTTTGACACGACTCGCCCTACAAAGATCTCAACAGACGCCAGCCAATCTGGTATTGGAGCGGTACTCCTGCAAAAAGACAGCACGTCGTCATGGGCCCCGGTTGCATATGCCTCACGAGCCATGACCCCTACCGAACAGCGCTACGCGCAAATCGAAAAAGAATGCCTGGGCTTGTTAACTGGACTGGACAAGTTCCACGACTATGTGTATGGCCTGCCACGATTTACGGTCGAAACTGACCACCGCCCCCTGGTCAACATCATTAACAAAGACCTGAACGACATGACTCCTCGCCTCCAGCGCATCTTACTTAAACTCAGGAGGTACGATTTCGAACTGATCTACACTCCGGGGAAGGATCTCATCGTGGCGGACACGCTTTCCCAAGCAGTGAGCACACCACCAGATGCGGAGGGGTTCGTGCGTCAAATTGAGGCACACGTAACTCTGACAGCAGCAAATCTGCCAGCTGATGATCCTAGTCTGGCCCACATACGCGCAGAGACGGCGACTGACCCCCTTCTGCAGCGAGTGATGCGCCACATGACGGAAGGGTGGCTCAAAGGGCAGTGCCCCCAGTTTTATAATGTGCGAGATGATCTTACCAACATAGACGGGGTCCTTATGAAATCAGACAGGATCGTTATTCCGCACAGCGTGCGCCAGATGATTCTTCATCAACTACACGAAGGCCACTTGGGCGTCGAAAAATGCAGACGAAGGGCCCGGGAGGCGGTATATTGGCCGGGTATTAATGAAGACATAGCCAACATGGTGCTCAACTGCACAACCTGTCAGAGGTTTCAGCCGGCGCAACCTCCGGAAACACTTCTACCACACGAGATGGTGACGTCCCCCTGGGCGAAGGTGGGTGTTGACCTATTTCACGCGCTCGGCAGAGATTACATCGTTATTATAGACTACTTCTCAAACTACCCGGAAGTCATGCCTCTCCATGATCTGACGTCGTCCGCAGTCATTGGGGCCTGCAAGGAAACATTTGCTCGCTATGGCATTCCAAGGACTGTCATGTCAGACAATGGACCCTGCTTCGCCAGCCGTGAATGGTCGTCCTTTGCCGCAGCATATGGTTTCACTCATGTGACATCCAGCCCTCTACATCCACAATCGAACGGGAAGGCTGAAAAGGGTGTCCACATCGCCAAGCGGCTCCTGTGCAAGGCGGCTGCTGCCGGATCGGACTTTAACCTTGCCTTGCTGGCCTATCGATCGGCCCCGCTATCCACGGGTCTCTCGCCAGCACAGCTACTAATGGGTCGCTCCCTCAGGACGACGGTACCTTCCATCCTGGCACCAACAACAGACCATGAGACGGTTCTTCGGAACATGCAAATGCAGCGTGATCGCCAGAAAAGTCGGTACGACACACGAGCGACGGACCTGCCCCCCCTGTCCTCCGGAGACAAAGTACGCGTCCATCAACCGTATGGTGGCTGGTCAGCACCGGCCGAAGTCCTCCGACAAGTGGCTCCCCGCTCGTTCCTGGTTCGCATGCCGGATGGTTCAGTGCGTCGCCGCAATCGGCGCGCCCTTCGCCGACTTCCACGCTCACAGCCACACAGTACGCACACGCCAGATCCTCAACAGGCTTCCGAGGATGACTTTGTGGAGCTGCCGCACATCACGCCCTTTCCATCGCCACCCATGGCCATGCCTGCACAGCAGCCGGTGGTTCTTGATCCACCCTTGAGGCGGTCAACCCGAACTCGTCGCAAGCCCATTAGACTGGACTTATAATACCGTTCATATGTTTAACAAGTTGCACAATTTTACATGATAACCTGTTGTTGTTTATCGTTCCAGATGTCGTCTGACTGGACAACTGTTCAAGTTTTTTTTTTTCTTCTTCTCTCGTTCGCATTTATGTTATGTTATGGTACAACTTGGTTCATGTGACGCACCCGACATCGCCCCATGTACATAGTTCCGTCATATGCACATGCTGCACACGACACACACACACTCTTAGATGCACTCACGACACGATCATATTTATTACCACGTAGGCACATATCTTTGTAAAAAGGGGGGATGTCATGATATTCAAACACACACATCATGATGGACACACCAACAGGCAAATCAGAGCACACAACACCACAACCAATCACAGACAAGAACACCAACCACATAAAAAGCACGAGCACGACACCTGGTGGTCAGTAGGTCTGGGGACAAAGAAACAGAGAAGAGCTGTTACAACATCACAAGCAGGGAACCCCCACGTGCAGAGTGCAAAGACAAAACTGTACATAGTAAGTTTGAATAAAATAGCGTTGTACCATATACAACCGTGTTGGCTCATCTGTGTGTCAGAACACCCAACACCACACTCCCCTTGTGTGCGTGGGTTTCCTCAGGGTGCTCCGGTTTCCTCCCACAGTCCAAAGATGTGCAGGTTAGGTGGATTGGCCCTGATAAATTGCCCTTAGTGTCCAAAATTGGCCTTAGTGTTGGGTGGGGTTGCTGGGTTGTGGGAATAGGGTGGAGGTGTTGACCTTGGTTAGGGTGCTCTGTCCAAGAGCCGGTGCAGAATCGATAAGCCGAATGGCCTCCTTCTGCACTGTAAATTCTATGATCTATGAGTGCTGCGGTGGCCAGCACCCGTGCAGGAGCCCACCTCCATTCGGACCCAGTCCGCCTCCAGTTCCCTCAGCCACCCCCTCACCCTCTCCACGTTTACTGCCCAGGGGTAGAATAGGAGGTTTGGTAGGGCCAGGCCTCCCACATGCCACCCTCATTGTAAGATGGTCTTGCGTATCCTAGGGAATCTTGCACCACCCCTCCCCCGCCAGACGAAGGCCATGATTAACTTTAAAAATTTTTTTTTACAGTACCCAATTAATTTTTTCCAATTAAGGGGCAATTTAGCGTGGCCAATCCACCTAGCTCGAAACATTTTTGGGTTGTGGGGGAGAAACCCACGCAAACACGGGGAGAATGTGCAAACTCCACATGGATAGTGACCCAGAGCTGGGATCGAACCTGGGACCTCGGCGCCGTGAGGCCGCAGGACTAACCCACTGTGCCACCGTGCTGCCCTGGGCCATGATTAACTTGTCGACTCTGGTGAAGAAGGATTTGGGGCTGAAGGTCAGGAATGATCTGAATACGAAGAGGAACCCAGGCAGCACGCTCATCTGTACTCTTCCCACTAGCCAAAGAGGGAGCGTGTTCCATCTTTGCAGGTCCCTCTTCACCTCCTCCACCAGGCTGGAGAGGTTCCATTTGTGCAGCCTAGTCCAGTTGTGGGCCACGTGTATCCCCAAATACCTGAACGTGGTTTGGTTCATTTTAAAAGGTAAATTCTTTGAGCTTCGCTCCTCTCTCTCTCTCAGGGTCCACTGGGAAGATTCCACTCTTTCGCAGGTTGAGTTTGTAACCTGAGAAGGCACTCCCTAAGGAGTCCTGTCATCTTTCCCATGCTGGCTAAGGGGTTCGACACGTAGAGGAACAGGTCATCCACATAGAGCGAAAACTCTATACTCTCTGGCCCTTCTCCAAATGCCCGACCATCACTCCACCGATCTAAGGAAGATGGCCAGTGGTTTGGTTGCCAGTGCGAACAGGAGTGGGGATAACGGGCACCCCTACCTCTTTCGTCTGAGCAGTCAAAAGTATTTGGAGCTAGTTGCGTTCGTCTGTAGGAGCGCAAACCCAAACCATTCAAGCACCTCCTTGAGATACCTCCATTCTACTCGATCAAAAGCTTTCTCAGTGCCCAGAGAGACAAACGCCTCTGGTGTCCTCTCCCCTGATGAGGTCATTATTACGTTCAGCAGGTGTTTGACGTTCGCTGTTAGTTGTCTGCCTTTGACAAATCCGGTCTGATCTTCTATGATCATTTCTGGCAGGCAGCTCTCCAGGCGCCTCGCCAAAGCTTTCGCAGGATTTCGCATCAGTGTTTTTAAGAGAGAGATCAGCCTGTATGCTCCACACTCTGTCGGGTCGTTGTCCTATCACGGGTATCAATGAGATCGAGCCCTGGGCCAGCATGGGCGGAGGGCCCCCTTTGACAGTGAGTCATTGAACATCTCCCGCAAGTGCAGGGCCAGCGCTGCTGCAAAGGTTTTGTAACAGTCTCCCGGGGACCCATCCGGTCCCGGTGTGTTCCCTGACTGCATGGAATGAATGCTTTCCATGATTTCACCCAACTCTACCGGTGCTTCCAGCCCTTGCTTCCTGTCCTCCCTCACCACCGGTATATCCAGTCTGTCGAGGAACTGTTCCATCACCGAGTCCACCTCCAGGAATTTGGAGGTGTATAGCCCTCGGTAAAAGTTTGCAACGGCCTTGTTAACCTCGTTTGGATCTGCTGCCATCCGACCATTTCTGTCCCTAACTTGCGCTATTTCTTTTGCGGCTGCTTGCTTTCTTAGCTGGTGTGCCAGCATGCGGCTGGCCTTGTCTCCATGTTTTAGAATCATAGAATTTACAGTGCAGCCCATCGAGTCTGCACCGGCTCGTAGAAAGAGCACCCTACTTAAGCCCATGCCTCCACCCTATCCCCGTACCCACTAACCCCACCTACCCTTTTTGGACACCAGGGGCAATTTATCATGGCCAATCCACCTAACCTGCACATCTTTGGACTGTGGGAGGAAACCAGAGCACCCGGAGGAAACCCACGCAGACACGGGGAGAACGTGCAGACTCCGCACAGACAGTGACCCAAGCCGGGAATCGAACCTGGAACACTGAAGCTGTGAAGCAACTGTGCTAACCACTGTGCTACCGTGCTGCCCACATGTAGAAGGCCCCCCATGCCTGGTGGAGCTGGTGGACTGCCTTACTTGTGGAGAGCAGATCAAATTCCATCTGCAGCTTTTCTTCTCTGCCAGTATTCCTTATCGGCGTGGAGAGCTGCATCCAGCCTCCATGGGGGGGCGTTTGGCCTAGCCCATCTCCAACCTCACATCCATGTAATTTGGCACATGGTCGGAGTTATAATCACAGAGTATTCCACCTTTGTTACCTTTTGACAAAGAAGCATATATGCGAGTAGGCCTTGTGCCCGTGGGAGAAGGGAATTATTTTTCTCTCGGGTGATTGAATCTCCAAGGATGTACACCTGGCACCCCCCCCCCCCCCCAATCTGCTCCATAAAGGCTTTCAATTCTCATAACTGACACTATTCCTGTTCTGGGGTTGGATCTGTCCACTGTCGGGTCCTGTATGCAGTTAAAGCCCTCCTCCATGATACATAGGTGGGCGTCCAGGTCTGGGATTTTGGCCATCGTTGTTTTGACAAATTCTGCATTGTCCCAGTTCGGGGCATATCTTTTTACGAAGATTACCGGGGCCCCTTCCAGAATCCCGCTGACCATCATGTACCCACCCCCCCCCCCCCCCCCCCCCCCCCGGGTCCATCACTGTGCTCGTCACCGTGAATGAAATTAGTACGGCCACCCCCCATGTCCTGGTGTTAAAACATGAATGAAACGCTTGTCCCACCCAGCCCTTTCTTACCCGCCGTCGGTCCCTCTCTCTTAGGTGTGTCTCCTGTAAGAAGGCTAAGTCAACCTTCAGACTCTTGAGATGGGCGAGGACTCTGGATCTTTTCACTGGCCCATTGAGTCCCTCACATTTCACATTCCATGTTACAATCCGGATGGGGGTGGGTGTTGACCCCTCCTTCCCCCATCCCCTCCCTCCTGTGGGATCAACCACACTCACCCTGTGGGCCTGGTCCTGTTTGTTCAGCCTGCCCTTGTTCGTGGGCCATTCAAGATGGCCGCCAACTACTTCCTCATTTTCGCCATCTCCACATGTTGTCTGCTGCAACCAGCGCTCTACCCATCCCCCATGCCACTCCCCTACCCCCTTTGTTTCTCCCCCTGTACTCCCCTACCCTTGTGCTTCCCCCTCCAAGTACCACCCCTCCCCTCTCTCTACCTCCTTGACCCCCCTTTTCACCCTTTGTATCCCTTGAAGTTGTTTCTCCCTTCACCTCTGCCAGGCGCTCCCTCACTCCCGGGAAGCGCGCCGCGGCCTCCTCTTCACTGTACTTCTATACACCAACTTGCTCGCTAGTGTAGTGGCTCTCTTAACAGTCGGATTCCCCTGCTTAACCCCCATCTGCCTCTCTGCCCCTGACCACCTCACTCCACACCTCTGCCTGAGGTGGCTCCTGCCCTGCTCGAATTCTCCGCATTCTGGCCATTTTACCCTATCGTTGGTTGCCCAGTCCATTTTTCTGGACAAACCTGTTGGCCTCCTTTGGGATGTCAAAGTAGTGTTCTTTATCTTGGTATGTGACCCACAGGGTAGAACATGCCAAACTGCACCCCAATTTTGTATAGCGTGAGTTTGACACCGTTGAATTCTGCCTGGCGCTTGGCCAGGACAGCACCAATGTCCTGCTACAAGATGGAATGTCTTTCACATTTACACCCTCTCGCGCTCTTTGCCCACCTCCGGATCTGCTGTTTGTCTTGGCACATATGCAACCTCATCATTATTGCCAGCAGTGGTTCCCCAGCCCTGGACCACTGTCGAAACAACCTGTGGGTTAGTGAAGACCTTCTCAACGACCATCTTCCCGAGAATCGCTGCTACGTATTCTATGGCGTTTCTCCCCTCTGTTCCTTCAGGGAGCTCCACAATTCTCAAGTTTTGCTGATGCGATCAGGTCTCTTTGTTGTCAGCTTTATCCTTCAACCCCTTCTGGGTCGTTACCAGGCTCGCCACCTCAGTCTCAAGTGCTGCGATTTGGTCTCCTTGGTCCATGGCTGCTTTTTTGTGGTCCCTTGTCGTTGTTACCTGGGCATCTAGCCTCCGCTCCACATTGCCCATTGCCTCTCTCATAGGGGCCGTCGTGGCCTCCACTGTGAAATCCTGGCAGTTGAGGCCAGGAGGGATGTCCTTTCCCCCGATGGTCTCAGAGGGTAAGCCCCAGGGCAGCCAATGCCGCCTGGGAGTAAATGGCAGCGTCAGTTCAGGCATCGTCACTAGGAGGACCAGGCACCCAGTGCCGCAAGAAGATCAATGACCTACAAAGCCCACACCCCCCTCTGCACCTGGCACCGCCCCTGCCCAGCACTGTGCTGTGCCCTCCCAAACCTCTTCTTGAAACCGCCTTTCTTCCCCATCCCAAGCCCCATCCCCAACTACCCCCCTCCCACGATCCCCCCCTCCCACGATCCCCCCCCTCCCCGGCGCTGAACCAAACGTGCAGCTAATGATGCCCTCTCAGTGTCCCCGCGGGAGAAGTTGTACCACAATCGTCGGGAGAGGGCCCAGACTGGCAATCGGATGTCAAATATCAGAATCCTCACCATCTTCGAGGAACGGGCCTTGGAGGTTACGGTGGCAGTCAGGGGCAGAGAAGTCACCAACGCGGAGGTCGGCGCACAGCGCAGAGGTGAGGATCCACCGGGCCCCACCGAGATGAACTGTCACACGTGAGTTATTATTGCCGTACAGAATGACCCATCCCTCCCACTGACCACATGTCCATTCTCCTGCAGGAACGCGAGTCGATGGTGCCAGCCCGCCTGGGATGGTCATCCCCCGATGCCTCCCATGAGAACACCACGGAGGACAGCTCTGAGGTTGGCACTATCAATGCGTCACAGCTTTCACCCCCACCCTCCACCAGAGCAGAGTCACGCACCTCGGTGGGCAACGTTAGCGGTTAGGCTTCCGGGGCACATTCTGGTGCGCACCACACAGTTGCAGATGCACATCAGGTAGGAATACCCAAGCGAGACAGCATTCGAGGTCTACTGGATCCCAGGATCCAGTTGGGTCTCAGTCAGATGCTGAGCTCATGGAACGCTGATGCAGACGTTAGGGTGCGGCCGTGAAATTCAGAGGGACATGTTAGCGACACTCCAGCAGGTCCGTAGCCAGTTGGAGGAGTTGTAGAGACCATGGGCGCAGGAGATGGCGCCGGCAATGCGTGGCACCAAGGACAACACTGCTAGGGTGTCAATCATAGTGGAGAGATGTCAACAGCATGAGTGGAGGTGACCAAGGCGTGGCGCAGTCAGTGACGGCCATGGCTGAAGGCCTCGATAAACTATACGACTCACTGGGGAACGTGACCCAATATCAGGTGGACATTGACATGTCTCTGTCTCAGATGGAAATAGCTGAGGTGCTGCGGAGCTTGTCCCAGTCGCAGTTGGGCATTGTCGAGCCACTGCAGAGAATGTCCCAATCACTGAGGAGCATCACTGAGGGCATCAACACCATGGTGCAGACATTGGGGAGCCACCAGAGCTGGCAGGGCCAGATGATGCAGGGGCAGCCGGGGTTCAATCCAGCTGCCCGCCGTCCCAAGGTGAACCCAGGGCCCTATGGGCACCGACCGAGAGTAGGGGGCGCTGGGTATCAACCTGGAGCCGTCCCATGGAGTGGCAACAGTGGCCACCAGCTCTACCGAGTTCCACCCCGTTGTGCATGTGCCACTGCCAAGTGCACGGGGGCCCTCCAAGCGCTCAGCTCTCTGCAGGTTATCATCATCCCCCTACCCTCGACAGCAACCCGCTGACAGTGCCGACACAATTCCAGCATCCTGGAGTGATATAACACAGACCCTGGGATGGTGGAATATGTGGGGGGGATTAGCGATGATAGACCAGGCCATGTCATATGTGAAGTGGGAGAGAATGAGGCCCTCCCTGGCATTCCGGGTTACATAGAACATAGAACATAAAGTGCAGAAGGAGGCCATCCGGCCCATCGAGTCTACACCGACCCACTTAAGCCCTCATTTTCACCCTATCCCCGTAACCCAATAACCCCTCCCAACCTTTTGGGACACTAAGGGCAATTTATCATGGCCAATTCACCTAACCTGCACATCTTTGGACTGTGGGAGGAAACCGGAGCACACGGAGGAAACCCACGCAGACATGGGGAGAACGTGCAGACTCCGCACCAACAGTGACCCAGTGGGGAATCGAACCTGGGACCCTGGCGCTGTGAAGCCACAGTGCTGGCCACTTGTGCTACCGTGCTGCCGGACCCTCGCCGCTTTCGCCAGTCCTCCAGCCTCTGGCTGGTTCTCCGGTTCCTCCCCGGGATCGCTGTCCTGCCTCTGATGGTCCGGTGCCTCCTCCTCATTGCCGTCCTCCTGTTCCTCGGAGGTGGCCACATGTTCCTCATCCTCCACCTCCAGCACGTCGCCTCGCTACTGCGCCAGCTTGTGGAGAACACAGCAGACCACCATGAAGCGGGCGACTGCCCATGGGGTGTACTGCAGTGCATCACCTGATCGGTCAGGGTATCGGAACTACATTTTCAGCAGTCCAATGCACTGCTCAATGACAGCCCAGGTGGCCACATGGGTCTCATTGAATCGGTCTCCGCAACAGTCTCCAGCCTCCGTACTGCCGTCATTAGCCAGGTCCGAAGCAGATACCCCTTATCCCCAGCCAGCCTTGGTTGGTCTTCGAAGAGGCTAGGGATGTCTGACTGCCCCAGGATATGGCTATCGTGCTGACTCCTTGGGAAGTGTGCACAGATGTGCATGATCCTAAGACAATGGTTGCGCAAGTGGTGGATGTTCAGGGAGTGGAACCTTTTTCTGTTGACATAAGGCACTCCCCGATGGCCCGGTGAGCGCAAGGCGACATGTGTGCAGTCTATCAGCCCCTGGACCTGGGGCATCCTGGCGATGATGGGAGAATTCTGTTGCCCCGGCTACTTGTTGGGCTTGATCCATGTCAAAGTTTATATAATTTTCTGCCTGGGCAATCACGGCATCCGTGACCTGTTGGATGCACCTGCGGGCTGTAGCCTGAGTGATGCCATACAAGTCTCCGCTCAAACCCTGGAATGATCCCGAGGCATAAAAGTTCACGACTGCGGTGGCCTTGACGGCCACAAAGAAGACTCCGCGAGGACATGGACAGGTATTGCACCGTCTGCTTGTTGAAGCGTAGCCTCTTGTGGCACACGCTGTCCTTCATTTGCTCGAAAGACCAGCAATGACTGTACACACTGGGCCGTCGCTGGCCTCTCCCTCTGGGTCTCACCCTGGCCTGATGGGTGGCCGATTTCTCAGGATGTGGGGCGGGGCCCTGCACATGAGCTGCCGCTTAGAGTCTCTGTTGATGCTGCTGCTGCCACTGTCTCTAGTGTTCGGCTGCCTGGCCTGCCAGCAGCACCACTGGGACAAGTTCCACGGGTCCAAAATATCGTTCAAAGCGCTCAATATTTGTAAGGAATTGGGAGAGGGTGTGAGACTGATAAACAGCGATGTCTTCCATCCCGGGATCCTCCATTTTCCCATTGATTGCCCCATCATCCCAGGCATCATGGTCTGATTGGGATGCTAGGTAATAACTCCCATATGCTAAACGGCAGGCCTATCCACGGGAGTCCACTTGGGATGTGTGAAGTGCTCACTTAACTACGATTGCCAATTTCCTATTAGCAATAGCCCTTCAGCAGCACAGCCAGAGGCCTTCGCGGTCAGTGGGGAGAGTGGTGTAGTGTCCTGATTTCCTCTCCTGGAGTCAAATTCATAACTTTATTGGCTCTGATTCGTAGTCAGCCAGAGAATGAGCCGAAGGATCGTTTGGAACCCCGAAGGATAGAATAAATAAGAAAACAACTCTGAAATAAACATAATCCTTCTTGTTTGTTGAGAAACTCACTTTCAGAAAAGGGATGATTTCTGCTGGGTGGTGCATTAGTGTCCCCAAGGCTAAAGAAAGTTTTACCGCCTGAGTATTAGGATACTGGACCAGACCCCAACATTTGTAAAGATACTGGACAAGAACCCCCAAACAATTTTCAAATTGTAAAACTGTAAGGAAAGGATCCCCAGGAGTGATGACTCTAAATAATAGATATCTTTTATGTTGGAATAAACTTTAATTTAAACAGAAAATTAACCACATTAACATCAGATAAATAGCTTTACCATTATCAGTTAAACAGTTCTTAAACAAAAGAAAAAACTTGAACTTACTATCTATAGCTGCTTCTAACTCCAATTGAGCAACCCAATACAGTTCAAATACCACTTATAAATAAAGTCAATAAACAGATTACTTTCTCAGCTGTGTAGAGACTTTTGGAGAGAGAGACCCTTTCAAGAGCAGATCCAGGACACTTCTGCTCCACCTAGCAGCATTTTGCAAAACTGCTGATCAACTTCATAGAATTTACATAGAATTTACAGTGCAGAAGGAGGCCATTCGGCCCATCGAGTCTGCACCGGCTCTTGGAAAGAGCACCCGACCCAAGGGCAACACCTCCACCCTATCCCCACAACCCAGCAACCCCACCCAACACTAAGGGCAATTTTGGACACTAAGGGCAATTTATCATGGCCAATCCACCTAACCTGCACATCTTTGGACTGTGGGAGGAAACCGGAGCACCCGGAGGAAACCCACGCACACACGGGGAGGATGTGCAGACTCCGCACAGACAGTGACCCAAGCCGGAATCGAACCTGGGACCCTGGAGCTGTGAAGCAATTGTGCTATCCACAATGCTACCGTGCTGCCCACTTAAAATCCTTCTGTCTTGTTTGACTTAAATCCTATGTCAAACTGCAAAACTACAGACAGACATGGCTCCTCCCATTAATTACATCATCTGTATCCCACTAAGATGCAATATGACATGAATAGCTCGGACTACATACAACCCCTCATAAATTATCTACTCTCCAGAGAATCTCAACAATGTTCCATTAGCCTTCTATGGAAATGGTTAGAATCAATCATGACCTCACTTTTTCTGACTCTTAATTACAGCTTTAGCAGACACACAGTCTGGATACTTTGGCCAGGATCCTCTCTTCTGGGGACTAAGTCCCCACACCGGCGGGAAAACTGGCGCCAACGACTCCGGCGTCAACAGCCCTCGAAGGTGAGGAATTCTCACCTTTGTAGGGGGCTAGGTGGACGCCGGAGGGGTTGGCGCTGCTCCAGCCGGTGCCGACGGGCCGACGCGAGTTTGGGCATGCATGGAACGGCCGGCGTGATTCCACGCATGCGTGGACTGGCCGGCATATTCTCACGCATGCGCGGGGGGTTCTCTTCTCCGCACTGGCCCCCGGGCAATATGGCGGAGCCCTACAGGGGCCCGGCGCGGAAGGAAGAAGTTCCCCCACGGAATAAGCCCACCCGCAGATCGGTGAGCCCACGCATACTCACCTGCCACATCCCGCCGGTGCCTGAGTTGAGTGATTCACGCTGGTGGGACTGGGCAAAATGGACGGCTGTTCGGCCCATCGGGGCCCGGAGAATCGCCGGGGGGGGGGCACTGTCAATGGCCCCCGACCGGCGTGGCGGTGATCCCGCCCCCACCCGAAAAATGGCGCCGGAGAATACGGCAGCCGGCGTCGGGGCAATGGGGCAGAATTTGCGCCTCCCACTGGGGATTCTCCGACTCGGCGGGGGGTCAGAGAATCTCGCCTCTTACCTAGGTTCTTTAAGAATATTACTGCAACAGATACAAAATACAATATATAACAATTTCTACATTCATCATATGAGGCAAATACATTATGTTAGTCAGCATCGGTAGGGGCAGGGAAGGACAACGCAAGATCAGTAGGGAACACATAAAATGCCACCCACAGTTCATCAGTGGACGATCTCCAAGCAGTTATTCTGAGCAAATCAATTTTAAAACCTGGAAAGACGGAGTGCTGTATATGCTTCCATCTTACCAACTTTGATTCCTTGGCACCTTAATAAATATAACTAAGTACATTATAGTTACAATTATAAATTACACCACACACCTTGAAGGGTAGTTCAGTATACTCTTCCAAGAACATTTTTAGCTGGCTAATGCAGATTCGTAAGTCTCCATCCGTGAATTCATAGGGAATATTGAAACCAAGTGGCCCAAACTTTCTACGTTCTATGGTGATTCCATGGAAAAGACATAAGGATAGCAGAAGCGACTTAAAATTCCCAGTCTGAAATTAAAGGAAAAAATGTTAAGAGGTTAGTATCCAGATTAACTGAACTACGGCTGTTGAAAGGGCTTTGAAGTAAAAAGTGGAGGGAGAAGGGGTCAGGTGAGGAGAAATTTAAAAATCTAAAAAGAAAGATCAATGGATCGGTGTAGCAATCTGGATTTAGATAAGTATGAGTGTGGCAGGAAGGATCAGAAAGTTTAACAGTAATAGTACATTAGCAAATAAGGACCAAGCAGGAAATAAGCATAAAAAATTAGAATTAAATGCTCTTTATCAGAATTCACAAAACATTTATGACAAGAGAAATGTACTAGTGGCCCAAATAGAGATAAATAAATGTTATCTCATGCAGCCTTATGCTTCAGGGTTACCACATCCATAAATTTGCTATCCAGGCATCTCTGAGCCTCATGGATGCACTGCTATGATGCCGATGCTGTTCAAACTCTGAAACACTGAGCTTGAGCTTTTCCAGCTGATGACACTAGATATATGTGAGTGTCTAGAGCAAGAAAAACCTCCTGGACTTCCCCCATGGAACAGGATGCGCATTCACAGAATAAGGTGCCATGCCTCTAGATATTAGACTATTAAATAAGTTAAGAGAAATATTATTGACTAAAACATTCGCCAATCTGCTCCTTTCTTTGTGCTGACAGTAATATAGGTGCTTTTATTACCTCTCTTCCAAACACTGGGGCTGATATACCTCCAGGCTTTTTGGTTTTAATCTACTTTGTTGTCCCTTATGCTTCTGTAATTGCCTTTATTTTAAGTGTAAGTCTCTTGTTTCAGAATTAAATATGTCACTCTCAAACCTAATGTGAAATTCCATCATAATATGATCATACAATTCTTTACTATGAGATTACTAATTGACACTATCTTATTATACAATACAAGAGCTAAAATAGCCTTATTCATCCCTGGTTGGTTCACAACACACTGTTCTAGAATAGTGTCTCAAATGTATGAGACATAGACATAGAATTTACAGTGCAGAAGGAGGCCATTTGGCCCATCGAGTTCGCACTGGAAAAACCGACCCATCTAAACCCACAACTCCACCCTATCTCTACAACCCAGTAACCCCACCTAACCTTTTTGAACACTATGGGCCATTTAGTATGGCCAATCCATCTAATCTGCACATCTTTGGATGGTGGGAGGAAACCGGAGTACCCGGAGGAAACCCACGCAGACAGGGGGAGAACGTGCAGACTCCGCACAGACAGAGATCCAAGCCGGGAATCGAACCTGGTATCCTGGAGCTGTGAAGCAACTGTGCTAACCACTGTGCTACCGTGCTGCCCATTATTCTATGAACTCAGCCTCCAGGTGACCATTGCCAATTTGATTTGTCTAATCGATCTGAAGACTAAAGTTCCCACCATTATCATATTGCCTTTGTTACAAGCTCCTATTATTTCATGATTAATACTTTGTGCAACTTTATAGCTACTGTAAACTGCATCAATCAGTGTTTCATAACCGTTATTATTCCTTATCTCCACCCATATTGAATCTACTTTCAGATTTTGTCCTCATGTACTCCTTTATTATCAGGGCTATTCACCCTCCTATTCAATCTGGTTACATTTTACCTGCCTTCTCAAATTGCATGGAATATTTAGTCCCTAACCTTGGTTTCCTTGCAACCAGGTCTTTGGAATGAGAAACGATTCCCAAGGATCAACAACCAGAGAGCACCAATTTAAGGGGAATGGCAAAAGAGAATCACAGAATCCTACAATCTTTCCAATGCAGAAGGAGGCCATTTGGCACATCGAGTCTGCACTGGCTCACTGGGGAAAGTGAGCCCCTGCCTTGTCACATGGTGCAGCTTTAAAGTACCCCGAGCTCACCCGACTTGGCTGCACACTTGCTACTGGCACCCTGTACAACAATCGGACCCAGTCTATAAACCCCTGCCCAAACCCGAACTATCCTACAAGTACTCCCATTCCACCCGATCAAAAGCCTTCTCTGCATCCATTGCTACTGCCACCTCCACGTCCTGTCCCTCTGGGGGCATCATTACCACGTTCAGCAGTCTCTTAATATTCGCCGACAGTTGCCTCCCCTTTACAAACCCCGTCTGACCTTTCCCTATCACCCCCGGCACACAGTCCTCAATTCGCGAGGCCAGGATCTTTGCCAGCAATTTGGCGTCCACATTTAGTAACGATAACGGGCGATAGGACCCACACTGCTCCGGATCTTTGTCCTTCTTTCGTATTAGGGATATGGACAGCTACAATAATGTAGGGGGGAGCTCTCCCTTTTCCGTCATCTCATGATGTACCCTCACCAGCAGGCCCCCAGGTTCCCCCCCCAAACCTCTTATAAAATTCTACAGAAAACCCATCCGGTGCCAGGGCCGTCCTTGTCTGCATCGTTCCCATGCCCACCATCACCTCTACCAGTCCAATGGGGGCTCCCAGCCCCTTCACCAGGTCCGTCTCCACCTTGGGGAACTCCAACCCCTCCAGGAACCGCCGCATTCTCTCCCCCTTGGCCGGGTGCTCCGATTCGTAGTGCCTCCTATAAAATTCCTCGAATACCCCATTCACCCCCACCGGGTCCAGTACCACTCTTCCCCTCCTATCCTTCATCCTTCCGATCTCCCTCACCGCCTCCTGCTTCCGAAGTTGGTGGGCCAGCATCCTACTAGCCTCCTCCCCATACTCATACATTGCCCCTCTGGCCCTCCACAACTGCCCTACTACCTTCCCCATGGACACAAACCCGAACTCCATCTGGAACTTCTGCCTCTCCTTCAACAATCCTGCCTCCGGGGACTTCCGGGTGCGACGATGACCAGCTAAGTCGCACGTTTCGGCAGCTCCCGGTGGAACGGACTTTTGGGCTCTTAATAAGAGCCCCAACGGCAATTTTAACGGCTAAAAGCACTGTGCGGTAAACCAGAAGGGAATCCCCCCTGGATACGGATGGAAAAAGGAGAGGAAAGTGGCCGGATTGCGGTGGATCCTTTAGAGCAGCGGCAAGGAAGGCAAGCAAAAATCAAAATGGCGTCGGAAGGTGGCAGTTTAATATGGGGCCCTGAACAACACGAGTTTTTGAAACGCTGCGTGGAAGAGCTTAAAAAGGAGATGAAGAAGGAGCTGTTGGCCCCGATATTACAGGCGATTGAAGGGCTAAAAGATGAGCAAAAGATCCAGGAGCGGGAGCTTCAGGTCGTGAAGGCAAAGGCTGCCGAGAACGAGGACGATATACAGGGCCTGGTGGTGAATACGGAGATGCACGAGGCACACCATAAACGATGTGTGGAAAGGCTGGAGGTGCTGGAGAATAATGCGAGGAGGAAGAATTTAAGGATTCTTGGTCTTCCTGAAGGTGCAGAAGGGGCGGACGTCGGGGCATATGTGAGCACGATGCTGCACTCGTTGATGGGATCGGAGGCCCCGACGGGTCCGCTGGAGGTGGAGGGAGCCTATCAAGTTATGGCGCGAAGACCGAGGGCTGGAGAAATTCCTCGAGCCATAGTGGTGAGATTCCTCCGTTTTAAGGACAGAGAGATGGTCCTAAGATGGGCAAAGAAAACTCGGAGCAGTAGATGGGAGAACGCGGTGATCCGCGTATATCAAGACTGGAGTGCGGAGGTGGCGAGAAGGAGGGCGAGCTTTAATCGGGCCAAGGCGGTGCTTCATAAAAAGAAGATCAAATTTGGAATGCTGCAGCCGGCAAGACTGTGGGTCACATATCAAGGGAAGCACCACTACTTTGAAACGGCGGATGAGGCGTGGACATTTATTGTTGAAGAGAAATTGGAATGAGTGGGTTATTAAAAAAGAACGTTTGAGACAAAGTGGTGGGGCGAATATGGGGGGCGAAGAGGGGGGAAAAAGGGGGGAGGGATGATTTTTATGTTGTTAATCCTGCGACCCGGTAACTTTTCTCTCTTCCACAGGTTGTGGGGGAGGGAGGAAGGGAGGTGGAGGAGTTGGGGGCGTTGGCCATTGGGGGCGGGGCCAAAAGGGAAGCGCGGGCTTTGTTCACGCGCTATGATAATTATGGCGGGAATAGGGAAGCAGGAAGGAGGGGGCGTCGCACGGTGCGAGCCGAGGTCACGGGAGGAAGCCGAGGTCGGCCAGAGTTTGCTGACTTCTGGGAGCAACATGGGGGGTGTAACTACGCTAGTGGGGGATCTAGCGGGGGGGGGGGTGGGAGGGGGGGAATTACTGGGTTGCTGCTGCTGGGGAGAAGGGGGAGCTGGTATGGGGTGGGGTGGGCGGGGCGGGGGGGCACCGCCTGGGGGGGACACAGCTGCGTGGGAACCGGGTGAGGAGCTGGGTAAAAGGGGATGGCTAATCGACAAGGGGGGGGTAAAGAGCCCCCCAACCCGGCTGATCACGTGGAATGTGAGAGGGCTGAACGGGCCGATAAAGAGGGCACGGGTACTCGCACACCTAAAGAAACTTAAGGCAGATGTGGTTATGTTACAGGAGACGCATTTGAAACTGATAGACCAGGTTAGACTACGCAAAGGATGGGTGGGGCAGGTGTTTCATTCGGGGCTAGATGCGAAAAACAGGGGGGTGGCTATATTAGTGGGGAAGCGGGTAATGTTTGAGGCAAAGACCATAGTGGCGGATAGTGGGGGCAGATACGTGATGGTGAGTGGCAAATTACAGGGGGAGGCGGTGGTCTTAGTGAACGTATATGCCCCGAACTGGGATGATGCCAACTTTATGAGGCGCATGTTAGGACGTATCCCGGACCTAGAGGTGGGGAAGTTGGTAATGGGTGGAGATTTTAACACGGTGCTGGAACCAGGGCTGGACAGATCGAGGTCCAGGACTGGAAGGAGGCCGGCAGCAGCCAAGGTGCTTAAAGACTTTATGGAGCAGATGGGAGGAGTAGACCCATGGAGATTTAGTAGACCTAGGAGTAAGGAGTTTTCGTTTTTCTCCTATGTCCACAAAGTTTATTCGCGAATAGACTTTTTTGTTTTGGGAAGGGCGTTGATCCCGAAGGTGAGGGGGACGGAGTATACGGCTATAGCTATTTCGGATCACGCTCCACATTGGGTGGACTTGGAGATAGGGGAGGAAAAAGAACGGTGTCCACCCTGGAGAATGGTCATGGGACTAACGTCGGATGAGGGGGTGTGTCTAAGGGTGAGGGGGTGTATTGAAAAATACTTGGAACTCAATGATAATGGGGAGGTCCAGGTGGGAGTGGTCTGGGAGGCGCTGAAGGCAGTGGTTAGAGGGGAGCTGATATCAATCAGGGCACATAAAGGAAAGCAGGAGAGTAGGGAACGGGAGCGGTTGCTGCAAGAACTTCTGAGGGTGGACAGGCAATATGCGGAGGCACCGGCGGAGGGACTGTACAGGGAAAGGCAAAGGCTACATGTAGAATTTGATTTGCTGACTACGGGTACTGCAGAGGCACAGTGGAGGAAGGCACAGGGTGTACAATACGAATATGGGGAGAAGGCGAGCAGGTTGCTGGCCCACCAACTGAGGAAAAGGGGAGCAGCGAGGGAAATAGGGGGAGTGAGGGATGAGGAGGGAGAGATGGAGCGGGGAGCGGAGAGAGTGAATGGAGTGTTCAAGGCATTCTATGAAAGATTATATGAAGCTAAGCCCCCGGATGGGAAGGAGAGAATGATGTGTTTTCTGGAACAGCTGGAATTTCCTAAGGTGGAGGAGCAGGAGAGGGTGGGACTGGGAGCACAGATCGAAATGGAGGAAGTAGTGAAAGGAATTAGGAGCATGCAGGCGGGGAAGGCTCCGGGACCGGATGGATTCCCAGTTGAATTTTACAGGAAATATGTGGACTTGCTCGCCCCGCTACTGATGAGAACCTTTAATGAGGTGAGGGAAAGGGGACAGCTGCCCCCGACTATGTCAGAGGCAACGATATCGCTTCTCCTAAAGAAAGAAAAAGACCCGCTGCAATGCGGGTCCTATAGGCCTATTTCCCTCCTGAATGTAGACGCTAAGATTCTGGCCAAGGTAATGGCAATGAGGATAGAGGATTGTGTCCCGGGGGTGGTCCATGAGGACCAAACTGGGTTTGTGAAGGGGAGACAGCTGAATACGAATATACGGAGGCTGCTAGGGGTAATGATGATGCCCCCACCAGAGGGGGAAGCGGAGATAGTGGTGGCGATGGATGCCGAGAAAGCATTTGATAGAGTGGAGTGGGATTATTTGTGGGAGGTGTTGAGGAGATTTGGCTTTGGAGATGAGTATATTAGATGGGTACAGCTGCTGTATAGGGCCCCGATGGCGAGCGTGGTCACGAATGGACGGGGGTCTGCATATTTTCGGCTCCATAGAGGGACGAGGCAGGGATGTCCTCTGTCCCCATTATTGTTTGCACTGGCGATTGAGCCCCTGGCAATAGCATTGAGGGGTTCCAGGAAGTGGAGGGGAGTACTCAGGGGAGGAGAAGAACACCGGGTATCTCTGTATGCGGACGATTTGTTGTTGTATGTGGCGGACCCGGCGGAGGGGATGCCAGAGATAATGTGGATACTTGGGGAGTTTGGAGAATTTTCAGGATATAAACTGAACATGGGGAAAAGTGAGTTGTTTGTGGTGCATCCAGGGGGGCAGAGCAGAGAAATAGAGGACTTACCGCTGAGGAAGGTAACAAGGGACTTTCGCTACTTGGGGATCCAGATAGCCAAGAATTGGGGTACATTGCATAGGTTAAATTTAACGCGGTTGGTGGAACAGATGGAGGAGGACTTCAAGAGATGGGACATGGTATCCCTGTCACTGGCAGGGAGGGTGCAGGCGGTTAAAATGGTGGTCCTCCCGAGATTCCTTTTTGTGTTTCAGTGCCTCCCGGTGGTGATCACGAAGGCTTTTTTCAAAAGGATTGAGAAGAGTATCATGAGTTTTGTGTGGGCCGGGAAGACCCCGAGAGTGAGGAGGGGATTTTTGCAGCGTAGTAGGGATAGGGGTGGGGCTGGCACTACCGAGCCTAAGTGAGTACTACTGGGCCGCCAATATCTCAATGGTATGTAAGTGGATGGGAGAAGCTGTTTTTAAGCACTTCACTTCCCACACAATCATTGCAGCCACAATGATGGCTCAGAGAAGACCTGCCCCGCCCCGAGTTCAGGAGTCCGAGATGGATTCACTGCTCCATGCCAGTGAGGAGTGGAGGGACACCTTCTTTCCCAGGGTGGGCCGCAGACTCAACCCGTCATCCTGAACAATGCTTGGGAAGTGGTGGCAGAGGCAGTCAGTGTTGCCACCCTCACCAGGTGTGGAGGCGGTGGCGTAATGGTATTGTCACTGGACTAGTATACCAGAAACCCAGGGTAATGCTCTGGGTCCCGGGTTCGAATCTCGCCACTGCAGATGGTGAAATTTGAATTCAATAAAAATCTGGAATTAAAAGTCTAATGATGACCATGAAACCATTGTCGATTGGCGTAAAAATCCATCTGATTTACTAATGTCTTTCAGAGAAGGAAATCTGCCATCCTTATCTGGTCTGGCCTACATGTGACTCCAAACCCACAGCAATGTAGTTGACTCTTAACTGTCCCCTCCAGGGCAATTAGGGATGGGCAATAAATGCTGGTCAAACAAGAGGAGCCAACGTCCCATGAACGAATATTAAAAAAAAGACAGCTGGTGATCTGGAGGGGTGGGAGTCACTGGTGAGGCTTCTGCCCTGAGAGGGGCAGAGAACCAGGGAGGGTACCAAAGGCCACAGTGCAAGTGAGGGGTGAGCTCTGCTCTACTGCGCTACTGAGGAGTGCCAACACCTGGAAGGCCACTGATTGAGCTTGGCCACACCCATCCCATTGATGATACCGCTGGGGTATGAAGGTTTCCAGACGGTCGGCCTAGGTGTGCTACCAGATGACCAGAGGGTCTCTGAACATTTACAGGACACAGTAAGAAGTCAGTAGAGTGAACAGACAGAGGCAATGTTAATAGCACCAAAACACATACTGCAGCAATGGTGGTCTGAGCCAGGCCACCCCAGTCCCGAGAATTACACCCCAAATCTATAGACTTGGCACCAAGTCATTCCCCACTACTGCTGTTGGCCCGGGGAACCACCCCCACCCAGTAAGCCCAACAATCTTTGAGGCTTTTTCAGAGTCTTTTTAGCCCAGAGCTCCCCCTCAGCAGCTATGGCACCCAGTCCCAGCTCGTAAATATTTGCACCCTTCCGCCTAAGAGGGGCGGGACATCTCCCGGGAGAGGTGAAACATGTGGGCTGGGATTCTCCCTTTTGGGGACTAAGTCCCCACGCCCACCGGAAAACGGGCGAGAATCACTCCGGACTTTTTCCTCAAAAGTCAGGGGTGATTCTCTGTTTTCCAGGGGGCTAGCAGGGCCCCAGCGTGCGTCCTGCAGCTCTGGTTGCCGGCAGGGCCCTGCTGTCCAGCCCGTGTGGCTGCGCACGGGCACGGCGGCAAGCGGGTCCGCGCATGTGCACGGCGGCCCACTTCAGCGCGTGTAAGGTAGGTCCCCCCCAGATCGCGATGGCCCGCTGATCGGTGGCACCCGATCGCGGGCCTGGCCATCGCTGAGGCCCGCCCCGGAGTCACATTCTCCCCATCCCCCCACCAGGATCGCTACTGCGGCCACGGGTCCGAGTTCCCACTGGGTGGTACCAGATGATAACCACGCTGGCGGGAGTTCAAGAACAAAGAACAAAGAAATGTACAGCACAGGAACAGGCCCTTCGGCCCTCCAAGCCAGTGCCGACCATGCTGCCAGACTAAACTACAATCTTCTACACTTCCTGGGTCCGTATCCCTCTATTCCCATCCTATTCATGTATTTGTCAAGATGCCCCTTAAATGTCACTATCGTCCCTGCTTCCACCACCTCCTCCGGTAGCGAGTTCCAGGCACCCACTACCCTCTGCGTAAAAAACTTGCCTCGTACATCTACTCTAAACCTTGCCCCTCTCACCTTAAACCTATGCCCCCTAGTAATTGACCCCTCTACCCTGGGGAAAAGCCTCTGACTATCCACTCTGTCTATGCCCCTCATAATTTTGTATACCTCTATCAGGTCTCCCCTCAACCTCCGTTGTTCCAGTGAGAACAAACCGAGTTTATTCAACCGCTCCTCATAGCTAATGCCCTCCATACCAGGCAACATTCTGGTAAATCTCTTCTGCACCCTCTCTAAAGCCTCCACATCCTTCTGGTAGTGTGGCGACCAGAATTGAACACTATACTCCAAGCGTGGCCTAACTAAGGTTCTATACAGCTGCAACATGACTTGCCAATTCTTATACTCGGCCGGTAATTTGCAGAGAATTGCCGTGGGGACCTATTTCAGCGACTGCCGGCGATTCTCCGGTCGCCGGAGAATCGGCGGCCCGGCGTCGAAGTGGCATGGCTGGAATTTCCCGCGCCCCCAGCGATTCTCTGACCCGGCTCGGGCTCGGAGTATCCCGGCCGTAGTGTCCAAGCCATTATTGATACTTAAATCCGTGCAAATGACGGTTTTGCATGGACCCATTTGCACGAGGCGTGAACGTCGATAACGCCATCCGTGAGAGGTCAGAGCATGATGTTGGAAATGGTGTCGGGCGCAAATGGATTTTTTCCATTTTACGTGATTCTCTGCCCGATCGTGATTCTTGCTGTGGGCATCGCGAAACGGAGAATTCAGCCCTACATCTCTTAGGGAGAGTAGCAATTAGATCAGACAAAAGCAGAGAAAGAGGTAAGGCTCTAGGTTTGGAAATGCATTGGTGGAATTAGTTTTGGATTGTTCTAATAATGAGCTGGCAAGGCAATGATGTGCTGAAGTTTCCTTCCATGCTCTAATTCTCCATGGTTGTTCTAGAATCTCTACAATGTAGAAGGAGGCCATTTGGCCCATCGTGTCTGCACCAAACCTCTGAAAGAGCACTCCACTCAAGCCCACTCCCCTGCCCTATCGCAATAATCACTTAACCTAACCTACACATCTTTGTGACCCGAAGGGGCAATTTAACATGGACAATCCACCTAAGCAACACATCTTTGACTGTGGGAGGAAACCGGAGCACCCGGAGGAAACCCATGCAAAAGGGAGACGTGTAAACTCCACAAAGACAGTTACCCAAGGTCGGAACTGAACCTGGGTCCCTGGCGCTGTGAGGCAGAAGAGCTAGCCACTGTGCCACACCTCACCTGCTGAGGTTTTCCATAATTTTTTGTTTTTATTTTGAATTTTAAGGTGCTGGACTCCCTTTCCAGAAGAAATAGTTTCTCCTTATCTATTCTATCAAATCCTTGTAACTACGTTAAACCCCTCAATTAGAACACCCCAAATCTTCTATATTCAAGTGAATACATGTCTAATCTGTGCAATATGTGACTGATTCCTGGGATTAGGGGTTTAAAAATGAGTAACGACTAGACCTATATCCCTTAAGGGTTAAGAAGGGTGAGAGGTGAAGAACAATCTACTGGCTACATCCCACGGGGAGAGGCCTCTTTGGGAATTTACCCGGTTTGCCACACCCCGCGATATCTAACGGGATTTCACGAAGGGCGGGATCTGTATTCGGGACTCTGTTCTAATTTGGTTAGATCGCGACCGTGAACTCATTGAAACATATAAAATTCTTAACAGACCTGATGAGGTAGATGTTGGGAGATTGTTTTTCGGAGAGATTCTGGGAGTGGGAACCTCCTGGTTTAAGAGTCTGAAACTAGAGGTCACAGTCTCAGAATAAAGAGTCGGCCATTTACAACCAATTTGAGGAGAAATTTCCTGACTCAAAAAGTTCAGAGTCTGTGGAATTTTCTACTTGAGGGAACTGTGGATACTCAGTCATTCAGTATATTTAAGACTGAAATCAATCGTTTTTGAAAATTAATGGGGTAGCACAGTAAGGTGGAGTTGAAGTAGATCATAAGTCATAATCATATTTCATGACAAAGCAGGTTTGAATGTTCTACTCCTTCGCCCATTTCCTATGTCCTAACCTGGCTTCATAATTTAACCCTTATATCAATTTGGTGATGGGCAACATGGCAAGTCTCTGTATTCTTAATTTATAGGTTTTACAATGCGATCACCTACACATGAGGAGGCAATTTGGCTCAACAAAACAAGCCTGCAGGATATAGTGGTGAAAATGAAACAGACTGTGTCTCAAGGTCACCTTAAGATCTGATGAAAAACAAATCAGGACAGGTGAATGAACAAAGGTAAAATGTCATATTTTGACTCAAGGCAATATTCCAAAATTCAGTCAGATTGAGGCCGCGCAAATAGCTCTGGTACTATTTACCTACCATTTAACAAAATTACGATCACTTTATGTTATGTTGAGGTGGGTGATTCAACACTTAAAAATCTTACCCTGGGAATCCATTTAACAGCAACATGCATTTATATAGTCATTTAAGTTGTAAAATATCCCAAGGTGCTTCACAGGAGTGCTGCCAAACAAAAACCACAGGGAGATCTCACAACAGGTGACCAAAAGCTTGGTCAAGTAGGTATGTTTTTAAGAGCATGGAGAGGGTACTCCAGAGCTTAGGGCCTAGACAGACAATGGTATGACTGTGAATGGTGGAATGAAGAAAACTGGGGATCCACAGGAGCCCCTATTCAAGGAGCACAGAAATTTGAGAGTTATGGGGTGGTATTTCTCACACAATAAAGTCTGCAGGGTAAAGTTCTAGACTGCTACAAATTTGTATTGTCCATCCAATGATGAATAGATTTTCCTTTGTAAAGGATGTTAGTCACAAGAAGACTTGGTTAGCAGTACAAAGGTTCCTCCCATAAGAAGCTGCAAGACTAATCTGGTTAGGAATAAAATGACAACATTTAGTTGTAATGGAAAGGCATTATACAATTATGTGCTATTATAGTATAAATTCATAGAAGGGTTGCACATATATAAATCAAGACAAGCATTAAAATAGAAAAGCTTTAATTCTGATGATACTACCTTGTTGTTCTGGCCATCAACAAGATGGAGGAAGCTCTGATTATAAATTTACCTTAGAACAAGAGTTCAGAAAATCATCAGTGAGGTTCATGTAGGTTTTCATTAAATTTGCTTTTATTCCCCTTGGTGGTTCAATCGTCATCTTAGAGCCACTTTGAAGGATTGAAACTGGAAACTTATTGCTTGGTAAACTAGTCAACCAAGTCCTGAAATCCCGATGAACCTGGATGTTAAAAAAATATAGAAATCTTGCTGAATAAACCAGAAGCAGTTCTGAAAAATCAAATTAGCAAAAGTCCATACAGTGCTGCTACCTCGATTTAACAAGGTGATGGGGTTCCCACCCCAGTATAACATTTGGGGACAAACCAGCAGGTTCCATCAGGTTGTCCAGTAGGTAGTTAATGGCCGCTAATTTGGTTTAAAGTGAGACTTCTGTTCCCATCTGAGGAGTAAGCTCCACCTCAGAGAGATGCCAGCCAATCAAAAGGTTGGAAGCTTTCCAGTCCCAGTAGAGCCACCAGGAGCAGTGGCCACCGCAGTTACGGTATTCAGTCACTGACACTGAAGAACCATAGAACTGGAGTGAAACTAAGTGGGTGGGAGGCATTGAGGCCAGGCTAGAATGCCCTGGTGGGGATGGTGGGGTATTGCCAAAGGCCAGGAGGTAGACAGGGCAGGGGGGAGGGGAATCTCACTGAGGGGGTGGTCTGGGGTGAGCCCGCCCAATAAGCTGAGGGGGTGGTTCGTGACAAAGGTTAGTGATAGGCCAGAAGAGTGGGATAGATTCAGAATGCAGCAAAGATGGACGAAAAAAAATCTGCAAGGAGAAAATAAACAATGAGGGAAAGCTAGTGATAAACGTAGAAACGGACAATAAGAGTTTTTTAAGGACGTTAACATGAAGAGAGAAATGAAAAAATGCATTGGCCCCTGAGAGAATGAAACTGGGAAGTAATTATGGGGAACAAGGAAATGGCAGAGGAGTTAAATAGATATTTTGATTTGGTCTTTACTGTAGAGGATACTAAAAGCATCCCAGAAATAGTTAAAAAAATACTTGGGAGGAATTAAATACAGTAACCATCACCAGATCATTTGTTTAGGCAAACTAATGGGGTTAAAGGCTGGCAAGTCCCCTGGACCAGATGGTTTGCTGCCAGGACCTTAAAGGAGGTAGCTGCAGAGATTGTGGAAGCATTGGTAATCATTTTCCAAAAATCCTTAGATCTGGAACTGTGCCAAAGGATTGGAAAACTGCCAATGTGTTACCCTTGTTCAAAAGGGAAGGAGGAAAAATGCAGGAAATTACAGGCCAGTTTGTCTAACTTTAGTGATCGTAAAAATATTAGACTGATTATTAAAGAGAGAATAGCAGTGCATTTGGAAAGTCATAATCTGATCAAGAGGCAGCATGGTTTCATGAAGGGGAAATCTTGTCTGACAAATTTACTTGAGTTCTTTAAGGAGGTAACAGTCAGAGTAGATAGAGGAGAACCAGTCAATGTTGTATATTTTGATTTTCAAAAGGCATTTGGTAAGAGGCCAGACTAAATTCAAGATAGGAGCTCATGGTGTTAGAAGTAATATTCTGGCATGGATAGAGGATTGACTAACTAACAGGAAGCAGCGAGTAGTGAGAAGCAGGCTTTCTCAGGTTGGAGGGCAGTAACCAGTGGAGTGCCACAGGGATCAGTGCTGGGACCGCAGCTCGACACAATATATGTTAATAGTTTGGAGGAAGGAACAGAATGTACTGTGGCCAAATTTGCACATGATACAAAGGTGGGTGGGAAGGCAGGTTGTAAGGAAGATATCGTTTGCTGAGAGATATTGACAGGTTAAGTGAGTGGGCAGAAAATTAGCAAATGGAATTCAATGTGGGAAAATGTGAGATTGTTCATTTTGGAAGAAAGAATGAGAAGGTGGATTATTATTTAAATGGAGAGAGACTGCAGAAAGGTGTAGAACAAAGTTACTGTGGGTGGGTCCTTGTTCATGAAACCCAGAAATCTAGGTGTAGAAGGTAAGAGGGAAGGCAAATGATGTGCTGGCTTTTATTTCAAGGGCGCTGGTGTATAAAAGTAGAGCTGCAACTGTACAAGGTATTAGTGACGCCAGATTTAGAACAGTGTCTACAGTTATGGTCCCCCTATTTAAGGAAAGATTTATTATCATTAGAGGCAGTACACAGTTTAATAAGGACCCGGGTGTCCACACCAAGTAAAATAAGAAACAATGTTTTATTTACATAAACGATATGTACACTACCCGGTAGATCCTGACTGGGTTCCTCCTCTGGTTGGTGCCTAACTGGCTGACCTTTTATACATTGGTTAATTGAGATACTCCGCCCCTAGTGGGGGAGCTCATACTGAGCAAGGAGAATGGGGAAGACAAGCATTCCCACCCCGTAGGTTTCGTGTGGGATATTACACAGAGGGGGTTTACTAGGATGATAGGTGTGGAGGGACTTCCATATGGGGAAAGATTAAACATATTGGGTCTGTACTCTTTGGCGTTCAGAAGAATGAGAGATGATATGATTGATACATATAGGGTGGAATTCTCCGTCCAGCGACGCTGGAATCGCGAAACGTGATTGGGCGGAGAATTGTGTATGAGCCGAAAATCGAAGCCGTGCTCCAGTGCCTCGACAGTGGCGTGAAGTGTAGGCCGAGGCTACCGTGTAGCCCGTTGGACCTGGTTGGACAAGGCGTTAAGCACCATGCTAACATGTCTACCTTTCACCCCTTGCAGACAATGGATTTCGGTATCCAACCAGGAATTGTTGACATCTGCCTTGTCGCTGCAGCCCTGGTGGATGTACTGAGGCTGTACAAGCAGGAGCTGCTCAGGGCGGGCCCTGCAGCAACGGAGATTGCCCCAGAGGAACAGGAGCCAGCGGGTGAGGATAGGGAGCGGGCTGCCCAACAGGCCGAGGAGGTGGTGGGAAGGAGGCACTTGGCTCCATGTATACCGGCAGAGCGTGTCCTTTGAGGACCTGCTGGACCCACCATAGAATCAGAGAATGTACAGTGCAGAAGGAGGCCATTCAACCCTCAAGACTGCACTGGCTCTTGGAAAGATCACCCTACTTAAGCCCACACCTCCACCCCATCCCCAGTAACCCAACTGGGTGCAGGCCCTGAGTTGACATTTTCAGCGGGTGTGGTCCATGGGATAGTGACCCGGTGTGCGATGAGCTATGGTGCTCCGCGTCGTTCGACAACGTCTGACTCCTGCCCACGGTAGCACTTTCCATTGTTCGCCAGGGTGATCCCGGCATGTGAACTGGCCATTCCATCACATGATTCCATCGAACCCTTGGGGTGGCGGAGTCCGGGTAGTGTTGTGGGGGGGCGGGGGGGGGGGGGGTAGAGGGAGGGGGGCAGGCCATGTACTGGGATGATGTGTGATGGCTGCTGACCCGGGGGCTCTGGCAGGGGCCCACCACCAGCCCAGTCCATCCCTCACACCTTTCTGATGGAGCATCGAGGCAGGTTGGAACGTTTGTGAACAGGTGTTTATTGTGAATAGGTCAACATGTTTCTGTTGGTTTGTGGCCTGGCTCCTATCACTATCCAAGTGCTGCATCTGTGCCAACTTAGTTGGTGTCTAGCTTTCAGGCCTTATGGGCCCTAACGTTCTATCGAGTTGATTCCCCAGGTGATACATTAGGGGTGGAGGTGGCCTGCTATGATTCCCGCCCTGTGACCTGGGTCCACTTTGGCGGCCGTCTTCTGGGGTGTTTGGACCTGGAGGAACCCGGCAGTTTCTTGGGTGTCCCAGTTGGTGTGTCCCAGGTGGTGTGGTGCCACCCTGTTCTGCCCTCTGCCCATCGGATGCACCAGGGACACAAGGTGGCGGGAGGGTAGTCTGAGGTGCTGTGGTGTTTCGGGGGGGTCAACAGCACGGGCCCCATCACCTCCTCCTCCCTTGGGGTACTTGATGACCCCCAGGCTACTCCTTGACATGGGGGTGCGGCCAGAACAAGCTCCGGGGGCTCCCCCTCCAGCTGGCACTGCCAGTCCTGGAGGCCCGTTCTCATCTTGACCAGGTCTCAATGCTCACGGCCATGGACGGGGCTATCTCTCTCTGTGACTGGCACAGGTCAGCCAGCACCCTGCCAATGCCTTTGATGCCCACAGGCATGACCTGTTGTGACTGGGCCAAGCTCTGGAGAACAGCTGCTATGTATGTCCAGGTGGCCCTGGTACATAGTTACCTGTGACAGGGCCGTCCTGTCATCTACCTTGGTGACCGCCTACACAAAGTTCCAGCTTTTGGACATCTTGACCCGTGGCTGTGATGCTCGCTCCCAAGACCTCCACTGCGGACTCCACCCATTCAGTGTTGGCCTGGGTAGCACGCATGGCCGGCACCACCACCTACGCCTGCAGGCACTGGATGGTTGCTGACACCCCCTTATGTAGTCCCTGACTGCAACTCCTGCATCGATGGGCCCGCCCTTTTAAGAAGCCCGCGACCTCTCTGGACGGCAGTTAGTCCCTGGGGTTGGGCCACCCTCCATCGTCCGACCCCTGGGTGTACCGCTGCATCTGTGTGGTGCACACCAGAGCACCAACCAAGGGCACGGTGCTGATTAGTCACCTTGGCTGCCCTGAGGAGGTTGTGCACCTTTTTATATAACTGCTGGCCAGTCCTGCAGGTGGAGCCTCTGCCACCTGCGGCAAGGCCCGAGAAACAGGTCTCGGCGCCTCTCCTCCACAACATCCAGCAGAGTCTCGAGCTCCCCATCAGCGAACTGGGGTGCGTTCTTCGGGGTGCCGTCTTCATGGCTGGAATGAGTGTGTGTGGGGAGCGGAGTGCTTACATGTGGCTGCAGCTTGTCAGCCTCTCGAGTGCCAATCCCGACCTTGGCGAATCGGATGCTGCCATGCACTGGAATTGCACTAGTTCAACGTGGCGTTGGTGCAAGCCCATTTAATGGATCCTGAATTGCTACGGCATGGGCGCCGCTTTTGGGTTGTGGAACACCACCGATTCAGTCCCAGCGTCAGCAATCAGTCTCTCAAACAAAGAATCCCACCATAAAATTCTTTGGGGTTTGGACAGGGTAAATGTTGGAAGGATATTTCCACTCATGGGAAAATGTCGGACCAGAGGGCATAGTTGCAGAATTAGGGGTGCTCATTTAAGATGGGTTTGAGCAAGAATTTCTTCTTTCAAAGAGTGGTGAATCTTTGTAATGCTTTGCCCCAGGAAGCTGTTGAGGTCAAGTCCTTGAACATTTCCAAGGCTGAGTTCGATAGGTTTTTAATCAGTAGGGGAATTAAGGGTTACAGAGCTAAGGCAGGAAAGTGGACATAGTGAGTGTTAGATTGGCCATAATCTTGGTAAATGGTGGAGCAGCTCGAAGGACTGAATGGCCTACTTCTGTTCCTATTTCTTCTGGTCTTAGGTGGATAGGCAGTGAGCATGGCGTCCATGCCATTTACAGGGCCTCCCACCTACAAAACTGCCATAAAATGGAAGAGCCATAAAATCCTACCCCCAGTAACTGCTTGATTTCTCCATGTGATTGTTTCCAATCTTGGCCTTATATAGGTAACAGTTACAATGGCGCCTACACTTCAAAAGTACCCCACAGACTGGAAAGTGCTTTGGGCATGTAAGAGGTTGAAGTTGTAAGAAGTAGTAAAAGCTACTTACCAATTGATTGAAGATTAGGTGCCAGTAAAAAACAGAAAATAAGAAAAAGACTGGAAGGAAATTCTTCCCATCGTAGCTGTCACGTGTTCCAGGCAGCTGATTCAGAACAACACTGATTCAGAAGTACAGTATCCCATCCTTTCAGCAATTGCATACATTCCGCCATCTTAACAAATGAGCACAGTTGAAAACTACTTCACTGGTTGTGGGATGCTTTGGGGTGTCTTTAGGTTGTGTTAAAGGGCTGTATAAATGTCCTTCTTTAATAATCCAGAGAAACAAAGCAATTTGGCTGATCAAACCCAGTTCCTTCACTGATCTGTTGTACCATGTTGTGAGAGAATGAACATTTTTCTGATGTATTATTTATTTAATTATTGTATTCCTTCCAAAAGCCCGTACAAGATTAAAATTATTTACTGCAAACTGACACCACTGTCTGATGGAATAGAAATCATGGGTTGGATTCTCCGATTTTGGGGCTACATCCGGAGGATCCGTGGCGTTTTACGTGGAATAATCTGCGCAAACCCAGCACCGATCCTCCGTCCGGTGAGGGGCTAGCAGCTGCGCCACGTAAAATGCCCGGCCTGCACAAAATAAATGGCTGGAGAATTGCTGGGTCCATGGCTGTGCATGTGCACGGCGACGACCTGCCGCGGTCACGCTGTACAACATGGTGCCGGCCGTGCGTGGACCTGACCTGCCAGATAGTGCCCCACTGGACACCCCTTCACCACCCCTGGCCACCCCCCACCAGTCCTCCCAGCCCTCGCCGAAGCCCCCCGACCAGCAGCACGGCTCCCGCCCGAATGTGGAGGCGCTGAGACCACGCGCAGTTGGGAACTCGGCCCATTAGGGACGGAGCATCAGGGGAGGGCCTTCAGGTGAGGCCATCCCAACGGTGTGCGCTGTGCTCCACGATGACACCATTTTGGAGGGGGCGGAGCATGCGCAGCCTGCATAAAACAGGTGCTGCCCCCGATTCGGTCATAAAAATGAGAATCCTGCCCCATTTCTTAGGTATTAATATGCATCCATTGATTGTTTTGCTGAGTATAAAGGTAGTATGTATGTATTAATGTATGTTAACATTTACCTAAATATTGGACAGCTAAAGGCACATGTTGGTTCAGCGAGAACAACAGGCCCACTTACATGGACTGGCCAGTGTTACTGTTCCCCAGAAAATCTACTGTAAAGCCAAACCATTCAACTTGTGAGAAAAAGGTGCCTAAGTTGCTCCAAGGCTCTTCCAGAGATGGATCAGCCAAAACTGATGAATTTTTATCCACAGCATCCATCCTTAGTTGTGTTTACTAAGATGACATTTTCTTGGTTCCAGCTGTTTCCACACATTCCATGAGCTCCATCTGAATTTTCCGCACAATCCTCAATCTTGTTTGTAACCAGCTCGTCATCAAATTTAAGGATCAACTAATGCAGTATAAACTGTTTGCCTCCATTAATATGGGTACAGAAAAAAAATGACCTTGTCAGAATCCACTGCTTCAATAAGTCTCTCGAGAGAAGGCATCCAGCTAGGGGCCAGGTGACAATTTTGGAAAAACACCCACTTTCCACGCTCCATAGAATTACGCATCATGGCCTCCGCTCTCGGCCCCTGCAAATGAAAGGAATTGTATCAACATCTTTGAAAGAAAATTCTTTCTAAAAAGTCACTTTTTAAAATCACATTCCTTGATTTTGTGGTGGATTAATCATAAATTCTTGCTAGTTTTACACTGATTCAGGAACGAAAATCAAAGCATAAAACTGAACCACCATGAGTACTGTGTTATTGTTAACTCTTTCCTTGCCTGTCTCATGGTGATGCAGCAACAACCCCCTTTAAAACTCTGAGCTTGGGGAATACTGGTGGCGGCTGTGGTGTTGGGTGCTCTGAGGTACAGGCGAACCAACACGGTTGCGATTGGTACAACGCAGTTTTATTCCAACTAGTTATTTACACATCTGTCTTGGTACTCAGCACGTGGTGATGTGTGAGTGTCTTTTTAATGAGGTCCTGGCCTTGTCCTGTCTCCAGATGGACTGGCCACCAGGTGTCGTGTTTCTTGTCTTATACTGTGTCTGCTCTTGACTGTGATTGGCTGTCGTGTTATGTGTGCTAATCGGTCTGTTGGTCTGTCTATCATGATGTGTGTGTTGTGATGTGCGTTTGAATATCATGACATCCCCCCTTTTTTACAAGATTATGAGCCTACGTGGTTATAAATATGAATGTGAGGACTTCTGGTTGCGGCAGGGTTGAGCTAGCCGCATGTTTCGGCGGCTCCAGCTCCGACGGAACTTCGGGCTCTTTTAAGAGCCCCAACGGGGACTTGGACGGCCGTAAAACCTGGTGCGAGGCGCGAGGGAAGGGAGTCCCCCCCGAAAGACGGAGGGAAAAACCGGCGGCGGCGGCTGCAGCCCGAAGAATCTGCAGCCAGAAGATCAGAGAGAGAGGGAGTGAAACAAAATGGCGGCGGAGAAACCACAGGTGACATGGGGGCCTGAGCAGGACGAGGTGGTGAGACGGTGCGTGGACCTGCTGAAGAAGGAGGTAATGACCCCGTTGTTACAGGCAATTGAGGGGCTTAAGGAGACTTTAAAGACCCAGGAGACGGAACTTCGCGTGGTGGAGCAGAAGGTGTCAGGTATTGAGGACGAGGTCCTGGGCCTGGCGGTCAAGACTCAGACGCACGAGGCACTTCATAAAAAGTGTGCTGACAGGATTGAGGCCCTTGAAAATGGAGCGCGAAGGAAGAACCTTCGGATACTAGGTCTCCCGGAGGGTGTGGAAGAAGTGGACCGTGGAGCGTACGCAAGTAAGATGCTGAGCTCACTGATGGGTGCTGAGGCCCCTGCGGGCCCCATGGAGGTGGAGTGGGCAAATCGGATCCCGGCGAGAAGACCAAAAGTGGGAGAACCACCGAGGGCGATAATCGTGCGATTCTACCGCCTTAAGGACAGAGAAGAGGTCCTGAGATGGGCCAAAAAGGTGCGGAGTAGCAGATGGGAGAATGCGGTGGTCAGGATCTACCAGGATTGGACTGCGGAGGTGGCGAGAAGGAGGGCGAGCTTCAACCGAGCCAAAGAGGTTTTGCACAAAAGGAAGGTGAAGTTTGGGATGCTGCAGCCGGCAAGACTATGGGTCACGCATCAGGAGAGACACTATTATATTGAGTCGGCGGAGGAAGCATGGTCCTTCATCAATGAAGAGAAACTGGACCGGAACTGAGGGACTGATGCTGCAGGGAACTGTTATTGTTGGTATTATTGTTTTTGTTAATGGGATGGTGAAAGTTAAGCGAGAAGTAAACAGGGAAGGGGGGGGACACTGGGGAAATGTGGGCGCCGGTGAGGGGGGAGAGGCGGGACATAGTCAGAGAATGGGGAAGGAGAGGGGGAGGGGAAAGGGAGCTGCGCCATAAGAGGCGGGACAGGGAAAGGGATGTTCCCGCGCCAGAAAGAATAAGGCGGGAAAACAGGCGCAAGGCGGATGGGAGTTCCCTCACACCGGGGGGGCCGAGGAGCGAGCAGGAGTAGCCGGGGTCAGTTGAAGTCAGCTGACTTACAGAAGTGATATGGGGGGAGCAATCAAGCTAGATAGGGATCTAGCGGGGGGGGGGGGGGGGGGGGGGGGGGGACAACTGGGTTGCTGCTGCGGAAATCCAAAAGGAAATGGCTAAAGAGAAGGTGGTCGGGGGCGGAATGCGACGCTGGGGGAGCGAGCGGGAGCGCGGAGGCGGGATATGGGACTGGCCTAGAGAAGGTAATGGCTAGTCGACACGGGAGGGGGGCAGGTAGCCCCCCAGTGAGGCTGATCACGTGGAACGTGAGAGGCCTGAATGGGCCGATAAAAAGGGCCCGAGCGCTCGCGCATTTGAAAGGACTAAGGGCAGACGTGGTTATGCTCCAAGAGACGCACCTAAAGGTGGCGGACCAAGTTAGGCTAAGGAAAGGATGGGTGGGACAGGTGTTCCACTCAGGACTGGATGCAAAGAACAGAGGGGTGGCCATTTTGGTGGGGAAACGGGTAGCATTTGAAGCAAAGAACATCGTAGCAGATAGTGGAGGTAGATATGTAATGGTGAGTGGTAGGCTGGAGGGAATGGAGGTCGTGTTGGTTAATGTGTATGCCCCAAATTGGGACGATGCGGGGTTCATGAGACGGATGCTGGGGCGTATTCCGGACCTGGAGGCAGGAAATTTGATATTAGGAGGGGACTTCAATACGGTGCTGGACCCGGGGCTAGATAGATCCAGCTCAAGGACTGGAAGAAGGCCGGCAGCGGCCAAGGTACTTAAGGGGTTTATGGACCAAATGGGGGGAGTGGATCCATGGCGATTTCTTAGACCCAGGGCTAGGGAGTATTCCTTCTTCTCCCACGTCCATAAAGTGTACTCCCGGATAGATTTTTTTGTTCTGGGAAGGTCGTTGATCTCTAGGGTGGAAGAAGCTGAATACTCAGCCATAGCGGTTTCGGATCATGCCCCACATTGGGTGGACCTGGAAGTAGGAGAGGACAGGGAGCAGAGAACACTCTGGCGATTAGATGTGGGACTGATGGCGGATGAGGGAGTGTGTGCAAGAGTGAGGGGGTGTATCGAGAGATACCTGGAGGTCAATGACGACGGCGAGGTCCCTGTGGGAGTGGTCTGGGAAGCACTAAAAGCGGTGGTCAGAGGAGAGATGATTTCTATTGGGGCCCACAAAAGGAAAACAGAGGCCAAGGAAAGGGATAGATTACTGGGGGAGATTTTAAGGGTGGACAGGGAATTTGCAGAGACCCCGGAGGAGGAGCTGTACAGGGAGAGGAGACGACTCCAGACCGAGTTTGACCTTCTGACCACCAGAAAGGCGGAGGTACTGTGGAGGAAGGCACAGGGGAGGAGGTATGAATATGGGGAAAAGGCTAGTCGCCTGTTGGCGCACCAACTGCGAAAGAGGGCAGCAGCGAGGGAGATAGGAGGAATTAGGGATGAAAGGGGAGACACCATGCGAAGGGCAGGAAAGATAAATGAGGTGTTTAAGACCTTTTATGAAGAACTGTATAGGTCTCAGCCCCCAGAGGGAGAGGAGGGGATGCAGCAGTTCCTGGACAAGTTGAGGTTCCCGAAAGTGGAGGAGCAGGCGGTGGCAGGCCTGGGGGCGCCGATTGAGGTGGACGAGGTTATTAAGGGACTGGGAAGCATGCAAGCAGGGAAGGCCCCGGGGCCAGACGGGTTCCCGGTGGAATTCTACAGAAAATATGTGGACTTGTTGGCCCCGTTGTTGGCGAGGACGTTCAATGAGGCCAGGGAAGGGGGGGCACTACCCCCGACAATGTCGGAGGCGACGATATCGCTAATTTTGAAGAGGGACAAAGATCTGATGCAGTGTGGGTCCTATAGACCTATTTCACTATTGAACGTGGACGCCAAACTGCTAGCAAAGGTGCTGGCATCGAGGATAGAGGACTGTGTCCCAGGGGTGGTGCACGAAGACCAGACAGGGTTAGTAAAAGGGAGACAATTGAATGTTAACGTGCGACGGCTATTAGGGGTGATAATGATGCCCTCGGTGGAGGGGGAGGCAGAGATAGTGGCGGCAATGGACGCAGAGAAGGCATTTGATAGGGTGGAGTGGGAGTATTTATGGGAAGTGTTAAGGAGGTTTGGGTTTGGGAACGGATTTATTCGCTGGGTTAGACTACTTTATGGGGCACCAACGGCAAGCGTAGTTACAGGTCGACATAGATCGGAGTATTTCCGATTATATAGGGAAACAAGACAGGGATGCCCGCTGTCTCCATTGTTGTTTGCGCTGGCAATTGAACCTCTGGCCATGGCGCTGAGAGACTCCAGGAAATGGAGAGGGGTGACTAGAGGGGGAGAAGAACACCGAGTCTCGTTATACGCGGATGACCTATTGCTATACGTGTCGGACCCAGCGGGGGGGATGATAGAGGTTATGCGAATCTTGAGGAGGTTCGGGGAATTTTCGGGGTATAGGTTAAACATGGGGAAGAGTGAATTCTATGTGATACATCCAGGGGACCAGAATAGAGAGATAGAAGGCTTACCGCTAAGGAAAGTGGAAAGAAACTTCCGATACTTGGGGATTCAGATCGCTAGGAAACCTTGCACAGACTTAATCTGACACGGCTGGTAGAACAAATGGAGGAGGACTTTAAGAGGTAGGACATACAGCCTTTATCGCTGGCGGGCAGGGTGCAGGCAATTAAGATGATGGTCCTCCCGAGGTTCTTATTTGTATTTCAATGTCTCCCTATTTTAATCACCAGGACCTTTTTTAATAAAATAGATAGGAGCATTACGAGCTTTGTGTGGGCAGGGAAAGTTCCGAGAGTAAGGAGGGGGTTCCTGCAGCGCAGTAGGGACAGAGGAGGACTGGCACTACCGAACTTGGGAGATTATTATTGGGCTGCCAATGTGGCAATGATACGTAGATGGATGATGGAGGGAGAGGGAGCGGCGTGGAAAATGCTGGAGAGAAGGTCCTGTAAAGGGACGAGTCTAGAGGCGCTGGTGACGGCGCCGCTACCGTTCTCACCGAAAAAGTACACCACGAACCCGGTGGTGGCGGCAACACTGAACATATGGGCACAGTGGAGGCGACAGAGAGGGGTGCGGGGAGCCCTGGTAGGGTCCCCTATCAGGAACAACCATAGGTTCGCCCCAGGAAGAATGGATGGAGGATTTCAGAGCTGGTACCAGTTGGGAATTAGGAAGGTGGGAGATTTATTCATAGATGGGACTTTTGCGAGCTTGGGAGCACTGGAGGAAAAGTATAAGTTACCCCGGGGGAATTTCTTGAGATATATGCAGGTGAGGGCGTTTACTAGACAACAGGTGAGGGAAATTCCGCGGCTCCCGACACAGGGGATACAGGACAGGGTGCTTTCAGGGGTGTGGGTCGTAGAGGGCAAGGTGTCAGAGATTTATAGAGAGATGAGGGAAGAGGGGGAGGAGTCGGTGGGCGAACTAAAAAGAAAGTGGGAAGAAGAATTAGGGGAGGAGATAGAGGAGGGTATGTGGGCTGATGCCCTAAGCAGGGTAAATTCCTCTTCCTCATGCGCCAGGCTTAGCCTGATTCAATTTAAGGTGCTACATAGAGCACACATAATGGGGGCAAGATTGAGCAGGTTCTTTGGAGTGGAGGACAAATGTGGGAGGTGTGGCGGGAGCCCGGCAAACCATGCACATATGTTTTGGGCATGCCCGGCACTGGAAGGGTATTGGAAGGGAGTGACGGGAGTGATTTTGCAGGTGGTGAAGGCCCGGGTCAAACCAGGCTGGGGGTTAGCTCTATTTGGAGTTGCGGAAGAGCCGGGAGTGCAGGAGGCGAACGAGGCCGATGTCGTGGCCTTTGCGTCCCTCATAGCCCGGCGCAGGATCCTACTCATGTGGAAGGAGGTGTGGTAGTATGTATTGGGGGTCATGTGGGACTGGAAGCCCTAATGTCATTGGCTGACAGATCCCGGGTCCTGGTTGGCCGTTGACCTCATACTCCGCCTTGAAGGCGAAGTATAAGAAGCCGGTGCCTTCCCCCGCAGGCCAGTTTACTATTGGGCTGCTGGGGAACAGACACGCTTAATAAAGCCTCATCGACTTCACTATATTCGTCTCACGGAGTCTTTGTGCGCCACAGGAGGCGAAACCCCCCGGACTGGAGGCCTGGGTAAACAATATGGCGGGGTTTATTAAACTGGAGCAGATAAAGTTTACCCTGAGAGGATCGGCTCAAGGGTTCACCAGGCGGTGGCAGCCATTTCTCGACTACCTAGGGGAACGTTAGAGGGAAGACGGATGACCAGCAGCAGCAACCCAGGGGGGAGGGGGGAGGCAGTTGAGTATAGGTCAATAGAGTATGAGGTTTTGTTACTTGTATATTATTACTACTATTATTATCATTGTTAAAAAATTTCTGTTTTGTTACTGTTATCGTTTCGCTTTTTTGTAAGCGGGAAAAATGTTGCTCAGGGAAAAAAATTTCAATAAAATAAATTTAAAAAAAAAAAATATGAATGTGTTCTGAGTGCAGCTAAAGGTGTGTGTGCATGATATTTACAGCATGTACATGTGGCGTAACTATATACAAGGGGCGATGTCAGGTGTGGCATGCTAACGAGGTTGTACCATAACAAAAGAAGAAGAACGTTGAAATGTGGTCCGATCAAACGAGACCTGGACCGATAAAACAGTGACATGTTACAATACAGTAGTTGCTAAAACTTGACGTGTGAACAGTCTCATAAGTCCAGTCTAGTAGGTGGGCGAGGAGCGATTGGAGCTGTGCGTTGAACTCAGCATCCGGGAAGTCAGACGTGCCGTCTGGAGAGAGAGAAAGAATTTGTTGCACAAGGTGGAGAGCCTTACATGCCTGTGCGCCCAGCAGGGAGTCCTTCGATGAGCCAACTATCTCGAACTAGAGTGTGGCCGTGTGTGTTTTGTGTGTCACCTGGAGCTGGCAGGATCCCATGGCCGGGATAACGTTCCCGTTGTAGTCGACCATCTTGCACCGGGATGGCTGGATTGGTGGTCTGACCTTCATGGCATAGAATGCTGACCATGCTATGAGGTTGGCGGATGCGCCAGTGTCCAGGCGGAAAGTGATCGGCGATCGGTTGACCGTCAGGGTGGCACTCCATTCATCGGCCGGATTGATGGTGTTGACCCGGTTCACATCAATGACCGCAACCCGGAAGGCGTCTTGGTCATCTGTGTCGTTGGTTTGGATGTCCTGATGTGGAGGCTGGATGGTCCGCACGTGTCTGCGAGGTTGTCGGAGATGTGGAAGATCCACAGGTTGAGCCGCTCGACAGTAGGCAGCGTAGTGGCCCATCTTGCCACAGCGTAGGCATTGTCGGGTTTTTGCAGGACATTGCCCTTTTAAATGTGCAGCTCCACAGTTGCCGCACGTCATGACGTCACGGCGTTCGTTACGCCACTGCGCATGCGCAGTTCGGTCTTGCGTCGGGCGCGCCTGCGCAGTGCGTCCCTCAATGTTGCCGTTGGTTTTGGCGCGCACAAACGCGGGAGGCCTCAAAAAGCGCGCGAAACGGCCGCCCTCGTCCGGGCCGCGGGCCGGGAAAAACTCGATTGCCTGGATGCGTTCGGCCTCGTGGGCGGCCTGGCTTGCCGATTCGATCGCTTGGGACCCCCTCTGTGCCGATTCGGTCGCCTGAAATTGGGCATAGCGGCTGGTCGCATTTTCATGCAGGACACAGGCTTCCACTGCAGATGCTAAGGTCAGGCCTTTAATTTTTAGAAGCTGCTGGCGTAGGCCACTGGAGGCAACGCCAAAAACAATCTGGTCCCGGATCATGGACTCTGAGGTGGTGCCGTAACCGCAGGACTGCGCGAGTATGCGGAGGTGCGAAGGGCTGGAAGAGCTCATCCTTACCTTGTAGGCGTTGCTGAAAGATATATCTCTCAAAGCTTTCATTGACCTCAACGTTGAAGTGCTGGTCGAGCTTGAGGAGGACCGTGTCATATTTGGATTTGTTCTCGCCTTCCGCGAACACCAAGGAGTTGTAGACATCGATGGCGTGCTGACCTGTGGTAGTGAGGAGCATGGCAATCTTTGTTTCGTCCGAGGCGCCCTGTTTTTCGTTGGCTCGCATGAACAGTTCGAATCGCTGCTTGAAGAGCTTCCAGTTGGTGCCCAGGTTCCCAGCGACTTGCAACGGCTGCGGTTTGTTGTGGGTGTCCATGGCTCAGGATGGCAGATTTGCCGGTAAGTATCGATTTACTCACTGGTACCATGTGGTGTTGGGTGCTCTGAGGTACAGACGAACCAACACGGTTGCGATTGGTACAACGCAGTTTTATTCCAACTAGTTATTTACACATCTGTCTTGGTACTCAGCACGTGGTGACTGTCTGAGTGTCTTATTAATGAGGTCCTGGCCTTGTCCTGTCTCCAGATGGACTGGCCACCAGGTGTCGTGTTTCTTGTCTTATACTGTGTCTGCTCTTGTCTGTGATTGGCTGTCGGGTTATGTGTGCTAATTGGTCTGTTGGTCTGTCTATCATGATGTGTGTGTTGTGATGTGTGTTTGAATATCATGACAGCGGCATGTAGGTGGAATACGCACATTGGGTAGCCCCTGCTCGAGGCTCTGTTTTTTGGAGTTTAATGCCCGGTTCCAGGGGCAGTTTTTGAATAAGCTGGTGTAGGAAGTCATAAGGAAGGTGGGGAATGTCTAAGTGTGGTGAACCACTGTACACCTGTATTAGGGGATGTAAGGTAGGACCTGTACTACAGGTTCGCCGGTAGACCCTGCCGGCTGGCTCGGCCCAGTAGGAGGAGTATAAATATGCATGTCCTTCATTCAGCTGCCATTTCGCCAGCTGCAGCAGGAGGCCACACATCTGACTGCAATAAAGCCACAGTTGTACCCAACCTTAGTCTTTGTGCAATTGATCGTGCATCAATTTATTGCAGTCAAATTTTCTACAGGATGGACATCCGTATCAAACCAGATCGCCTGCAGCTGGATCCGCAATCGACTGATGACAGAAATGACTTTAATCACTGGCTAGCTTGCTTTGAGGCCGATATTCACTCAGTGACCACCCCACCGACGGAGGCTCAGAAGATACAGGTCCTGTATTCCAGGTTGAGCTCAAGCGTGTTCCCGCTGATCCAGGACACCCGGACTTACGCGGAAGCCATGGCACTCCTCAAAGAGAACTACGCGCAAAAAACGAACACACTCTTCGCCAGGCACGTACTCGCCACTCGCTCTCAACTCCCTGGTGAGTCCATCGAAGACTTCTGGCAGGCCCTAATCCCACTCGTCCGGGACTGTGACTGTCAGGCCGTTACAGCCGCCGAACATTCTAATCTCCTCATGCGCGATGCTTTCGTAACGGGGATTGGGTCGGACCTCATCCGACAACGATTGCTGGAAGAGGCCACACTCGACCTGGCGGAGACAAATAAATTAGCGCTCTCCATGACAGACGCCTCCCGTAATGTTCAGGCCTACCCCTCCTGCCTCACGGCCCACCCCTCCTATCCCTCCTGGACCTCGCAAATGACCGCCCCAGCTGGGGCCCTGCCTAGCCAATACGCCTGCGCCACACTCAAAACCGCACATCCCGGGGGTCCCCGATGCTATTCTGCGGTCAGCAGAAGCACCCTCGCCAACGCTGCCGGCCCGCGCCACCATTTGCAAGACTTGCGGCAAAAAGGGCCACTTCGCCGCAGTGTGCCAGGCCCACGCAGTCGCCGCTATCGCCCCTCCCCCCTGCCAAACGCACAATGGGTGCCACTCTCTTAACCCCACGGGCCACCTGCGGCCAGTGGGTGCCGCCATCTTCACCGTCCGGGGCCACGTGCGGCCAGTGGGCGCTGCCATCTTCTCCCCCTCATTCCACATGCGGCCCATGAACGACGCCATCTTGTTCTGCTCCACCAACGTGCGGCTCATGGGCGCCACCATTTTGTCCCACCCCCGCAATGGGCGCCACCATATTGTTCCCCGCAGGATCTCCAGCTGCCACCATCTTGCCTTCACCATGGGGCATCGACGCGAACGACCTTCCACGACCTGGGCCCCCAACGCTCTTCGTCTGAAACCAGTGACGATCACCCGCAGCTCGCCCCGATGACGCTGGACCAGTCTTGTCCACACAACCTGGCCACCGCTTCAACAATGGTGAAAATCAACGGCCACGCGACCTTTTGCCTGCTGGACTCCGGGAGCACCGAAGGCTTCATACACCCGGATACGGTAAGGCGCTGCTCCCTCACGGTCCACCCCGCCAATCAACGGACTTACCTGGCCTCCGGGTCCCAGTCTGTCCCGATCCGAGGGTTCTGCACAGTCACTCTCACAGTCCAGGGCGTAGAGTTCAGCGGCTTTCGCCTCTACGTCCTTCCTAACCTCTGCGCTGCACTACTGCTAGGCCTGGATTTTCAGTGCAATCTCCAGAGCCTCACCCTCAAATTTGGCGGGCCCCTTCCACCCCTCACTGTGTGCGGCCCCACGAACCTAAAGGTCGATCCCCGCTCCCTCTTTGCCAATCTTACTTCAGATTGCAAGCCCGTCGCCACCAGGAGCAGACGGTACAGCACCCAGGACAGGACCTTCATCAGGTCCGAGGTCCAGCAGCTGCTTCGGGAGGGTGTCATGGAGGCCAGCAACAGCCCCTGGAGAGCCCAAGTGGTAGTCGTTTAAACTAGGGAGAAACACCGAATGGTCGTGGACTACAGCCAGACCATCAATCGGTACACGCAGCTCGACGCGTACCCACTCCCACGCATATCTGATATGGTCAATCAGATTGGGCAGAACCGGGTCTTCTCAACGATTGACCTAAAATCCGCCTACCACCAGCTCCCCATCCGTAAATCCGACCGCCCAGACACTGCCTTTGAGGCGGACGGTCGTCCCTACCATTTTCTTAGGGTTCCTTTTGGCGTCACTAATGGGGTCTCGGTCTTCCAAAGGGAGATGGACCGAATGGTCGACCGGTACGGTTTGTGGGCCATGTTCCCGTACCTAGACAATGTCACCATCTGTGGCCATGATCAGCAGGACCACGATGCCAACCTCGCTAAATTTCTCCGCACCGCCACTCTCTCAATCTTACTTATGACGAGAAGTGTGTGTTCAGCACGACCCGCTTAGCCATCCTCGGCTATGTGGTCCAGAATGGAGTTCTGGGGCCCGATCCCGACCGCATGCGTCCCCTCATGGAGCTTCCCCTCCCCCGCTGCCACTAGGCCCTCAAACGCTGCCTGGGGTTCTTTTCGTACTACACTCAGCGGGTCCCAAACTATGCGGACAAGGCCCGCCCACTCATACAGTCCACCCAGTTCCCCCTCACGGCCGAGGCACAACAGGCCTTCTCCCGTATCAGAGCTGATATAGCCAAGGCAGGGATGCACGCAGTAGACGAGACACTGTCCTTTCAAGTAGAAAGCGACGCATCAAATGTCGCCCTTGCTGCCACCCTCAATCAGGCAGGCAGACCCGTGGCGTTCTTTTTCCGCACCCTTCATGCCTCAGAAATTCGGCACTCATCCGTCGAAAGAGAAGCCCAGGCTATCGTTGAAGCTGTGCGGCATTGGAGGCATTACCTGGCCGGCAGGAGATTCACTCGCCTCACTGACCAACGGTCGGTAGCCTTCATGTTCAACAACATGCAGCGGGGCAAGAACAAAAATAATAAAATCGTGCGGTGGAAAATCGAGATCTCCGCCTATAATTACAAGATTATGTATCGCCCCGGCAAGCTCAACGAGCCCCCAGACGCCCTCTCCCGAGGTACATGTGCCAGCGCACAAGTAGACCAACTCCGGGCCCTACATGACAGCCTTCGTCACTCGGGGGTCACACGACTGTACCATCTCATCAAGGCTCCCAACCTGCCCTACTCCGTCGAGGAGGTGCGGACAGTCACCAGGGACTGCCAGGTCTGTGCGGAGTGCAAGCTGCACTTCTACCGGGCGGACCGTGCGCGCCTGGTGAAGGCCTCCTACCCTTTGAACGCCTCAGCATGGATTTCAAAGGGCCTCTCCCCTCCACCGACCGTAACACGTATATTCTCAGTGTGGTCGATGAGTACTCCAGGTTCCCCTTCGCCATCCCATGCCCGGATATGACGTCTGCCACCGTCATCAAGTATCCTCAACACAATCTTCGCTCTGTTCGGTTTCCCCGCCTACATCCACAGTGACAGGGGATCCTCATTCATGAGTGATGAGCTGCGTCAGTTCCTGCTCAGCAGGAGTATCGCCTCCAGCAGAACGACCAGCTACAACCCCCGGGGAAACGAGCAGGATGAAGGGAGAACGGGACGGTTTGGAGGGCCGTCCAGCTGGCCCTACGGTCCAGGAACCTTCCAGCTTCTCGCTGGCAGGAGGTCCTCCCTGATGCACTGCACTCCATCCGGTCACTACTGTGCATCGCTACAAATAACACACCCCCATGAACGCCTTTTTACCTTCTCCAGGAAGTCCACATCCGGGGTGTCGCTCCCGACTTGGCTCGCAGCTCCAGGACCGGCCCTGCTCCGTAGGCACGTCCGACTCCACAAGGCGGACCCGTTGGTGGATAGGGTAGTCTTGCTCCACACCAACCCCCAGTATGCCTAGGTTGCGTACCCCGACGGCCGCCAAGATACTGTCTCCCTCAGGAACCTGGTATCGTCAGGTTCCAACCGAACACACTCCCCCGCCTCGACGCCATCCTCCCCTTCCCCGGCGCATCCATCATTGCCCCCACCAGGCCCGTCCCTCCTTCCCCTGCCTACGCAAGAGGACGCCGTAGATTTCGGCACGCTCCCGGAGTCATCTAACAGCAGGCCAGCACCGGCAGCACCGTCTTTGCCGCCACCGTTACGTCGCTCCCAGCGGAACGTCAAGGCTCCAGACAGATTGAACCTTTAACTGGTCCTTCAAAATGGACAATTTTTTCTCTTTCTCCATGTTGTTTCTACGACACTATAAATAATGTTCAACACTGTATATAGTTCCACACCACCCCCGCCGGAATCATTTTTAACAGGAGGTGAATGTGGTGAACCACTGTACACCTGTATTGGAGGATGTAAGGTAGGACCTGTACTACAGGTTCGCCGGTAGCCCCTGCCGGCTGGCTCCGCCCAGTAGGAGGAGTATAAATATGCGTGTCCTTCATTCAGCTGCCATTTCGCCAGCTGCAGCAGGAGGCCACGCATCTGACTGCAATAAAGCCACAGTTGTACCCAACCGTAGTCTTTGTGCAATTGATCGTGCATCACTAAGACCCAGAAAAAAGCTGCTGGGAAGAAGGGGGCAAGTGAAACTTCGCCGTCGAGCAAACGGGTCAGCCCGACAGCAGGGAAGATGGCGGAGGCTTGGTCACTGGGTGGGAACATGCCTTTCCCAGTAGAGACTTTGACTGAGGTGATGGCTGGAGAGTTTGAGAGGCAGTTCGCCAAGCACATGGAGGTGATGCAAAAGGAGATGATGGCTGCGATGAAGGAGCAGCTGAAGGAGGCAATGGCCCGGTGATGGCGGTGGCGTTGAAGACATTGGCTGAGGTACTGGAGCAAGGAGAGAAGTTAAACGAGGTGGAGGAAGCTCTGTCGCAGCACAGTGACCAGTTCATCTCAATGGCTGAGGAGCTGCGGAATGTGGTGAAGGCCAACAAGGGACTCAGAACCGGTGGAAGACCTGGAGAATAAGTCGAGTGGGCAGAATTTAAGAGTTGTGGGTTTGCATGAGGAGGTGGAAGGCCCGAGGTCGATTGAGTACTTAGCGAAGATGTTTGCAGAGTTGTTGGGGGTTTCCAGCTGTATGAGCTGGATAGGGCTCATCGGTAACTCAGGCCCAAGCCGAAGGCAAACGAGCCGCCGAAGGTGGTCATAATTTGCTTCCACAAGTTCCATGTTAAGGGGAAGGTCCTGAGTTGGGCAAAGAAAAGGCGTGAGGTGAAATGGCAAAGAGTTGGTATTCAAATATACCAGAACTTAACTGTGGAGGTGGCGAGAAGGCGGGCGCACTTCGGTCGGGTGAAGGCGGCACTCTACAGCAATGGTGTGAGGTTTGGCACAGTCTACCCGGCGAAGATGACCTACAACTCGAGAGTCTTTTACTTTGAGATGGCAGAGGCGTTTGTGAAGGCCGAAGGACTGGGGTTGAAAAGAGAGATGGGGCTGAGGTTTGGCTTCAGACTGAGGGGAGGGGGGGGGGGCTAAATGTTGGGTATAGCCTTTATTTCTTGTTTCAGGTTGTTTATTTGTTTTGTATTTTTGGGGGGAACAGTTGGATATTGGTTCTTGGGTTGGTTGATGGGAAAGGGTAGTTCACCTCTGTTATGGGCTACAGTGGGTATAGAAATATTGGGCTATGGGGTTATGACGGTTTCTGGTGCGCGTTTATTTGCACTGGTTTTGTTTGTTTGTCTTTGTTTTCAGGGACTGGATCATGGGGGAGAATTTTGGGAGAAGGGGGTCCTGGGCATGGGCCTCCACACTAGCATGTGAAGGTTAGCTAGTGAACGGGAGTGTGGTGGGTGAGGGGCCGCGGTCATTGGAGTCTGGTCGAACAAGTTTCGATGGGCCTAGGAGGTGTGAAAGGTGGGGGGATGGGATCGATACTGGGAGAGGTGTTTTCAAGAGGAAGTGGATGTGGGGATTCTGGGAGAGGGAGGAATTTGAAGGCAACAAAGGGACGGGGCAGGTCAGGCCCGATGGGAAGGGCCCGGGATTACAATGTTGGTGGATAGGAGGGGTGGGGGGTGGGGGAAAGAGAGACCCTCGGTAGGAATAGGAACGTGGAATTTAAGGGGATTGGGGGGCCGGTGAAGAGGTCGAGGGTCTTTACACATTTAAAGAGCTTAAAGGGCGACGTGGTGTTGCTGCAGGACACCCACCTGAGGGTGAGGGATCAGGGGAGGGTTGGGTTTTCCATTCAGGGTTCTATAGTAGGACTTGGTGGGTAGCGGTATTGGTGGGCAAGAGGGTGAGGTTTCAGATGGAAAAGGTGATGATGGACCAGGGTGTTCATGTACATGATAGTGATGGGGCGTTGGAGGGGAGGTTGGTGGCGCTGGTGAGTGTATATGGTCCCAACTGGGATGATGCAGGGTTTGTGAAGAGGGTGTTGGGTGCCATTCTGGATTTGGATACCCACAAGTTAATAGTGGGAGGGATTGGAATATAGTGCAAGAGCCGTACGTGGATGGGTCCCAGCCGCGCTCGCTGGCCTAGTCAGCAGGGGCGAAGGCACTGGCTGAGCTCATGAGATGGGAGGAGTGGACCCGTGGTGGTTCCTGCACCCGAGGGAGTGGGAGTATTAGTTTTTCTCACTGGTCCAAAAAGTGTACCCGTGAATAGACCTTTTCATGGTGGGGAAGGCGTTATTGGCTGGGGTCAGGAGGTCGGAGTATTCAGCAATATTGATTTCGGACCATGCGCCGCATTAGGTGGATGTGGTTTTGGAGAAGGGGATAACTCAGAGGCCAGGATGGAGAATGGTTGGTTGTTCAGGGACCGGAGTTTTTGCGATAAGATTGGGAAGGTGATAGAGGAATATGTGGGGTTTAACTGCACAGGGGAAGTTCGCAGTGGGTGGTTTGGGAGGCTCTGAAAATGGTAGTGAGGGGGGAGGTGGTTTTGTTCAAGGCTAAGGTGGACAAGGAGGAGAGAGAAGAGCACCAATAATTGATAGAGGTGATTCGGAAGGTGGATAGGAGGGATGCGGGAGACCCGGACCCGGCCTTCCTGGACAGGAGGAAGAAGCTTCAGGTGAAGTTCGACCAGTTGTCCACAGGGAAAGGGGTGCGCCGGTTGAGAAAGGTGAGAATAGTGGTCTATGAATACAGGGACAAGGCAGAGTGTATGTTGGCCGGCCAGCTGCGGAGGGAGGCGGCGGCGGCGAGGGTTATATCGTTCGGAGCCACCGGGGGAGGAGCGAGAGATGAGGGAGTTCCTGGACAGGTTGGAGTATCTGATGTTGAGTGAAGAGGATAGGGCAGGCTTGGAGGGGCCGGTGGGGCAGCAGAAGGTGAAGGAGGCGATTGGGAAGATGCAGGCAGGGAAGGCGGCAGGACCTGATGGGTTGAATTCTATATGAAATTTAAGGATAAGCTGGTGCCACGCTGATGGTGGGAATGTTCAAGGATACGATAGGCAGGGGTGTCTTGCCACAGACGATGGGGCAGGGTTCGATTTCCCTGCTGCTAAAGAAGGATAAGGACCCAGTGGAGCGTGGGTTGTATTGGCCCATAGCCCTATTGAATGTAGATTCCAAGATACATAGAACATACAGTGCAGAAGGAGGCCATTCGGCCCATCGAGTCTGCACCGACCCATTTAAGCCCTCACTTCCACCCCTCCTAACCTTTTTGGACACTAAGGGCAATTTAGCATGGCCAATCCACCTAACCTGCACATCTTTGGACTGTGGGAGGAAATCGGAGCACCCGGAGGAAACCCACGCAGACATGGGGAGAATGTGCAGACTCTGCACAGACAGTGACCCAGTGGGGAATTGAACCTGGGTCCCTGGCGCTGTGAAGCCACAGTGCTAGCCACGTGTGCTACCATGCTGCCCAATGTTGGCAAAGGTTTTGGCGGCAAGGCTGGAGGGACGTCTCCCGAAGGTGATTGGGCGGATCAGATGGGGTTTGTGAAGGGAAGGCAGTTGTTTTCAAACGTGAGGAGATTGCTGAATGTGATCCTGTCTTCGGTGGAGGGAAAGGCGACGGAGGTGGTGGTGGCACTGGACACAGAGAAGGCTTTTGACTGGGTAGAGTGGGGTTGCTTGATGGCAGTATTGGAAAGATTTGAAATTGGGCTGAGGTTTGCGGCGTGGGTAGGGTGCTGTATAGGGACCCGATGACTAGCGTTTGCACTAATAATATGAAATCAGGGTACTTTGCTCTGCACCGGGGTACGGGGCAAGGCTGTCCTATGTCCCCCCTGCTGTTTGCACTGGCTATAGAGCCTTTGGCCACGGCACTAAGGAGCTCGGGGTAGTGGAGGGGGATAGTGAGGGGGGGGGGGCGGGGGAGAGTGGAACATATGGTATCCTTATTGCCGATGATGTGCCATTGTACATTTCGGAACCGAGCACGGTTGGGGAGTATAATGGAGTTGCTTCAGAGATTTGGGATGATCATGGGATAAAATTGAACCTAGGCAAAAACGGGTATTTTATGGTCTCCCTGCCGGGAATAGGGGCAGGGATGGGGGGGTTGACAGTCGTCTGGCGGCAACTCACTTAGGTAATTAAGGGTGCAGGTGGCTTAGGACTGGGGTGGGCTCCAAAGGTATAATTTTACTAATTTGGTGGGGAAGGTAAAGGCTGATTTGTCAAGGTGGGATAACCACCCTCTGCCGTTGGCGGCCCGGGTGCAGGCAGTTAAAATGTGGATAGCACAATTGCTTCACAGCTCCAGGGTCCCAGGTTCGATTCCGGCTTGGGTCACTGTCTGTGCGGAGTCTGCACTTCCTCCCCGTGTGTGCGTGAGTTTCTTCCGGGTGCTCCGGTTTCCTCCCACAGTCCAAAGATGTGCAGGTTAGGTGGATTGGCCATGATAAATTGCCCTTAGTGTCCAGAGTTTCCCTTAGTGTTGGGTGGGGTTACTGGGTTGTGGAGATATTGACCTTGGGTGGGGTGCTCTTTCCAAGAGCCAGTGCAGACTCGATGGACCGAATGGCCTCCTTCTGCACTGTAAATGCTATGATAATCTATGATTGTATTACCGCAAAATTTGTTCCTATTCCAGTGCCTGCTGGTCATTTTACCATAATCCTTCTTCAGGGGGGTGGACAAATTGATCTCCTTGTTTATTTGGGGAGGAAGGTGGCCAAGATTAGGAGGGTGGTCTTGCAGAGAGGGTGACAGTGGGGCGGGGGGGGGGGGGGGTGGGGAGAGGAGGAGTGCCGATAGGTTAGAATGGAGGAGCGCTCATGTATGGGGCTGGGGTTGTGAACGCTGGCAACGAGACCGCTTGCGACTGCTCCGGGAAAATACTCGATGAGTCCGGTGGTGATGGCCACTTTGAAGATCTGGAGGCAGTTTGGGCAGTATTTTAAGCTGGGGGCCGGGTCAGGGGGGATGTGGAAATAGAGGGAATCATGGGTTCAAGGCAGGGAGGATAGTTGTGAGGTTTTGGAGATGGGACGCGAGGGGGATTAAGGAGATGAAGGACTTGTATCTTGAGGGACAATTTGTGGTATTATCAGGTATTACAGTACCCAAGAGGTCGAAAACCATTGGTTAAACCTAGGAGTTTACCATTGGCTGTTGGTATGTAGTTCCGCCTTGACAGGCGGGATATAAGAACCTGTGCCGTCCCTGCAGCCCTCACTTTCTGTACCGAAGCTACTGGGGAACAGTTCTAGTCGATTAAAGCCTTCAGTTACGTTACAACCTCGTTTTTGAGTGTAATTGACCGTGCATCAATTTAATTGACTACTCTTAAGCTGAAAGAATGGATCTCCGAATCAAGCCGGAGTGTCTACAACTCAGCCCCCATGCGGAGAACTCGGTGGCGATATTTAAGCACTGGCTGGCGTGCTTTAAAGGCTACCTCGAGACGGCCGGAGGCACCCCCTCAGGAGAACAGAAACTGCATCTCCTGCACTCGAGAGTAAGCTCTGGGATCTTCACCCTCATCGAGGAGATAGAGGACTACGATGCTGCGATCGAACTGTTAAAAGGACATTATATCTGCCCCGTAAACCAGGTCTACGCACGTCACCTGCTCGCAACTAGACGGCAAAGCCCCGGGGAATCGCTGGAGGACTTTTACCGTGCGCTGCTGGTGCTGGGCAGAAACTGTGGCTGCCCACAAGTTTCGGGGAGCGAGCACACGGAACTTCTAATCCGGGATACCCTCGTAGCAGGTATGAGCTCCTCAGAGATCCGCCAAAGACTCTTAGAAAAGGACACCCTGGGACTGAGAGAGGCATGGCCCTGACGGGGTCCATGGATGTTGCCTCCAGAAATGCGCAGTCCTATGCGCCTGACCGCACGGCGGCCCCCTGTGCTGATTGGCATCCTGCAGCGGCAGCCCCACTGACCTTCCCCATGTCCCCGCAGGCCTGCGCTGTAAGACGGCCCGCTAACTCCATCGGGCCCCACTGTTTCTTCTGCGGGCAAGCAAAACATCCCCGCATGCGCTGCCCGGCCCGCACCTCCACCTGCAAAGGGTGCGGCAAGAAGGACAATTTCGTCTCCAGCGACTCCGGGCCGCGGCGGCAATCTTCCCCTCGGGCCCCAGGCGGCCAGCACTCACCGCCACCCCCCTATCCTAGGGCCACGTCCGGCCCACGGGCGTGGCCACCTTGCCCCTCAGACACCACGCTGGACGGATGGGCGCCGCCATATTGTCCATCCTCGCCGCCATTTTGTCCATCCCCGACCACCATCTGCGATCCATGGGAGACGCCATCTTGGATGGGGCCCCAGGCCCCCAGCACGGCCGACTACACGCTGCCCGATCACAACCAGCAACTGCTCCATCTGGCCTCGGTTGTTAAGTAATGGGTTAAGAGACATTGTAATTAGTTGTCTCATTTATGTTAAGTATCCATTAATTGACACTGATACGTAAAGGGGCTTCAGGTGGCCTCTGTCAGGTGGTGTGTTGTGAAGAGGTTTGCGCAGAGGCTGTGGAAGTGAAATAAATGGTGTTTGGTGAAAAGGAACAAGAACTTTAGACTCTTCATTTCACAGCAACTAAAACATCTAACAATGGTAGCAGAGGATGGTTGCTGTGCAAATGTGAAGGTTTGAAAGATGCAACTTTTCCTGATCAAACCAAGGAGTGAGTGAGAAGGAAAAAAAAAAGATACATGGCTGAACCCAGGATAAAGATGGCTGGATATGACTATCCTCCCTTATTTTCTGAAAGGGAATCGTACAACCAATGGAGAAGTGCAGTAGTTATGTGGACTAAAGTAACTGCTTTGGGAAAGAGAAAACAAGGTATGGCATTGGCTCTTTCTCTACCATATGGCAGTAAAATCCAAAACAAAGTGCTTTTTGAGCTGGAATTGGAAGAGTTAGACTCAGAAGAAGGTCTGGAGACTTTATTACATTATATGGGTAAGATTTATAAGAAAGATGACTTGTTAAGTGCATATGAAGCATGGTCGGATTTTGATAAGTTCCGGAAAATGGAGGATATCTCCATGGAAGATTATATAATGGAATTTGGCAGACTATATAAAAGGCTGCAGCAACACAATCTGGAATTTCCACAGTCTGTGTTGGCCTATAAATTACTTGACTGTGCTAGAGTGAGTAACATGGATAGGCTCCTGGTTTTGACAGGAGTTCAGTTTACTGATAAGGATACCTTATTCGAACAGATGACAAAAGCTTTACAAAAGTTTCTGGGGAAACATTCGATTCTGATGGCTCTGATGACCCAAATAGGTCAGCCTGCAATAAGGCAGAAAATGGAAGATACACTAGTAACAGGATGGCGAAATCGTATGGCTACAAACAGGGCTCAAGACTATAGATGGAGACCGAGACAAGGAAATTATGAAGACAGAAACTCAGTTAGAACCTACAATAGGAAGATGAACCCCAGAAATGCACGGGGCATGATAAATCGATGTTTTCGATGTGACTCTCAATACTATTATGCTTTCAACTGTCCAACTCGTTATGATAGAGTGTTTGAAGCGACACATGACACGGCAGAGTCAGAAGAGGAAAACGATAGTGACCAGAAAGAAGGCATTGTCCTATTGACAAGCAGTTTTACGCCGGTAATGAGGGTGTTGGTTGCAGAATCGTTCAACTGTGCTGTATTGGACAGTGGCTGCACATCTACTGTGTGTGGAATTGACTGGTTAAAATGTTACCTGGACTCTTTGAATGCTGAAAATCGTAACAAGGGTAAGGAATTTGAAAGTTCCACAAGTTTCAGGTTTGGGGATGATAATACTCTGATGTCGCTGAAAAGAGTGGTGATCCCTTGAAATATTGCCAGAGTGAATCATTTCATTAGCACGGATGTTGTATCAAGTGAGATACCTTTGCTTCTGAGCAGACCATTGATGAAGAAAGCACACAGGAAACTGGATATGGAACAGGATAAGGCAACAGTTTTTGGAAAGACGGTGGACGTACAATTTACACAGTCGGGACAGTATTGTATTCCATTACTGACAAATAATTTTTCAAGTAGAGTGGTTAAGAATGTGTTAATTGCAGTTGAAAATGGGACTTTAGCTGATAAAAAGATTGTGGTATTAAAACTGCACAGGCAATTTGCACATCCGTCTCCTCGGAGGCTGAAAAATGTATTAAAGGTTGCAGGGGTAAGGGATGACGACTATACTAAACTGATAGAACAGGTTAGTGACCGCTGTGAAGTTTGTAGGAAGTACAGAAGGACATCAGCATGGCCGATAGTAACCCTACCTTTGGCCAGGGATTTTAACGACATTGTGGCCATGGACCTTAAGATCTGGGGTGAAGCAAATAATATATTTATTTTGTAGATTTAGCAACCAGATTTAGTCAATCAAAGCTTGTATGAAGTAAAGCAAAGAGAGTAATTCTGGATCAAATCGTGGAAAAATGGATCGGGACATGAATGGGTCCACCGGCAAAATTCCTTACGGAAAATGGGGGAGAATTTGCTAATGATGAGTTTAGGGATATGTGTGAAAACATGAATATCAGAGTTATGAATACGGCTGCAGAAAGCCCAATTAGTAATGGTGTCTGTGAAAGAAATCATGCTGTCATCGATGACATGCTTCGGAAAATTTTGGCAGATCGACCAAATTGCAGGCTAAATTCAGCTTTAGCATGGGCAGTACATGCAAAGAATTCATTGTAGATGGTTGGGTGCTATAGTCCTTATCAATTAGTGTTTAGTAGAAATCCTAAAATTCCATCCATTTTGGATGGCCAGCCTCCAGCTTGGGAGGGGACTACAATTAGCTCTGGTTTTGCTGAACATTTAAATGCATTACATAGCAGTAGAAAAGCTTTTTTGGAAGCAGAAGTCTCTGAAAGAATTCGCAGAGCTTTAAGACATAACGTACGGCCATCAGATGCCGTTTTTCAGCAAGGAGGCATGGTATACTATAAGAGAGACAATTCTAATGAATGGAAAGGCCCAGGGAAGATCATAGGCATAGATGGCAAAACAATTATTTTGCAACATGGTAATCAAACTGTTAGGGTCCATTCATCAAGGATAATGGGTATAGATTACAAACTTTCAAATTTAGACAGAGCAGACAGACATGACGAGGAACCAGAGTCATCTGGTACGCATGTGTTACAGAACTATGAGGACCAATTAACTGATATAGACAGGGTTTCTGTGGAGGAACACAACACTTCTGGTGAATTAAAACAGGCCATTTTTCCGAAAGGGCAACTGCCAAAAGTTGGTACAAAAGTGACATACTTGCCTGAAGGGTCTAGTCAATGGAAGGATGCAACTGTTATTAGTAGAGCAGGGAAGGCCACTGGAAAGTATAAACATTGGTTGAATGTACAGCATTCAGGGGAAGGAGTCAAGACAATGGATTGGGAAAACGAAGTTCAAAAATGGAGGGCACAGAAGCGCAGTGCCAGTTCAGATAGTACATCGGATAGTGAACAGGTCCGCAGGAAAAGGTCGAGAACTATTGAAAGGACATCCCACAGCAGAAGGGAAAGATCAAGCAGTAGCAGTACAGAACGAGATACCAGGCGGGAGAGGGGATGTAGTTTGTCAAGATCTCGGAACATGAGTAAGACTACGAATACTAATAGGAGGAGAAGCCCACATGCACGTGAGATTTTGGTGGTTTCAAATAAATTAGATGAAAAAGTTATTAAAGAAGCTAAAGAGCAAGAATTGCATAGTTGGAATGAATTTGGGGTATACACGGAAGTACCGGATAGGGGACAAAGAGCTCTATCCCACAGATGGATTTGCACGGAAAAGGTTCTTCCGGATGGAACTTATAAGGCAAAGGCCAGACTCGTGGCAAGGGGATTTGATGAAAACTTAGAAGATCAGGATTTAAGAGTAGATTCACCTACAGCAGGAAAGGTTATTTTAAAGATCTTCTTGGCTCTATTAGCCACAAAGGCATGGGAATGCAAATCTAGAGATATAAAAGCTGCCTTTTTGCAGGGGCATCAGCTCCAGAGAGACATTTTTCTCCATCGTCCTAAAGAAGCAGCTAACACAGAAGGGGTACTCTGGAAGTTGAACAAATGTGTATATGGATTAAATGATGCATCTAGAGTCTGGTAATTTTCGGTAAGGTCAGTTTTGTTAAAGTTAGGCTGTTGCCAGTTGAAAGCAGATCCTGCAATGTTTTACTGGCACTATGAAGGAAATCTTTCTGGCATTTTTATGATGCATGTCGATGATTTTTTGTGGGGTGGGACTAGTGATTTTGAAGCTATTGTAATCTCTGGTTTGAGGAAAGAATTCAGGGTTGGAAGTCAGGCTTCTGGTGCATTTAAATATATTGGACTGGAAATTGGACAGACTAAATTAGGGGCAACTTTACGTCAGCAAGCTTATTTGGAAAGCATCACCCCAATAGCAATTAGTTGTGGCCGAGTTTCACAAAAAGACGCAATGGTTTCAAAGATAGAAAAAGAGCAACTACGAAGTTTAATTGGGCAACTGAACTGGTTAGGTAGACAGACTAGATCGGATGTGAGTTTTGATGTCTTAGAGTTGAGTACAAAAATGAATGATCCCAAAGTGGAAGACATAATAAGAGCAAATAAAGCATTGGCCAAACTAAAAATGCAGGAGTGTGTTTTGAAGTTCCCGGTTTTAGGTGACCTTAAGCACTTGAAACTCGTAGTTTATAGTGATGCGTCCTACGCACATTTATGTGATGGGGTTTCAAGCGCAGGAGGTTTTATAATTTTCCTTTTGGGGAACAATGGTAAATGTTGCCCACTTGTGTGGGAAACAAAGAAAATAAGGAGAGTGGTAAAAAGCACTTTGGCTGCTGAGACGTTAAGCCTTGTAGAGACGGTGGATATGGCTTTTTATATAAGTATGATATTGACAGAAATTTTGGGATTAAGGGATTTGGGTAATATACCTATTGACTGTCACATTGACAATAAATCCCTGTGGGAAAATGTGCACTCTACAAAAAGTGTCAATGAAAAGAGGTTACGGATAGACATCGCAAGTTTGAAGCAGATGTTGGACAGAGGGGAAATAACAAAAATTAAATGGGTCGACAGGGGCTATCAACTGTCAGACTGTTTTACGAAAAGAAGGGCGAGTTCACAGAAACTTTTGGATATTGTTAATGAAGGGCGCTTGTTTCGGTGACTGTTTTTTTTTTCTTTCTCGTCCAAACAAAAAAAAAGAAAAGGGGGGGGGACATCATGGGCGTCATTCTCCAACCCCTCAGCGGGTCGGAGAATGGCCGTTGGTCGCCGTGAATCTCGCCCCCGCCAGTTGCCAAAGTCTCCGGCACCGGATATTCGGCGGTGGCGGGAATCGGGCCGCGTCGGTTGGCGGGCCCCCCCGCTGGATTCTCGGGCCCGGATGGGCCGAAGTCCCGCCGATAAATTGCCTGTCCCGCCGGCGTGGATTAAACCACCTTTTGAACGGCGGGACAAGGCGGCGTGGGCGGGCTCCGGGGTCCTGGGGGGGGCGTGGGGCGATTTGGCCCCCGGGGTGCCCTGGCCCGCGATCGGGGCCCTCCGATCCGCGGGCGGGCCTGTGCCGTGGGGGCACTCTTTCCCTTCCGCCTCCGCCACGGCCTCCACCATGGCGGAGGCGGAAGAGACTTCCTCCACTGCGCATGCGCGGGAAACTGTCAGCGGCCGCTGACGCTCCCACGCATGCGCCGCCCCGAGATGTCATTTCCGCGCCAGCTGGCGGGGCAACAAAGGCCGTTTCCGCCAGCTGGCGGGGCGGAAATTCCTCCGGCGTCGGCCTAGACCCTCAATGTTGGGGCTCGGCCCCTAAAGATGCGGAGCATTCCGCACCTTTGGGGCGGTGCGATGCCCGTCTGATTGGCACCGTTTTGGGCGCCAGTCGGCGGACATCGCGCCGTTTCGGGAGAATTTCGCCCCTGGTGTGTGTTTTTGAGTTTCTTGAAATTTTGTTTTCATCTAATTATTTTTTTTCTCCAAGGAAGGGGAGACTGTTAAGTAATGGGTTAAGAGACATTGCAATTAGTTGTCTCATTTATGTTAAGTATCCATTAATTGACACTGATACGTAAAGGAGCTTCAGGTGGCCTCTGTCAGGTGGTGTGTTGTTAAGAGTTTTGTGCAGAGGCTGTGGAAGGGAAATAAATGGTGTTTGGTGAAAAGGAACAAGAACTTTAGACTCTTCATTTCACAGCAACTAAAACGTCTAACATCGGTGACGCTGGACCAAAATCGACCTCTGCAATGACGACGGTCTTCATCAATGGCCACGAGACGTTTTGCCTGATCGACTCTGGGAGCACGGAGAGCTTTATACACCCCGACACAGTAAGGCGCTGTTCACTTGTTGCCCACCCTGTAAACCAAAGAATCTCCCTGGCCTCCGGGTCACACTCAGTGGAGATAAAGGGGTTCTGCCTAGCAGACCTCACTGTCCAAGGCAGGAAATTCAACAATTTCCGCCTTTATGTCCTGCCGCACTTCTGCACGGCTACACTCCTGGGGTTGGACTTCCAATGTAACTTGCAAAGCCTGACCTTCAAATTCGGTGGCCCTATACCTCCCCTTACTGTCTGTGGCCTTGCGACCCTTAAGGTCGACCCGCCTTCCCTGTTTGCAAACTCACCCAGGATTGCAAACCCGTCGCCACCAGGAGCAGACGGTACAGTGCCCAGGACCGGACCTTCATCAGGTCTGAGGTCCAAAGACTACTGAGGGAAGGGGTCATTGAAGCTAGCAACAGTCCCTGGAGAGCTCAAGTAGTGGTGGTGAAGACCGGTGCGAAACAGGATGGTCATTGACTACAGTCAGACAATCAACAGGTTTACGCAGCTCGATGCGTACCCTCTTCCCCGCATATCCGAACTGGTGAACAGGATTGCGCAATACAAGGTCTTCTCCACGGTGGATCTCAAGTCCGCCTACCATCAGCTACCCCTCCGCACTAGTGACCGCAAGTACACTGCCTTCGAAGCAGATGGGCGGCTCTACCAATTTTTAAGGGTTCCCCTTGGTGTCACTAATGGGGTCTCGGTCTTCCAACGCGAGATGGACCGAATGGTTGACCGATACGGCTTACGCGCAACGTTCCCGTATCTGGATAACGTCACCATCTGCGGCCATGACCAGCAGGACCACGACACCAGAAATTTGGAAATTTCTCCAGACCGCGAAAATCCTTTATATAACGTATAATAAGGATAAATGCCTAGCCATCCTCGGTTACGTGGTGGGAAATGGAGTTATAGGCCACGACCCTGAACGCATGCGCCCCCTTATGGAATTCCCCCTCCCTCACTGCCCCAAGGCCCTGAACCGTTGTCTCAGGTTTTTCAGTTATTACGCACAGTGGGTCCCCAACTACGCAGACAAAGCCTGACCCCTAATCCAGTCCACAACCTTCCCCCTGTCAACGGAGGCCCGCCAGGCCTTCTGCCGCATCAAAGCAGACATTGCGAAGGCCACGATGCGCGCCATCGACGAGTCCCTCCCCTTCCAGGTCGAGAGCGATGCATCCGACGTAGCTCTGGCGGCCACCCTCAACCAAGCGGGTAGGCCTGTGGCCTTCTTCTCCCGTACCCTCCATGCTTCAGAAATTCGCCATTCCTTGGTCGAAAAAGAGGCGCAAGCCATAGTAGAAGCTGTGCGACATTGGAGGCATTACCTGGCCGACAGGAGATTCACTCTCCTCACTGACCAACGGTCGGTGGCGTTCATGTTCGATAATGCACAGCGGGACAAGATAAACAATGACAAGATTTTACGGTGGAGGATAGAACTCTCCACCTACAACTATGAGATCCTGTACTGTCCTTGGAAGCTAAACGAGCCTTCCGATGCCACCGCACAAGTGGACCGCCTCCGAGCCCTCCACGAGAACCTCTGCCACCCGGGGGTCACTCGTTTTTTCCACTTCATTAAGACCCGCAACCTGCCCTACTCCATCGAGGAGGTCAGGACAGTCACCAGTCACCAAATCTGCACGGAGTGCAAACTGCACTTCTACCGGCCAGAGAGGGCGCACCTGATAAAGGCTTCCCGTCCCTTTGAACGCCTCAGCATGGACTTCAAAGGCCCCCTCCCCTCCACCGACCGCAACACGTATTTCCTGAACGTGATTGACGAGTACTCCCGGTTCCCATTCGCCATCCCCTGCTCCGACATGACGCAAACACCGTCATCAAGGCCCTCCAGGGTATCTTTACACTGTTTGGGTTCCCCGCGCACATACACAGTGATAGGGGGTCCTCCTTAATGAGCGACAAACTGTGTCAATTCCTGCTCAGCAAGGGCATCGCCCCAAGCAGGACGACCAGTTACAACCCCCGGGGAAACGGGCAGGTAGAGAGGGAGAACGGAACGGTCTGGTAGACCGCTTTACTGGCCCTATGGTCCAGGAATCTCCGAGTCTCCCGCTGGCAAGAAGTCGTCCTGGAGGCCCTCCACGCCATCCGGTCGCTGCTCTGTACAACTATCAATCAGACACCTCATGAACGTCTCCTTGTCTTCCCCAGGAAGTCCTCCTCTGGGACCTCGCTCCCAACCTGGCTAGCGACACCCAGACCCATCCTGCTTCGGAAGCACGTGCGGGCGCACAAGTCGGACCCATTGGTCGAGAGGGTCCACCTGCTGCACGCTAACCCCCAGTACGCCTACGTGGTGTTCCCTGATGGCCGGCAAGATACAGTCTCCCTCCGGGACCTGGCGCCCGCCGGAACCCCACGCACAGCTGAACCATTTACCCCCCCCCCCCACAGCACCTCACTGGAGGGTCAGTCCTTCCGCCACTCCTACCTAGGCCATCCCACCGACGCCCCCTACAGGTGCCCCCCTCTAGGCCCAACCGTTGGCCCCACCACCGCCGTCTAGGGGTGACGAAGCTGCCATGGAGACCGACGCCACGCTCCCGGAGTCGCAGACGGCCAGAACCCCACCAGAATCACCACCGAAGCCCAGACGATCCAGGAGGACGACCAGGCCACCCGACTGACTGATTGTTTCACTGTAACTATAACCGTAAACGTGCACTGCATGTATATATCTTACACGCTTGTAAAGTATTCTCGACAACTCTGTAAAGAGGTATCACGGTACCTCCATATCTGATCATACCATGTAGATGCAATTGTAACCACTGGCCACCACCCCCACTGGACTCTTTTTTTAACAGGGGGTGAATGTGGTATTATCAGGTATTACAGTACCCAAGAGGCCGAAGACCATTGGTTAAACCTAGGAGTTTACCATTGGCTGTTGGTATGTAGCTCCGCTTTGACAGGCGGGGTATAAGAACCGGTGCCGTCCCAGCAGCCCTCACTTTCTGTACCGAAGCTGCTGGGGAACAGTTCTAGTTGATTAAAGCCTTCAGTTATGTTACAACCTCGGCTTTGAGTGTAATTGATCGTGCATCACAATTCGCGAGTCTGGAGGAGTTGGGGAAGAAGTATGGGCTGGCGCAGGGGGAAGGGTTTAAGTACCTGCAGGTGTGAGATTTTGCAAGGAAGGTTTTCCTGACCTTCTCGATAGCGCTGGCTTCCTCGTTGCTAGAGGGGTGTTGTCAGCGGGAGGACTGGAGTGGGGCATTGCTTTGGCGATCTATGGGATGATCCTGGAGGAGGACAGGGTGTCTATCGAGGGGATTAAGGTGAAGTGGGAGGAGGAGTCGGGGTGATGAAAGAGGGACTGTCGTGTGAGGTGCTGCGGAGGGTAAATGTCTCAACCTCCTGCGTGAACCCGGGGCTGATACAGTTGATAGTCGTGCATAGGGTGCACCTCACAAAATCGAGAATGAGCAGGCTGGCTGAGCGGTTGGAGGATATCTGTGAGCAGTGTGGGAGGGCCCCGCGAAACATGTTCATATGTGGGCTGCACGGTAGCACAGTGGTTAGCAGTGTTGCTTCACAGTGCCAGGGTCCCAGGTTCGATTCCCGGCTTGGGTCACTGTCTGTGCGGAGTCTGCACGCTCTCCCCGTGTCAACATGGGTTTCCGGGTGCTCCGGTTTCCTCCCACAAACCCCGAAAGACGTGCTTGTTACGTGATTTGGACATTCTGAATTCTCCCTCAGTGTACCCGAACAGGCGCCCGAGTGTGGCGCCTCGGGGCTTTTCACAGTAACTTCATTGCAGTGTTAATGTAAGCCTACTTGTGACAACAATAAAGATTATTATTATTATTTTGGTCTTGCCCAAAGCTGGAAATGTTTTAGCGGGAGGTATTTAGCACAATCTTGGGGTTCTTGCATACGGATGTGGAGCCCGGTCCCCTAGAAGACACTTTCGGGTGTCGGACCGGCCCGAGCTGCAGGTGGGTTGCGGGGGCAGATGTTTTAGCCTTCGCCTTGCTGATCGCTCGTAGGCGGGTCCTGTTGGGAGTGCAGGTCCGTCTCTCCACCCTGTGCCTTTGCCTGGTGGGAGGACCTGCTGGGGTTTATGGCCCTGGAGAAGGTGAGGTTTGAGCTGAGGGGCAGGGGGGTGAAGGAGGGGTTCTACAATTCTTGGCGTTTGTTTATTATGCATTTTCGGGAGTTGCTTGTCATTGAATGTTGGGGGGAGGGATTTGCATTGTTGAAGTTGTTTTGCTTCTGTTTCTCTTTTGTATGGCGCAAATTATGAAAATATGGCGAATAAAAATATATTTTAAAAAACTCTGGGGTTACTTAGTTGAGTTTTATTTGGGAACATTATTGCTTACCTGCCCTTGTCCGAGTGAAATGGCGCTCATTTTTTTGGAAAATTTCATTTCTTCTGCAAATTTATATAGGTCAGCTGCAGGGTCTGTGCCCGGGGATAGCACAAATATCAATGGGATGCTGGGAGATGAATCTTTAAAAACGATGCTCAGATCTGAGGTCTGAAAGAAAGAACATTTTAAAATATAACACATTCCAATCAGTACTGTATCAACATCAATCAGCTGATCAAGTCAGAATATTTTTTATTTCTTTATGGGATGTGGGGATCATTAGCAACGCCAGCATTTTTTGCCACATTCCCAGTGCAAATTAATGTGTAGAAAAATAAAAACAAGCTTACAACAAATTAAAATGTAGATATAAATAATCTAGAAACAGTCACTTGGTGCTACAGAACTCGAATATTGCTTAACAGTCAAATAATGATGTCAAAGCTTTTAATCTTGCACTGATCAGGACAAATTTCAAACAATTACAGCAATTTATTCTAAATGAGAAAAGATGCTGCTTGGTTGGCAAAGTGACTCTGATTGGCTGAGGTGTTGGCATGGAGAAAGCAACAGGGAACTATTGGCTCCCTAAGTTTCCAAACTCAAGGTAATTCAAAAAAGGCACAGACTTGAATATATTCCCAATCAGAGTCAGCAGAGTCATTGCCAACCAATAAGCATCCCTTTCTCATGTGGGATAAATTGTTGTGATCATTTAAAATTTGACATTCTTGAGGTGTCTTTGAGTGCAAGACATAAAGTTCAGCACATGTTTCTCTTTTCAGAAATATTCAAATAATCTCGACTAAGATATGGAAGAGCAGGTTGTGTTTCTGGCCTATGGTATGAATTTGTGGACAGCAAGACCGTTGTTAGTGATCACATTTATAGCATATGTCTCGGTCTTGAATTTATCCGACTTAAATTCACTAACCCTTGTCCCTCCATGTCTGCCCCACTGTCATGGAAGTGTCCCCTTAAGAAATGTTTTTGTCTTATCACATGGCTTTAGTGGTGTCATTGTGTGGATGGAGCTGGGCTGTGGCTCTTTGGTTTTACTTTTGCTTTGAGTTTGAAGTGGTTTTGTTCTGCACAGGTAAAAAAAAGTTTTTTTCTCTATCTGCATTTTAAAAGATGTTTCCAGACTGCTTGATAACTTGAAACGAAATAACTGTTTTCTGGAAGAAATTCAAACCTGCTGTTTTGGAAAGGACACCAGAGCATCCAAACCAGGTCTTGAGTGCTGTGTGCTGGGCCACACCTTTGAAAAGGGCTTTCTGGTTTATGGGATCTTGTTATTAAATTGGAACAGCTAAAGGGGGAATTTATTAAGGGTTACACATGGAGTATGTAGCTATATGGGATACTTATGTTGATAGTTGATAAAAATGCTTATTGCGTGCGTTTATAAAAATGTTGACTAAATTCGTAGATTAAAAGTGCTTAAGGCCTCTGTTGAATAACACCTGAAAGGCAGGCCCTTGTGCTCATCGTAACCAAAATCAATAAACAGTTGTAGGTTAGGTGAACTCCATGATATATTTTGGGGCTTTCTAAACCCTGGCCCATCATAAATTGGGGGCTCATGGGGTAAAAGTCTATCTTTCGTGATTGGGGTGGCTTAGTGAACTTAAAGACAGTGAGGGGTGAGCATATTTGTGTTTGCTTTTCAGGTAGTGTATTCTGGTTTAAGTCGGGAGTGTGTTGTGGACAATGGCTCTTTCAGACGTTTTTGGAGGTGGAGAAGGTCACATGCTGTACCTTACAAACGGACACTAAAAAAAGGCTTTTAGATTTGGCAAAAACATTGCAGTTAACATTGCCTGGCAAATTACGAAAAGAAGTAATTTCGGTGGTAGCTGAGCATTTAAAATTGCCTGACACACAGTCAGAACATTGGAAATCGCAAGACTTCAATTACAGATCAAGCGGCTTGAACATGAACAAGAATTAAAGCAGCTTGAATACAAAGAAAGGGAAAAAAGAAAGAATAACCCTAGCAGAACAAAAACGAGAGAAAGGGAGGTACAGATCAGGGAAAAAGAAAAAGAGAGAGACTTTGAACTTCAGAAAATTGCCATGAAACATGACAGTCAGTTAAAATTGGCGAAACATGACAGTCAGTTAAAATTGGCGGATGTTAAGAGAAACGTAAAGTTTGAGGATAGTGATGAGGATAGTGAGAAAGAGCGACATAGTCAAAGGCTTGATGGGGACTTATTTAAATATGTCCAAGCATTGCCAAGGTTTGATGAGAAGGAGGTAGAAGCTTTTTTCATTTCATTTGAGAAGGTAGCTAAACAAATGAAATGGCCACAGGACATGTGGGTATTACTGATTCAAACAAAGCTGGTAGGTAGGGCTAGTGAAGTGTTTGCATCACTATCAAAGGAGGTATCTGGGACGTATGAGGAGGTGAAAAAATCCATCTTAGGTGCATATGAACTAGTGCCTGAAGCCGACAGACAAAGGTTTAGAAATTTAAGGAAAGAACCTCGTCAAACATACATGGAGTTTGAAAGGCTCAAACAGAGTAATTTTGATAGGTGGATAAGGGCTTTGAAAATAGACCAAACATATGAAGCTCTCAGAGAAATTATACTTTTGGAGGAGTTTAAAAATTCAATTCCTGATGTAGTGAGAACTCATGTGGAAGAGCAGAGGGTTAAAACTGCGAGGTTAGCAGCAGAAATGGTACATGATTATGAATTAGTTCATAAATCAAAGCTTGGTTTCCAACATCAGTGTCAGCCTGTGAGTGATAGAATCTGGGGAAAAGAGAAATACTCAAGTGGTAAAGGTAAAGGGGATCCGATGGGAGATAATAAGGAGAGTGTACCTCAGATTAAAAACAAAATCCAGGAGGGTGGAAGAGACATGAAAAGTTTCAGATGTTTTTACTGTAATAAACTAGGCCATGTAAAGTCACAGTGTTGGGGGTTGAAGAAAAGCACTGGGAAGGCTGATGTGGTAAAACAGGATAAGCCAGTGGGATTTGTTAAAGTGGTAAAGGACAGCCCAATTGAAGCGATGGAGATGCAAAAGATTGTAAAGCCTGATTAAGAGGTGATTGATGAGAAGGTGCCAGATCTCTTTAAAGAATTTACTTATGTGGGTAAAGTTTACTCATGTGTACCATGAGGAGTAGGTAAAGAAGTCAGAATTTTAAGAGATACGGGAGCTAGTCAATCTTTGATGGTAAGAGATGGGGAGTTATGTAGTTTGGGAGGAATATTGCCAGAAAAGGTGGTAATATGTGGAATTCAGGGTGAGAAGAGGAGTGTTCCATTATATAAGGTAAGGTTAGAAAGTCCAGTGAAGAGTGGTGAAGTGGTAGTAGAAGTAATAGAGAAACTATCTTGTCCTGGAATACGGTTTATTTTGGGTAATGATATAGCTGGATCACAGGTGGGAGTGATACCTACTGTGATTGATATGCCAGTGGAAATCAAACAACTGAATTGTTGAAGGATGAATATCCTGGGATTTTTCCGGATTGCGTAGTAACAAGGTCGCAAAATCACAGGTTAAGATAAGAGGAGAAATCAAAGAGGGAAGATAAAGTTGAAGTTCAATTATCAGAAACGATTTTTGATTAGATGGTTGGAAAAGAACAAGAACAGGTGGGGGATGAGGTGGATATTTTTATTTCAGGAAAATTGGTGAAGTTACAACAGAAATATATAGAAATAAAACGGATGTATCAGAAAGCATACACGGAAGAGGAATCGGAGTGTATACCATAATGTTATTACCTTATAAATGATGCCTTTATGAGAAAATGGAGACCTTACATCTGCAGGCGGATAAAAAGTGGGCAGGTGTTCCTCAAGTGGTATTGCCGGTAGGGTATAGAAAGGAGATTTTGCGAGTAGCACATGAGGAGGTCATTTGGGAGTAAGGAAAATTCAAGCCAAAATACAGAAATATTTTTATTGGCCTGGACTACATAAAGATATAGTTAAATTTTGTCGATCATGTCACACATGTTAAGTGATAGGGAAGCCTCAAGAGGTGATAAAACCAGTGCCCTTAATACCCATTCCAGCATTTGAGGAACCTTTTTCAAGGGTCTTAATTGATTGCGTAAGACCGCTTCCTAAAACGAAAAGTGGGAATCAATACCTTTTGACTATAATGGATGTGTCTACTAGGTTTCCAGAGGCCATTCCAGTAATCAATATTACAGCTAAAAAGATTGTGGAGGAGTTACTTTAATTTTTTACTAGATATGGACTACCCACAGAAATACAATCGGATCAAGGATCAAATTTCACCTCAACGTTATTCAAGGATGTTATGGATAGCTGAGGAGTAAAACAATTTAAATTAACTGCGTACCATCCAAAATCGCAGGCAGCGTTAGAGTGGTGGCATCAGATGTTAAAGGCAATGTTAAGGGCTTATTGCCAAGATTATCCAGCTTCTAGCCAAGATTATCCAGTGGATTGGGATAAAGTAATTCCATTCGTATTGTTTGCAATTAGGGATGCACCTAATGAGTCAACCAAATTCAGTCCTTTTGAACTAATATTTGGTCATGAGTTAAGAGGACCCCTTAAATTGATTAAGGAGAAATTGGTGAGTGAGCAGTCTGAAATTACATAATTGGATCTTGTGTCAAATTTTAGGGAACAATTAAATAGGGTAGGTGAATTGGCTAGACAACATTTAAAAGTTGCACAGCATATGATGAAAAAGGTAACGGACAGGAAAGCAAAAGTTTGTAGTTTTGCCATTGGAGATAAAGTTTTAGTATTGTTACCAGTGGTAGGTGAACCTTTAAAAGCAAGGTTTTCTGGACCTTATCAGATTGAAAGGAAATTAAGTGAGGTGAATTATGTGGTAAGAACACCAGATAGAAGGAAAACTCATCAAGTGTGTCATGTGAATATGCTTAAACGGTACTTTGAAAGGGAAGAACAAAAAGAGGAGGTTTTAGTGATTCTAACTCAAAGTGAAGAACCAAATCCAGATGACTCTGAATTTTACATTCTTCAAATTAAATTGGATAACGAGGAAATTCTTAAAAATTGGAATAAATTGTTGAGTTACCTTCCAGAGGAAAAATGAACTGACCTGAAAGAGTTATTAATATCATATGGGCAAGATGGGGAGATAAGTTTGGACGTACTTAAATGGCTATACATGATGTAGATGTGGGAAATGCTGTTCCAAATAAGCAACATCCATAAAGACTTAACCCTTTAAAAGTGGCACAAGTTCAAAAATAAATTTAAAGTATGCTTAAAAATGGCAAAAGTTGAAGTGGATTGCAGCCAATGGAGCTCAACCATAGTGATGGTACTGAAACCGGACTGTACCCAATGATTATGTGTGGACTATAGAAAGGTTAATGCAGTTACAAAAACAGACTCTTATCCTATCCCACGCTTGGAGGATTGCATTGAGAAGGTGGGACAATCAGTTTTTATCTCCAAACTGGACTTACTTAAAGGTCAATAGCAGGTACCTTTATCTGAAAGGGCGAAGGAGATTTCAGCTTTTATGACTCCAGATGGTATATACCAATTCAAAGTTATGCCATTTGGCATGAAAAACATCCCAGCCACATTTCAACGGTTAACTAACAAAGTCGTTTCAGGATTACCCAATTGTGCGGTATACATAAACGATCTGGTAACTTTTAGTCAGACATGGAAAACATTTTGTGAAGCATCGGATGGAGTTATTCGATCGACTTCAGGAGGCGGGTTTGGTGGTAAACCTAGCCAAAAGTGAATTTGGAAAAGCCCAAGTCACGTTCCCTGGCCATACAATTGACAGGAACGAATGGTCCCACGGGATGTGAAAACAAAAGTTATTGGGGCGTTTCCAATACCCTTGACACAAAGGGAAATAATGCGATTTCTTGGCATGAGTGGATATTACCGAAAGTTTGTGCCGAATATAAGCAGCGTCGTTCATCAACTGACGGATTTGCTGAAGAAGAATAACAAATTTCAGTGGACGGTGGAGTGTCAACAGGCATTTGATGGCCTGAAGGCTGTGCTAACCACTGCTCTTGTGTTGGCCACCCGAAATTACAAAAAAACATTCAAAGTGGCTGTTGATGCGAGTGATGTGGACGTAGGTGCTGTGCTCTTGCAAGAAGACAACGAAGGAATAGAGCAGCCTATTGGATATTTTTCCAAGAAATTGAATGATCACCAGAGGAAGTATTCAACAATTCACAAGGAGACTTTGAGCTTGGTGCTGGCTTTGCAACATTTTAACATTTATGTTCCCAGCTATTTGTCTGAAACAATTAGATATACTGATCATAATTCATTGACGGTTTTGGAGCGATTCAAGAATAAAAGTACCAGACTGTTTCGATGGCGTTTATTGTTACAGCCATTTTATTTGAGAATTATACATGTGGCAGGATGAGAAAATGTGATAGCCGATGCTTTGTCACGAATGTGATGAAGAGTAGCAGGTCGATGGTGGAAGAAGTAAAATGGACTATTATTATCAATGTTTGTTTTATTTTTGTATAAAAAATGTATATTCATAGTCAATTGTTCTTATTGGAAAAGTGAAAAATGAAACCATCTTTGAAGTTGATGGTTTATTTTTTTTTCTTGGCGGGAGGTGTCATGGGAGTGTCCCTTTAAGAAATGTTTTTGTCTTATCACATGGCTTCAGTGATGTCATTGTGTAGGTGGAGCTGGGCTGTGGCTCTGGGAGTTGGTTTTACTTTGAGTTTGAACTGGTTTTGTTCTGCACAGGTTGAAAGAAGGTTTTTTTCTATCTGCATTTTAAAAGCTGTTTCCAGACTGCTTGATAACTTGAAAAGAAATAACTATTTTCTGGAAGAAAGTCAAACTTGGTGTTCTGGAAAGGGAAAAGGAGCATCCATACCAGGTCTTGAGTGCTGTGTGCTGGGCCACATCTTTGTTAAGGGTTTTCTGGCTTATGGGTTCTTGTTATTAAATTGGAACAGCTAAAGGGGGAATTTATTCAGGGTGATACACAGATTACTGTAGCTATGTGGGATATTTATGTTTGTTGTTGACAAAAATGCTTACTGTGTGTGTTTATAAAAAAGTTAATTAAATTCGTAGAATAAACTTTTTTATTAAAATTGCTTAAGGCCTCTGTTGAATAACATCTGAAAGGCAGGCCCTAGTGCTCATCTTAACCAAAATCAATAAACAGTTGTAGATCAGGTGAACTCCATGATATACTTTGGGGTTTTCTAAACCCTGGCCCATAACACCACGCACGGGAATCCACTTGGGAATCACTTCACCATGATTGTCAATTCCTTGTTAGCTGTTATTGGCCTTGGCAGTAGGTGGGGATTATGGGTGGTCTGATGTGCAAACACGTGTTGCCCCAGAATGGATACAAACGACACAGTTCCAGTATCCTGTAGTGAAGTGACACAGACCCTGGGAGAGTGGGAGATGGAGGTGGGGGGTGGGTAAGGTATTGATGTCAGACCAGGTCACGTTTTAAGTGAAACGGGCGAATTTAGGGGCCTCCCAGACCCCCCTGGCTTGCCGGACCCTCGTCGTTGTCGCCTCTCTTGCAGTCTCCAGTGGATCTTCTGGTTCCTCACTGGGATCGTTCCCCCAGCCCCTGCTTGTCCGGCGCCGCCTCATCACCTTCGTTCTCTTCCTCTTCGGAGGTGGGAACATGTTCCTCATCCCCAACTTCCAGCTCGTCGCCCTGCTGCTGTGCCAGATTGTGGAGGACACAGCAGACCACCACAAAGTGGGCGACCCTCCGGTGGATGTACTGCAGGGCACTACTGGAGCGGTCAAGGCATCGGAATCACATTTTGAACAGTCAGATGCACCGCTCAATGGCAGTCCAGTGGCCATACGGGTCCCGGTGTATCAGGTTGCAGCTTCGGTCTCTGATCTCTGTACAGGTGTATTATCCAGGTCCCCAGCGGGTATCCCTTATTCGCACAAGATACAGCCTCCCATCCTGGGGTGGTCCTCGAAGACCGACTTGCCAGGATGTAGATGTCCTGAACACTCCCCGGGAAGTGTGCACACACGTGCATGATCTTGAAAATGAAATGAAAATCGCTTATTGTCACAAGTAGGCTTCAAATAAAGTTACTGTGAAAAGCCCCTAGTCGCCACATTCCGGCGCCTGTTCGGGGAGGCTGTTACGGGAATTGAACCGTGCTGCTGGCCTGCCTTGGTCTGCTTTCAAAGCCAGCGATTTAGCCCTGTGCTAAACAGCCCCTCATGCGGTGGTCGCACACAAGTTGTATGTTCAGGAAGTGGAACCCCTTTCTGTTAACTTAGGGCACTCCCAGATGGCACGGTGAATGCAAGGTGACATGGGTGCAGTCTATCAGTCCCTGGACCTGGGGCATCCCAGCGATGGTGGAGAATCCTGCTGACCGGACATCTTGCTGGGCTTGGTCCATGCAAAGTTGATATAGTTTTCCACCCGGGCAGTCAGGGCATCCATGACCCATCGGATGCACTTGTGGGCTGTGGCCTGCAAGATGCCACATAGGTCCCCGCTCAAGCCCTGGATGGATCGTGAGGCGTAAAATTTCAAGGCTGCAGTGACCTTGACGGCCACCGGGAGCACGTGTCCTCCTCCTTCACGTGGTGCCAAGTCTGCAAGGACATGGCCCAGGTACCACATCGTCTCCTTGTTGAGGCGGAGCCTCCTGCAGCACACGCTTTCCGTCATCTATTCAAAGGACCAGCGACGCCTGCACATCCTGGGCCATCGCGGGTCCCTCGCTGGGTCCCTTTCTGGCCTGATGGATGCTGGGTCCTCAGGGTGTGGGGCGGGGTCCGGCACATGGGCTGCCGCCTCAAGCATCTGCACCACTAGGCCAAGTTCTGTGGGGTCCAAAATACGGTCCATACCGTTCAATATCTGTAAGGCATTGGGAGAGTGCGTAAGACTGGCAAACAGCAGTGGCTCCCACCCTGCGACCCTCCATTCCCGCATTGATCCCCACCTGAAACACCCACTCACTTCAGGTCACAGCAGGCTCCCCTCACTGGACCCCAGACCTTTACCCCGGACAGCCGCTCATAACGCTACCTGGACAGGGCACTGGTCCCCTCCCCATAACACTCACCCACCTCCGGCCATGGACATGTCCCCGGAGCTGTGTCCCATCCCCTGGGTGTTCAGATGTTGGCTGCTGCTTGTGCCGTGTTGCCTCTTGTAGTGTTCAGTCACAGTGTCCAGGCATCATGGTCTGATTGGGATGCTAGACAAGGACTCCCACATGCTACATGGCTCGTCCAACCACAGGAATCCACTTGTGTTGTGTGAAGTGCTCACTTAACCACGATTGCCAATTCCCTTAGCAATAGCCTTCAGCCAGAAGCCTCAACAGTCGGTGGGTCGGACGGGCAGGGACAAGGGTTGGTCCCGGAATGGAACACATGATCCAGGGGTTGGCATGGTGGTGCCACGCCCCCACCATCCCATGGTGACCCACCACTGCAGAGGGTCACCCACCCAGCCGGGGTGTCCCCCCATTCCCCAGCTGAGGGACTCCAAGCCCAGCACCCCCAGGCTCCTTACCTGTGAGCAAAGATTTAATAATAATAATCTTTATTGTCACAAGTAGGCTTACATTAACACTGCAATGAAGTTACTGTGAAAAGCCCCTAGTCGCCACATTCTGGCGCCTGTTCGGGTACAGAGGGAGAATTTAGAATGTCCAATTCACCTAACAGCACGTCTTTCTAGACTTGTGGGAGGAAACCGGAGCACCCGGAGAAAACCCACACAGACACGGGGAAAACATGCAGACTCCACACAGACAATGACCCCAAGCTGGAATCGAACCTGGGACCTTGAAGCTATGAAGCAACTGTGCTAACAACTGTGCTACTCACCTCCTCGGCTCCCCGCAGAAGTCCTTCCGCCAGGTTCACATTTTTAAAAAGGAGCACTAATCAGCGCCAGCGTGACCACTTGGTGTGGAGGCCGTTGGAAATGGGGTCGCTCCCATTAATTGTACGGAAATAGGGTTTAAATAGTGATAAATTCTCGCCACACTACGGCAAGATTTTGATTTCGTCTACGGCAGTGGGCCGTTTGCATTGCAAATTGTTTGGTGCCTGGCGCGGTTCTTGTACTCGGCCTCTCCCGCTATTCACCGACCTCGTTTTGCTTGAGCGAGAGCGCAACGAGGCCGGAGAATCGCACCCTTTGGTCTTGCTGCAGTTCCATCAGACACTATTTTGATTAGTATCTTCAGATAAGTAGTCAAGATTCGAGATTTCTTTTTTATTGAAACCATCTACCATGGTGGGATGTGAGCCAGGGATCCCAGAGCATTGTTCCAGATTTGTGGTTTAGCAGTTCAGTGACCTATAACTTCTCACTGGAAACAAGTGGAGCCCTCATTACTTCATGCAAATTAGCTTCAGTGATGTTCGTGGGGCCCTGATGCAATTTACAAAAAAACACCTAAGCTTCACGAGGAGCAACTTGATGACCCCTTTCCACCCAATTGTCAAACTGCCCTGAATGTGCAGGTAGTTCATCATTAAGTAATAGAGATAGCTGAAGTTAGCAGAAACATCAGGTGGGGTATAAAACCCCCAGCCAATTCAATCACATTAGTTTGATTCACCCCGTCATTTTATTGAGTATTTTTCAATAATTGAAGTTGTATTATTAGTTCAGCCCTGAATATTTTAATAATAAACCATAAATAACAAAGTGCAATGCAGATCGTTCAGCATCTGAGAAAAGTAGATTAATGTCGGGCTTCTGGCGCAGTTTCCCATTCAAAACTTAGCCCAGCTTGCTCATTCAGAGGCTCCTGGACCTGCCGTACATTTTTACATTTGCTGTTCTTATTTTAGGTGTCGATTCACAGAGGTGTTTCCACTTGTGGGAGAATCCAAAACTAAAGACCATAAAAATAAGATATTAACTAATAAATCAAAGAAAGAATTCAGGAGAAACTGTTTTACTTAGAGAATGGTATGTGGAACTTGTTACCACTGGAGTAGATGAGCCAAAAAGCATACAAGTGGGATAAAGGAGTAGAAGGGTTTGGTGATCGGGTTAGATGAAGGTGGGAGGAAACCCATGTGGAGAATAAATAGTGGCAAAGATTTGTTGGGTCAAATGCCCTATAATGTGCTGTAAAACGCAACTCAATTCTATGCTACCATCAATATTCGTGACTTTTCTTTCCGTTGTTCATAAAATTGAAAAAATATTTTGTGAAAATAATGTGTGACAAATGTATCTTCAGTCTAACTCAAGATAAATATGAAGCTGTAAGTCTGACCTGGGGCTCAATGAATTTCTGTCCAAGGTTCAGTGACACAAAGTCTTGCATTGCATTGGTAACTTTGTCAAGTCGAAGGCAGCGCATAACAAGTAGTTTCTGAAATGAATTTGTTTCACTCTCTAACGGTCCTGGCAATGGTTGTCTGCAAAAAAAAATAATAATTTCGGTTACAAATACAATTGAAAAATTTCATCAAGTTCTCTGAAATTCACCAAGCTAATGAACGTCGTAAGATTTTAGCAAATCGCCTGCAGAATGATTTTCAACTTGATGAACAATCCGATCACACTTGAAGGGATGAAACTGGTGGTTACTTTAATTGCAACTGGTAAAGCAATGAAAATGAAGGGGACCATAAAGCATGGCCTCTCAGCACCTGTTTTTCAGTGTAATGAGTACTTTTGGCTCCAAAATGATGTGGTAGCATGCACACACATTTGTGGCAAGCTGTTCTGAGGGCCAGATTGGTAAGGGTATTGAACGCGGGGGGAGAATTTGACAGATGTATTCAGAGAAGACAAATTGATGTCAATCAGTGTGTAGCGTTTTCAAGCTGCAATTTTGGGGCTCATCACTCCAACTAACGCCATCTCTTAAATGTGCAACTGAACATATATTCAACAGCAGGAATGATCCCTGGCTATTTAAAGGGATCATCAGCTACCTACAGGTTAGTTGCTGATTGAGTTCCACGATTGCTGCGACTGCTGGTGGTTTCCAGTGTTATTATAAATTGCTATGCTAAGGGCAGCATGGTGGCGCTGTGGTGAGCACTCCTGCCTCACAGCGCTGAGGTCCCAGGTTCGATCCCGGCTCTCGGTCATTGTCTGTGTGGAGTTTGCACATTCTCCCCGTGTTTGCATGGGTTTCGCCCCCACAACCAAAAGATGTGCAGGATAGGTGGATTGATCATGTTAAATTGTCCCTTACTTGGAAAAGAAAATTAATTGGGTACTCTGAATTTATAAACAAAAACAAATTCCTCTGCGGTTTGGCACATGGTGAATGACTTTGGCCTGACTTCATGCATTCTGCACAATACTGTGCATTTTTCTTGGACTACAGCATGACAGGAAAAATATGGAGCAGTATTCAGAAATTATGATATACGCTCTTCCGAGTACTGGAGGAACTCTATAGAGCAATCCAGGCAGTGGAAAATATTGTTTCAGTACGCAAATGGTAGGGGTTGTACAGACCAGGACTAGCTGCTGGAAGTGGGAGGGGAATGATGAGGAGAAAGGGCTCTCAACAGAATGCTATATCCGCCCAGGGTCTTTCGGGGCCATTTGTCCAATAAATTTCATCAATGAATAGTGCCCCAGAGAACTGTGCTCGCTAAGTAAACCCTCAATATAATCTGCCACCTGCTGCTGATAGTGCAGCAGTCCAGAACTTACTGCTGAAAGGGTTAAAAATCATACAAGTTTCAAAGAAACCTGAAAGACTAATGCTGGGCTGCTGCTCACTGTAGCTGGTGGATTCCCGCAGACAATGACCAGTTGCGACAGCAACAGATAAGCATTCATGGATTTTTAATAACAACATGGGTCTTACAGAACACTGGACAGTGGGATGAGAGTAGAGATACCACACTCAGGTGCACAAAAACAGAAACATGCTTGCCAATATTGTAATACTACATATGTGCCTTGATTATGATTGGTAATTATACTCAGATGTAAACCTGTTTTTAAATAAAATTTAGAGTACCAGATTATTTATCTTTTTCCAATTAAGGGTCAATTTAGCAAGGCCAATCCCCCTAACTTGCACATCTTTTTGGGTTTTGGGAGTGAAACCCACGTAGCCATGGGGAGAATGTGCAAACTCCACACGACGGTGACCCAGGGCCGCGATTCGAACACGGGTCCTCGGTGCCATAGTCCCAGTGCTAACCACTGCGTCACGTGCTGCCCACTCATTTGTAAACCTAATTATTAGTTGTGAATGGACCTAGATAATTTCTAAACAAATGTATTCTTTGGATTGGTGTGTGTTTTTAAAAAAATATATTTTATTATTTATTATTCTAAATAATATATTTTATTAAGAAGTTTGTGGCCAAACATAACAGTACATAGTCTTTCTTTTGAACAACAACAAAGCAATATAAATAACCGTGGCCAATTTTAAACAAGTAAATAAATAATATATAAACAGAAACAGAAACAAAACTGAGTGGCAACTGCCTTGTCCAAAATAGTTACTCTTCAAAGATACAATCCAACAATCCAATATACATTACCTAAAACAAGTGTCTATACATATACGATGACATCCCTGAGAGTCCGTCCGGTTCCTCCCCCCCCCCACCCCCCCTCCCCCCTGGGTTGCTGCTGTTGTCTTCTTCTTTTCCATTCCCTCTATCTTTCTGTGAGGTAGTCGACGAACGGTTGCCACCGACTGGTGAACCCTTGAGCCGAACCCCTTAATACGAACTTGATCCGTTCTAACTTTATAAACCCTGCCATGTCGTTTATCCAGGTCTCCACACCCGGGGGTTTGGCTTCCTTCCACATTAACAATATCCTGCACCGGGCTACTAGGGACGCAAAGGCCAAAACATCAGCCTCTCTCACCTCCTGCACTCTCGGCTCTTCTGCAACCCCGAATATAGCCAACCCCCAGCTTGGTTCGACCCGGACCCCCACCACCTTCGAAAGCACCTTTGCCACCCCCACCCAGAACCCCTGTAGTGCCGGGCATGACCAGAACATGTGGGTGTGATTCGCTGGGCTTCTCGAGCACCTCCCACACCTATCCTCTACCCCCAAAAATTTACTGAGCCGTGCTCCAGTCATATGCGCCCTGTGTAGAACCTTGAATTGTATCAGGCTTAGCCTGGCACACGAGGACGATGAGTTTACCCTACGTAGGGCGTCAGCCCACAGCCCCTCCTCAATCTCCTCCCCCAGCTCTTCTTCCCATTTCCCTTTCAGCTCATCTACCATGATCTCCCCCTCGTCCCTCATTTCCCTATATATGTCCGACACCTTACCATCCCCCACCCATGTCTCTGAGATCACTCTATCCTGCACTCCCTGCATCGGGAGCTGCGGGAATTCCCTCACCTGTTGCCTCGCAAAAGCCCTCAGTTGCATATACCGAAATGCATTCCCTTGGGGCAACCCATATTTTTCCGTCAGCGCACCCAGACTCGCAAACGTCCCATCTACGAACAGATCTCTCAATTGTACTACCCCAGCTCTTTGCCATGCTCCAAATCCCCCATCCATTCTCCCCGGAACAAACCTATGGTTATTTCTTATCGGGGACCGCTCCGAGGCTCCCGTCCTTCCCCTATGCCGTCTCCACTGCCCCCAAATTTTCAATGTAGCCACCACCACCACCGGGCTTGTGGTGTACTTCTTCGGTGAGAACGGCAACGGCGCCGTCACCATTGCTTGTAGGCTAGTCCCCCTGCAGGACGCCCTCTCCAATCTCGTCCACGCCGCTCCCTCCCCTTCTCCCATCCACTTACACACCATTGAAACATTGGCGGCCCAGTAATAGTCGTTTAGGCTCGGTAGTGCCAAACCCCCCTGTCCCTACTACGCTGCAAAAATCCCCATCTCACTCTCGGGGTCTTCCCGGCCCACACAAAACTCATAATACTCTTCTCGATTCTCTTGAAAAAAGCCTTCGTGACCACCACCGGGAGGCACTGAAACACAAAAAGGAATCTCGGGAGGACCACCATTTTAACCGCCTGCACCCTACCTACCAGTGACAGGGACACCGTGTCCCATCTCTTAAAGTCCTCCTCCATCTGTTCCACCAACCGCGTTAAATTAAGCCTGTGTAATGTACCCCAATTCTTGGCTATCTGGATCCCCAAGTACCGGAAGTCCCTTGTTACCTTCCTCAACGGTAAATCCTCTATTTCCCTGCTCTGCTCCCCTGGATGCACCACGAACAACTCACATTTCCCCATGTTCAATTTATACCCTGAAAAATCCCCAAACTCCCCAAGTATCCGCATTATCTCTGGCATCCCCTCCGCCGGGTCCGCCACATACAACAACAAATCATCCGCATATAAAGATATCCGGTATTCTTCTCCTCCCCTGAGTACTCCCCTCCACTTCCTGGAACCCCTCAATGCTATGGCCAGGGGCTCAATCGCCAATGCAAACAGTAACGGGGACAGAGGCCAACCCTGCCTCGTCCCTCTATGGAGCCGAAAGTAATCAGACCCCCGTCCATTCGTGACCACACTCGCCATCGGAGCCTTATACAGCAACTGTACCCATCTGATATACCCATCTCCAAAGCCAAATCTCCTCAGCACCTCCCACAAATAATCCCACTCCACTCTATCAAATGCTTTCTCGGCATCCATCGCCACCACTATCTCCGCTTCCCCCTCTGATGGGGGCATCATCATTACCCCTAGCAGCCTCCGTATATTTGTGTTCAGCTGTCTCCCCTTCAAAAACCCAGTTTGGTCCTCATGAACCACCCCCGGGACACAATCCTCTATCCTCGTTGCCATTACCTTGGCCAGAATCTTAGCATCCACATTCAGGAGGGAAATGGGCCTATAGGACCCGCATTGCAGCGGGTCTTTTTCCTTCTTTAGGAGGAGCGATATCGTTGCCTCTGACATAGTCGGGGGCAGCTGCCCCCTTTCCCTAGCCTCATTAAAGGTTCTCATCAGTAGCGGGGCCAGCAAGTCCATATATTTCCTGTAGAATTCCACTGGGAATCCGTCTGTTCCCGGGGCCTTCCCCGCCTGCATGCTTCCAATCCCTTTCACTACTTCCTCCGTCTCAATCTGTGCTCCCAGTCCCACCCTCTCCTGCTCCTCCACCTTAGGAAATTCCAGCCGATCCAGAAAGCACATCATTCTCTCCTTCCCTTCCGGGAGCTGAGCTTCATATAATCATTCATAAAATGCCTTGAACACTCCATTCACTCTCTCCGCTCTCCGCTCCATCTCTCCCTCCTCATCTCTCACCCCCCCTATCTCCCTCGCTGCTCCCCTTTTCCTCAGTTGGTGGGCCAGCAACCTGCTCGCCTTCTCCCCATATTCTTACTGTACACCCTGTGCCTTCCTCCATTGTGCCTCTGCCTTACCCGTAGTCAACAAGTCAAATTCGACATGTAGCCTTTGCCTTTCCCTGTACAGTCCCTCCTCCGGTGCCTCCGCATATTGCCTGTCCACCCTCAAAAGTTCTTTCAACAACCGCTCCCTTTCCCTACCCTCCTGCTTTCCTTTATGTGCCCTGATAGATATCAGCTCCCCTCTAACCACAGCCTTCAACGCCTCCCAGACCACTCCCACCTGAACCTCCCCATTGTCATTGAGTTCCAAGTACCTTTCAATACACCCCCTCACCCTTAAACACCCCCCCTCATCTGCCAATAATCCCATGTCCATTCTCCAGGGTGGACGCCGTTCTTTTTCCTCCCCTATCTCCAGGTCCACCCAATGTGGAGCGTGGTCCGAAATAGCTATACCCATATACTCCGTCCCCGTCACCTTCGGGATTAGTGCCCTTCCCAAAACAAAAAAGTCTATCCGTGAATAGACTTTGTGGACATAGGAGAAAAACGAAAACTCCTTACTCCTAGATCTACCAAATCTCCAGGGGTCTACTCCTCCCATCTGCTCCATAAAGTCCTTGAGCACCCTAGCTGCAGCTGGTCTCCTTCCGGTCCTGGACCTCGATCTGTCCAGCCCTGGGTCCAGCACCGTATTAAAATCTCCACCCGTTACCAACTTTCCCGCCTCTAGGTCCGGGATGCGTCCCAACATACGCCTCATAAAATTGGCATCATCCCAGTTCGGGGCATATACGTTCACTAAAACCACCGCCTCCCCTTGCAATCTGCCACTCACCATCACATATCTGCCCCCACTATCCGCCACTATGGTCTTTGCCTCAAACATTACCCGCTTCCCCACTAATATAGCCACCCACCTGTTTTTTGCGTCGAGCCCCGAATGAAACACCTGCCCCACCCATCCTTTGCGAAGTCTGACCTGGTCTATCAGTTTCAGATGCGTCTCCTGCAGCATAACCACATCTGCCTTAAGTTTTTTTAGGTGTGCGAGTACCCGTGCCCTCTTAATCGGCCCGTTCAGCCCTCTCACATTCCACGTGATCAGCCGAGTTGGGGGGCTCTTTGCCCCCCCCCCCCCCCCCACCCCTTGTCGACTAGCCAACTCCTTTTTCAATCCAGCTCCTCTCCCGGTTCCCACGTAGCCGTATCTCCCCCCAACGGCGCCCTCCCGCCCCGACCACCCCACCCCATACCAGCTCCCCCTTCTCCCCAGCAGCAGCAACCCAGTTAACCCCCCCCCCCACCCCCGCTAGATCCCTTTCTAGCGTAATTGCACCCCCCATGTTGCTCCCAGAAGTCAGCAAACTCTGGCCGACCTCGGCTTCCCCCCGTGACCTCGGCCCCCACTGTGCGAGGCCCCCTCCTTCCTGCTTCCCTGTTCCCGCCATGATTACCATAGCGCGGGAACAAAGCCCGCCCCCAATGGCCGGCGCCCCCAGCTCCCCATCCTCCCTCCCCCCCCTCCCCCACGACATGGGGAAGAGAGAAAAGTTACAGGGTCGCAGGATTAACAACTTCGGAAATCATCTCTTCCCCCATTTCCCCCCCCTTCACCCCACGTAATCACCCCACCACTTTGTCCCAAATGTTCTTTTTCTAGCCCGCTTGTTCCAGTTTCTCCTCGACAATAAATGTCCACGCCTCTTCTGCCGTTTCAAAGTAGTTGTGTTTCCCTTGATGTGTGACCCACAGTCTTGCCGGCTGCAGCATTCCAAATTTAACCTTCCTTTTGTGCAGCACCGCCTTGGCCCGATTAAAGCTTGCCCTCCTTCTCGCCACCTCCGCACTCCAATCTTGATATACGTGGATCACCGCGTTCTCCCACCTACTGCTCCGGGTTTTCTTTGCCCATCTGAGGACCATCTCTCTGTCCTTATATCGGAGAAATCTCACCACTATGGCTCGAGGAATTTCTCCAGCCCTCGGTCTTCGCGCCATAATTCGATAAGCTCCCTCCACCTCCAACAGGCCCGTCGGGGCCTCCGATCCCATTAACTAGTGAAGCATCGTGCTCACATATGCCCCGACGTCCGCCCCTTCTGCACCTTCGGGAAGACCAAGAATCCTTAAATTCTTCCTCCTCGCATTATTCTCCAGCACCTCCAGCCTTTCCACACACCTTTTGTGTTGTGCCTCGGCATCTCTGTCTTCACCACCAGGCCCTGTATTTAGTCCTCATTCTCAGCAGCCTTTGCCTTCACGACCCGGAGCTCCTGCTCCTGGGTCTTTTGCTCCTCCTTTAGCCCTTCAATCGCCTGTAATATCGGGGCCAACAGCTCCTTCTTCATCTCCTTTTTAAGTTCTTCCACGCAACGCCGCAGGAACTCTTGTTGGTCAGGGCCCCATATTAAACTGCCTCCTTCCGACGCCATCTTGCTTTGTGCCTGCCTTCCTGGCCGCTGCTCTAGAGGATCCACCGCAATCCGGCCACTTTCCTCTCCTTTTTCCATCCGTGTCCAGGGGGGATTCCCTTCTGGTTTACCGCACAGTGTTTTTAGCCGTTAAAATTGCAGTTGGGGCTCCTATTAAGAGCCCGAAAGTCCGTTCCACCGGGAGGTGCCGAAACGTGCGACTTAGCTGGTCATCGCCGCACCCGGTGGATTGGTATATGTTAATTACTTGAGATAATACACAAAGGCATAACTTATCTGTATTTTCTACGATCAGGGAGCTGGCAAGCCAACTAGTGGAAGCTTAGCTCCCTGTTATAGCTGGAATAAAGTTTTTGAATAAGTGTCTTCTGGTCAGTTGGGGAGTGAGGAACACTGTTGGTGAATTTCCCGCAACACTGCATAGGATATAATAGATAGTCCAGTAATCTTAAAGGCAACACACTGTGCACCAAACTGGCTGCACATAGCGTAGTGAAATTAGAGAGAACACGGGTCACAACTGCAACCTCAGAGCAGGTGAGGATGACCTTTCCAGCAGCTGTGAAGTTAACTGTGAGTATGAGCTTTTTTGTATCGGGCCTCCTTCTACACTGGAGCCAGTGATATTTGCAACATGTCTGTTTGCCATTCACTATTGCATAAGGGAGGTCATTGAAGCTCTGTATTCCAAGACGGCTGAATACATTTCATTGTCTCTTGCCAGAGAGATGCAAGTGGAACAAGTGTGCGGTTTCAGGAGGATCACAGGCTTCCCCATGGTGCAGGGGATCATTGGCTACATGCATGTCACTTTGTGGGCACAGGATTAAAACACTGAGGTGGACTGCAACTAATCAGAATTCCAGTCCTTCAACATCCAGCTGGATATGGCCATAACTAGTTGGTATCGGGCCATATCCAGTGTATCATGAAGGTCAATGCTGGGTAGGCTTTGTTCTGCAGCACTCCACTATGCTGTCTGCATCTGAGTCACCATGCCAAACTAGGAGTAGGCTACTGGGCACCAAAGGACTGTCTTTTGACTACATTGCTTATGATTCCAGTGTTCAGCCCAAGCATACCTGTGTAGCATGCATACCGCAAAAGCTATGATAGAGCAGATTATTGGAGTGTCATTGGAGTGCTGAAACTATAGAACCTGGACTGCTCTATAGCATTCCTCTAGTACTCGGAAGAACGCATATCATCATTTCTGAATGCCACTCCATATATTCCCTATCAGGGCAACCCCAGCTCTATGATGGCCAACTGATGAACAGGAGGAGGAAGTGAATGGGAGGAGGTAACAAGCACAGCCCCTTTCTGGCCAAATTGTCCGTGATCACCTCATTCTACTGCAACATCAGCAAACATAACCCCATTCCTCATTCACCAACAGTCCCACACTTTACCTTCCCCTTTGTTACTGACCATCACAGTGCCTCCTTGACCATCATGCAAAATAATAACAAGCACAATATAAATATTTTCAACAAAATATACAAATTAAATCATGTTATATTGTATAAAAGCAACATATAATTGCTCTTGTGCATTCCTTTGCTGTCTATCTTTTGTGCAGCTTTGCTTGTCCTGGTGCTTCTATGCAATGTTGTCCTCGTGGTTGCAGGATGGCTTTCAGTGGGGAAGATTGCAGATGATCTTACAAAACAACTTCAAGTAGCTTTCGTGCAAGAAGGACTGCATCATCTCAGTCTGGGTTGGCTGGCAACAGGCAAGGCAAGAACACTGCTGGATGGCAGAAGTGGAGGATGCTGTAATTCTGAATGAGGATAGCAGATTTGTGCTCCATGGAATCAATGCCACTCACCTGGGACAGTGCCTCAGCAATCCTCGTAACCTGTTAGGAGGATAGATTGCTGGACTGTTGTGACACACTGCAAGCCTCTTTGACCACTGACATCCACAGCTGCAATGCCAGTCGTGTGAGTGGCAGTAAGCCTTTCGGGCAGCCCTGCCAAAGCATCGAGCAGTTCTTTATGATACTGTTATAACCTGCCTGCTTACCACTGGCTGGGGATTAATGGCAATCCCACAATCCTCAGAGAGTATGAGCTTCCCCAATGAGGGGGGGCGGGGAAATCATTAGCAGGTCCCTGCATAAATAAAGCTGGCCAGTATGGAACCAGCTAGAGAGGAGTGAGCAGCAAGGGAGTTGCTGCTGCTGTTGTGTATATATATATGTTACTGTAAATAAAGTTTTCTTTATGTTCCACAAACTCGTGCTGGATTCTTCGTGGCCCTCACAAAACTGGTGACAAGGGTTAAAGTGGACAGCTGTCTACGCTGCTGAAGCCACCTCCCTGGATTTTTGGATGGACAGGTACCGTCATGTCGGACAATGGGCCCTGTATTGCGAGCCAAGAATGGTCTTCTTTTGCCACTTCATACGGCTTCACACGCATGACGTCCAGCCCTTTGCATCCCCAGTCGAATGGCAAGGCGGAAAAGGGCGTCCATATCGTGAAGCGGCTCCTCTGCAAGGCTGCTGATGCCGGATCTTACTTCTGTTTAGCCCTGTTTGCATCAGTAGCTGGCAGATTGGCCGATGTGAAGGCTACTTGTGCGTCGACCTGACAAACGAACCCCCCCCGATTCGGGCGGTGTGCTCACTGCTCTGGACAGGGCATCCGCGATGATGAGGTCCTTTCCCGGGGTGTAGACAAGTTGGAAGTCGTACCTCCAGAGCTTGAGCAGAATGCGCTGGAGGCGAGGGGTCATCTCGTTGAGGTCCTTTTCTATGATGCCGACCAGGGGGCGATGGTCGGTCTCCACGGTGAACTGCGGAAGACCATACACATAGTCGTGGAATTTATCGATGCCGGTTAACAAACCCAGGCACTCCTTTTCAATCTGCGCATAGCGCTGTTCTGTGGTGGGTCATGGCCCGCGAGGCATAGGCGACCGGGGCCCATGATGCAGTGTCGTCCCGTTGCAGGAGTACCGCCCCAATGCCGGACTGGCTGGCATCAGTCGAGATCTTTGTGGCCCGAGTGGTGTCGAAGAACGCCAATACCGGGGCGGTGGTGAGCTTAATCTTGAGCTCCTCCCATTCCTTCTGGTATGCGGGCAGCCACTGGAATTCCGTAGTCTTCTTTACCAGGTGGTGAAGAGCCATTGTGTGTGAGGCAAGGTTGGGAATAAACTTCCCCAGGAAGTTGACCATCCCGAGAAAGCGTAGTACTGTCTTCTTGTCTGCCGGCTGCGGCATGGCTGCAATAGCTCCCACTTTGTCGGCATCCGGACGCACCCCTGACCGGGATATGCGGTCCCCCAGAAACTTTAGCTCAGTTTGGCCAAAAGAACACTTGGCTCAGTTGAGGCGCAGGCCGTGATCTCGTATCCGAGCAAAGACACGCTGGAGACGACTGATGTGCTCCTGTGGTGTGGTGGACCAGATGATGACGTCGTCAACATAGACGCGCACCCCTTCGATGCCCTCCATCATCTGTTTCATGATTCGATAAAACACCTTGGATGCCGAGATGATGCCAAACGGCATCCTATTGTAGCAGTATCTGCCAAAGGGAGTGTTGAAAGTGCACAGCTTCCTGCTGGACTGATCCAGCTGAATCTGCCAAAAACCCTTTGAGGCATCAAGCTTGGTAAAAATTTTAGCCCGGGCCATTTTGCTCGTGATTTCTTCCCGTTTGGGTATGGGGTAGTGTTCCCTCATGATGTTATTGTTCAGGTCTTTCGGGTCGATGCAGATCCGGAGCTCGCCAGAGGGCATTTTTACGCACACCATGGCGCTGACCCATGGCGTAGGCTCCGTGACCCGGGAAAGCACTCCTTGGTCCTGCAGATCCTGCAGCTGCTGCTTGAGGCGGTCCTTGAGTGGTGCTGGGACTCTACGAGGTGCGTGAATGACCGGGGTGGCGTCCGGTTTGAGCCGTATTCTGTAAGTGTAGGGCAGTGTGCCCATGCCTTCAAAAGCCTCCTGGTTGTGGGCGAGGAGCGAGTGGAGCTGCGCCCCAAAGTCTGCATCTGGGAAATCGGACGTGCCTTCTGGAGACAGAGTGTGTACCCGCTGAACGAGGTGGAGGATCTTGCACGCCTGTGCGCCTATCAGAGAGTCCTTCGAGGATCCAACTATCTCAAAAGACAGTGTGGCTGTGTATGAATTGTGTGCAACCTCGAGCTGGCAGGACCCCATGGCCGGGATAACATTACCGTTGTAATCGACCAACTGACAGTGGGATGGCCGAATCGGTGGTTTGACCTTCAAGGTGTGGAACGCTGACCATGCAGAGATTGGCGGAGGCACCAGTGTCTAAGCGGAATGTGATTGGTGATCGGTTGACCGTTAGGGTGGCACACCATTCATCGACCAGATTAACGCTGTGCACTGGCATCGGCTGGTGGGTCCTACTTGGGGACATCCGATTTCTGTCTATTATCGCAACGCTGAAGGGTTCCCAGTCGTCGGTATCACCGGTCTGTACGTCGTCAGGGTATGACTCGGTGTATGGAGGCTGAATGGCCCGCACGTCCCTGCGAGGCTGGCGGAATTGCAGAGCGTTGGCAGGTTGAGCTGCTCGACAGCAGGCAGCGTAGTGGCCCATCTTGCCACAGCGGGGGCATTGTCGCGCTTTGGCTGGACATTGCCGCTTTAAGTGTGCGGATCCACAGTTGCCGCACGTCGTGACGTCATGGCGTTTGTTGCGCCACCGCGCATGCGTGGTGCGGTCCTGCATAGAGCGCGCCTGCGCATCACGTCCCTCTGCGTCAACGTCCTCTCTTTTGGCGCGTACAAGTGCGGGAGGCCTCGGAAAGCGCGCGAAATGGCCGCCTTCGTCCGGGCCGCGGGCCGGGAGGAACTCGATCGACTGGACCCGCTCGGCCTCGTAGGACCCCTGCCGTGCCGATTCGGCCGCCTGGAATTGGGAGTACCGGCTGGTCGCGTTTTTGTGTGTCAAAAAAGATTGAAAAGGCTCATCCTTACCCTGCAGGCGCTGCTGGAAGAGATACCTCTCGAAGCTCTCATTCACTTCGATGCTGACGTGTTGCTCAAATTTTAGAAGGACCGTCTTGTACTTCGTCTTGTCCTCGCCTTCCGCGAATGCCAGGGAGTTGTAGATGTGGATGCCGTGTTGCCCTGCCGTGGAGAGGAGGAGGGCGATCTTTCTGATGTCCGATGCATTCTCCCTGTCTGTGGCTTCTAAGAAGAGTTGGAAGCGCTGTTTAAACAGCTTCCAGTTGACGCCGAGATTTCCAGCGATTTGGAGTGGCTGCGGCGGGCTGATGGTGTCCATGGCGCAGGATGGCGGATCTCTGAAGAGGTGCAGGTAGGTCTCACAGTCGCTGGCGAGTTTCCAGTCCTGGTATCATGTGTTGGGTGTTCCGATACACAAATGAACCAACACGGTTGTAGATGGTACAACTCTGTTATATTATTCTGTACAGTAACAACTGTTAACTTCTGGCTGTGGTTCGTACTTCACCAGTTAACCTGTGGACCCAGCCCTTGCACTATCTTAGAGAGGCACTCAGCACATGGTGTATGTCTGAGTGGCACGCTGTGAGCTCTGTGCTCTGAGCTATTTCCTGGTAGAATGAGCAGGAACTGTGGTGTTCCCTGTTTTATAGTGCGTGTGCTTTCACTGGTGATTGGCTGTGATGTTGTGTGTGTGTTGATTGGTCCATCTACCTGTCCTTCAGCGTGTGTGTGTGATTGCACCATGATATGTTAATATGGATATCATGACAAGGAGGTTCACAAGAATGATCCCTGGAATGAAGAGCTTGTATGAGGAATGGTTCCAGACACTGGTCTGTACTCGTTGGAGTTTCGAAGGATGAGGGGGATCTTATTGAAACTTACAGGATACTGCGAGGCCTGGATAGAGTGGACATGGAGAGGATGTTCCTACTTGGTAGGAAAAACTAGAACCAGAGTACAGATCGAAGAGATGATCCTTTAAAACAGAGATGAGGAGGAATTTCTTCAGCCAGAGGTTGGTGAATCTGTGGAACTCTTTGCCGCAGAAGGCTGTGGAGGCCAAATCACTGAGTGCCTTTAAGACAGGGAGAGATAGGTTCTTGATTAATCAGGGGATCAAGGGTTAAGGGGAGAAGGCAGGAGAATGGGGATGAGAAAAATATCAGCCATGATTGAATGGCGGAGCAGACTCGATGGGCCGAGTGGCCTAATTCTGCGCCTATGTCTTATGGTCTTATGGGGCTTTTTCGGGATACAAATTGAATTTTGAGGAGAGCGAGTGCTTTTTGGTCTTCCTGCTGGGGACGGGAGCTGGCTTGGGGGAATGCCGCTTTGGGTGCTGACTACTCATCTCAGGTGTACTGGGGTACAGGTGACTCAAGACTGGGCTCGGCTCCGTAAATTGCATTTCACGAGCCTAGTGGGCAGGGTCAAGGCGGATCTGTTGAGGTGGGACAGCCTGTCATTGGCAGGCCATGGACAGTTGGGAAAGATAAACGTTGTGCCGCATTTTTAATTGTTATTCCAGTGTTTACCAGTCTTCTTCGCGAAAGCATTTTTTATGGGGGTGGAACAGTTGATTTTGTTTGTCTGGGCAGGTATGGTAGTGAGGATTTAGAAAACGGTGCTTCAGAGAGGGCGAAGGTTAGTGATTCGGTTCTGCCAAATCTGATGTCTTATTGGGTTGCGAACGCTGAGAAGGTGCGGGGCTGGGGTAGGGGACCGGAGGCAATGTGGGTGAGGATTTGGAGACGGAGGACGACTAACTGCAGCTGCATTGTGTGGCAGCTCCCCGTGTGGCCCCCATTAAGGTGACAGTACGGGTCAATGGCCACCCGCTTGAGATGGAGTTGGACACTGGCGCAGCGGTCTCCGTGACCGCCCAGAGGACATTCGATCGCATCAAGCAGGGTATACAGACCCTTACATTAACCGACTCACAGGCCCGGTTGGCCACCTACACGGGGGAACCACTGGACATTGCAGGAACTACAATGACCCCTGTTGTTTATGGACGCCAGGAGGGGCGTTTCCAACTTATCGTGGTGCGCGGCCACGGGCCCAGCCTGTTGGCTCGGGACTGGTTGCGCCATTTGCGGTTGCAATGGCAGCACATCCTCCAAACAGTTTCTGAAGGGTTGACTGAGGTGCTAGGACGATACCCAGATGTATTCCAGCCTGGTTTGGCGAAAATAAAAGGGACCGTAGCCCGTATCCAAGTCGAACCAGGAGCCACGCCGCGCTATTTCCGGGCGCGCCTGGTGCCTTACGCCTTGCTCGAGAAGGTAGAAGGGGAGCTCACTCGTTTGGAAAGTTTGGGTATTATCAGGCCCGTCCGTTTTGCTGACTGTGCAGCACCAATTGTACCTGTAATGAAGCCAGACGCCACAGTTCGCTTGTGTGGCGACTATAAGCTTACAGTGAATACGGTTTCCCGACTCGACCGATATCCAATGCCTCGCATAGAGGATCTCTACGCGAAGCTTGCAGGTGGACTCTCGTTCACAAAATTAGATATGAGTCACGCCTACCTGCAGTTGGAGCTGGACCCTGCCTCCCGACCATATGTAACGATTAATACACACCGGGGCCTGTATGAATATACACGGTTGCCCTTTGGAGTATCCTCTGCCTGCGTAATTTTTCAACGTGTTATGGAGGGCATTTTGAGAGGTTTACCACGTGTTGCTGTCTACTTAGATGACGTTTTGATTACAGGGACGTCGGAGCAGGAACATTTGGAAAATCTGGAGGCTGTCCTTAGACGCTTTACGGAGGCTGGAGTCCGTTTACGTCGCACAAAGTGCATATTTCAGGCAAAGGAAGTAGTCTACCTAGGTTATGGGGTGGACCGCGAAGGTTTGCACCTCGTCGCAGAGAAGGTGCGTGCGATTCAACAGGCCCCCACCCCGACTGACACTTCGCATCTTCGTTCTTTTCTCGGTCTCGTAAACTATTACGGGAAGGTCCTCCCGAATCTGGCAACTACGCTGGCCCCTTTGCACCTTCTGCTAAAGAAAAATCACACCTGGGTGTGGGGTCAGCCGCAAGAAACCGCTTTCCGGCGGGTAAAGCAACAATTGTCGTCGTCTGGGTTACTAACCCACTATGATCCTGGAAAGCCTTTGCTCGTCACATGTGATGCATCCCCGTATGGTATTGGGGCCGTCCTGTCCCACAAGATGGAGAACGGGGCCGAGCGACCGATAGCTTTCGCCTCCCGCACATTGACTGCAGCGGAGAAAAAGTACGCGCAGATCGAGAAGGAGGGCCTGGCAGTGGTTTTTGCGGTGAAACGCTTCCACCAGTACGTGTATGGCTGCCATTTCACTATCGTGACTGATCATAAGCCTCTGCTGGGACTTTTCAGAGAGGATAAGCCAATACCGCCCATTGCTTCCGCACGGATCCAGCGCTGGGCTTTGTTGCTTGCTGTATACGAGTATTCTCTGGAGCACAAACCAGGAACACAGATAGCAAATGCCGACGCACTGAGCCGATTGCCTTTATCGACCGGCCCCATGTCGACCCCTACGACCGGTGAGGTGGTTGCAACCCTAAATTTTATGGACACCTTGCCTGTCACGGCATCACAGATCCGTGAGTGGACCCAGACGGAGCTGGTCCTGTCAAAGGTTCGGCACATAGTCCTGTATGGTGGGCAGCATAGACAGCTCCCAGCGAGTTGCGGGCATTTTCCTCCAAGCTGTCAGAATTCAGCGTGGAAGATGGCATCCTCTTGTGTGGGACGCGTGTGATTGTCCTGGAAAAAGGCCAGGAGCTAATACTAACAGACTTGCACAATGGGCATCCAGGTGTGACCAAAATGAAAATGTTGGCCCGGAGTTATGTCTGGTGGCCAGGCCTCAACACCAACATTGAGAAAGTGTCCCAAAACTGCTCCATTTGCCAGGAGCATCAGAAGCTTCCGCCGGCCGCACCCCTACATCACTGGGAATGGCCAGGGCGGCCTTGGGCACGCTTGCATGCAGATTTCGCAGGCCCTTTTCAAGGATCCATGTTCCTTCTATTAATTGACGTCCAGTCTAAATGGCTAGAGGTGCATAAGATGCAGGGGACAACGTCCTGCGCAACAATTGAAAAGATGCGTTTGTCTTTTAGTACGCCTGGCCTCCCCGAGGTGCTGGTCACGGATAACGGCACTCCATTCACGAGTGAGGAGTTTGCAAGGTTCACGAAGATGAATGGCATCCGCCATATCCGCACTGCCTCTTACCACCCGGCCTCAAATGGGTTGGCAGAGCGCGCAGTGCAGACATTCAAAAGAGGCCTCAAGAAGCAGTCTTCCGGATCAATGGACACGAGACTGGCTCGCTTTTTGTTTACGTATAGGACCACCCCCCATGCGGTGACTGGGGTAGCTCCCGCAGAACTCCTAATGGGCCGGAGACTTCGCACCCGCCTTAGTATGGTTTTCCCGGACATTGGCGCAAAAGTACGCCGCACACAAGAACGGCAGGGACAGGAATTTTCTCGGCATCGGCCGATTCGGCAGTTTGCGCCTGGTGACCCAGTGTTCGTTCGGAATTTTGCTGGTGGTGCCCAGTGGGTTCCTTGCGTAATCTTTCGCCAAACGGGCCCTATATCTTACCAGGTGCAAGCCCAGGGTCGTCTCCAGCGCAAACATGTAGACCACGTTCGGTCCAGAAGACAATCTCCTCAAAAGATTCCTCGCCCCCAGAGCTCATTTCTACAGCCGCAGAGACCAGAGACAAGGGAAGGCAGTCCTCACAATCTTCCACTGGTGCCTCACTCAAAGCCTGCGCAGGTAATTACAGAACCGAATGGAGATAGAGACACTGACATGACGGAGGCAGCAGATTCTGACTCCGAGATGGAGACACAGGATGCATCAGAGGGGGAATCCTCGGGTCCACGGGCCGTGGATGTACAACCGTTGCGCCGTTCATCACGGAAGCGCCGGTCTCCGTCTCGTTACACGCCGCCTGATCCAGCGCCGCGTGCAAATGGTGTCCGGCCTGCGGCAAAACGAGTCCGACGCCCTCCTTCGCCTGGGTCTTCGGTGGATTCCTTGGACTTTGGGGTGGGAGGGATGTTATAACCTGCCTGCTTACCATTGGCTGGGGACTAATGACAATCCCACAATCCTGTGGAAGTATGAGCTTCCCCAATGAGGGGGGCGGAGAAACCATTAGTAAACTCCAAGTATAAATAAAGCTGGCCAGTTTGGAACCAGCAGGAAGGAGTGTGCAGCAAGGGAAGTTGCAGCTGCTGTTATATATCTTTGTTATTGTAAATAAATGTTATTACTTTGTATCCTTAAAACTCGTGCTGGATTCTTCGTGGCCCTCACAAAACTCTCTAAGGTAGTGCAAGGGCTGGGTCCACAGGTTAACTGGTGAAGTACGAACCACAGCCAGAAGTTAACAGTTGTTATTGTACAGAATAATAAAACAGAGTTGTACCATCTACAACCGTGTTGGTTCATTTGTGTATCGGAACACCCAACACGACACTCCTCTGGACCCTTTCTAAGGCCAGCATATTCATCCTGAGATACGGGTCCCAAAACTGCTCACAATACTCCAAATGGAGTCTGACCAGAGCCTTATCCAGCCTCAGAATTACATTCGTGGTCCTGTATTCTAGCCCTCTTGACATGAATGCTAACGTTGCATTTGTTGACTAAACCTGCACGTTAACCTTAAGAGAATCGTGAACAAGGACTCCCAAGTCCCTTTGTGCTTCTGATTTCCTAAGCATTTCCCCATTTAGAAAATAGTCTATGCCTCCAATTCCTCCTTTCAAACTGCACACTTTTCCACATTCTATTCCATCTGCCACTTCTTGGCACACTCTCCCAGCCTGTCCAAGTCCTTCTGCAGCCCCCTTGCTCCCTCAATACTACCTATCTGTCTACAGATCATCTGTATCATCTGTGGACTTAGCAACAGTGCCATCAGTTCCTTCTTCCAAATCATTAATGTATATTGTGAAAAGCTGTGGTCCCAGCACAGACCCCTGAGGCACACCACTAGTCACCAGCTGCCATCCTGAAAAAGACTCCCTTATCCCCACTCTCTGCCTTCTGCCAGTCAGCCAATCCTCTATTCATGCCAGGATCTTACTCAACACCATGGGCTCTTAACTTATTTAACAGTCTCCTATGCGGCACCTTGTCAAAGGCTTTCTGGAAATCTAAATAAATCACATCCACTGATTCTCCTTCGTCTAACTTCCTTGTTACCACCTCAAAGAACTCTAACAGATTTGTCAAACATGACCTCCCCTTGACGAAGCCGTGCTGACTCAGTCCTATTTTATCATGCACTTCCAAGTACTCTGCAATCTCATCTTTAATAATGGACTCTAAAATCTTACCAATGACCAAAGTCAGGCTAACCAGCCTATAATTTCCCGTCTTTTGTCTCCCTCTCTTCTTAAACAGCGGTGTTACTTTGGTCACTTTTCAGTCGTCTGGGCTCCTTCCTGCCTCCAATGATTCCTGAAAGATCATCACCAATGCCTCCACAATTTCCTCAGCTATTTCTTTGAGAACCCTGTGATGTAATCCATCCAGTCCAGGAGATTTATCCACCTTCAGGCCTTTCAGTTTCCCCAGAATCTTCTCCTTAGTGATGGTCACTGCACTCACCTCTGCCCCTTGATTCTCCTGGAGCTCTGGCATCCCACTGGTGTCTTCCATATTGAAGACTGATGCAAAGTAACTATTTAGTTCCTCTGCCATTTCTTTGTTTCCTATTATTACTTCTCCAGCCACATTTTCCAGTGGTCCGATGTCTATTTTTGCCTCTTTCTTACTTTTTATATATTGATATATTCTTTTACATTACTAGCCAATATTTCATCTTATCCCCACAAATCGCTTAAGCAGCCCCATTATACCCCTACTGTGGGAACTAGGTCAGAAATACACAACAAAAGGTAGTCGGCATACAGGGACACGCTGGGCGGAATTCTCCCCCCCCCCCCCCCCACGCCGAGCGGGAGAATCGCCGGGGCACCGCGAGGGTCCCGCCATGCCGTCCCGATGCCCGCACGCGATTCTCCCCCCCCCCAACCGGCGCGGCGAGAATCACGGCTGGCTGCTGGGAGAATCGCCGCTCGCCGTTTGCAACGGGCAAGCGGCGATTCTCCGGCCCGGATGGGCCGAGCGGCCTGCCCAATACGACGGGCTCCCACCGGTGCCATCCACACCTAGTTGCTGCCGGCAGGAACAGTGCGGGAACGCTGGGGGGGGGGGGGGGGGGGGCGGCCTGTGGGGGGGGGGTTCCTCCACCGGGGGGGGGGGGTTTAAATGGGGTCTGGCCCGCGATCGGTGCCTACCGATCGGCGGGCCGGCCTCTCTGAAGGAGGACCTCCTTTCTTCCGCTACCCCGCAAGATCCATCTGACATCTTCTTGCGGGGCGGCCTCGGGGAGGATGGCAACCACGCTTGCGCGGGTGATGCCAGTTCCGCCACGTCATTTACTCGGCGCCGCCTTCACCCGGCGCCAATGCCCGGCGTGCGTAAATGACGCAACGTCGCTCCTAGCCCCCTGGGGGCGGGAGAATAGGGGGCTGGGAGCTGGTTCCGACGCCGGAGTGAAACACTCCGGTTCTCACTCCGGCGTCGGCACTTAAGACTCCCGATGGGAGAATTGCGCCCCCTATGTTCCACCTCCCACCCCCCACACTATCCTCCTCTACTTTTGGAACATGACACACCCCTGTCTAGCTCCCTCATGCAGTTCACCTCATTCGTATGAACAGTCGCCTTCTGATCATTATATAACTTGACCCAAGCCACAAACTTAGACCCAATTCCCAAACTGCTCCAGCACCGAAAACAAATAACTCCACTCACTTGATCAAATGTCTTCTCCGCATCCAGCGCCACCACCACCACCTGCTCCCTCCCTTCTGATGGGGAGAGCACCAAGTTCAGAAAGCACCGCACATTGAAGGACAACTGCTTATCATTTACAAACCTCATCTAATCCTCCCCAACCGCCTGTAAGAGGTACTCCTCCAGCTTAAGCGCCAATACTTTGGCAAGAATCTTGGCATCCATATTTAACAGGGACATTGTCCAATAAGACCCACACTCACTGGGTCAAATTTCCCTATCACCGCCTGATCCTCCTCAACTCCCACGGGGTCCTCCAACCCTGCCCTATCCGCTTCTTCCACTGTGGGAAACTCCAGTCCCTCCATAAATTCCCTCATTTCCGCCTTGTTTCCCAGGGGCTTTACCTATACAACCTTTTATAAAATTCCTCAAATGCCCTGTTCAACTGCTCCGGGGCCGTCACCAGCCCGCACTCCACCTCAGACTTGAACAATCTCCTGGGAGGCTGCCTGCCGGTGGAGCTGTCCTGCCAGCAAACAACTGGTCCACTCCCTGTGCTCGTACACACGCCCTTTGCCCGCCTCAACTGGCGCACCGCTTTTTCTATGGCCAAAAGATCAAACTGCGTCTGCAGTGCCTTTCTACTGGCCAAACGTTCTGGAGTGGGATCTCCCATCAACTTCCAAAATTTTGTCCAACAGCCACTGCTACTCCTCTCTTGCCTCCCTGTCCACCTGCACCTTATAAGAGCTGATCTTGCCCCTTACCATCACCTTCAACACCTCCCATTTCACAGATGGCGAGACCTCTCCCTTTTTAATAAACCCCACATAATCGTCAATCACCTTTGCCAACATGCACAAAAACCCGGATCCGCAAACAGCCCCACATCCATTCTTCACGTCGGCCTCTTTGCAGGCTCCTTCTTCAAGACCACGACCAGCAGGTGCGGAATCTGGTCTGAAATAACGATTGCCGGATTTTCCGCTTTCCTCACCCCCGACAACGATGACGCCCCCATAATAAAGAAATAAATCCTCGAATATACATTATGCACTGGCAAAAAAGATGTACTCTCTACCCCCCACCCCCCCTCCATCAGCCATGGCCACCCTGCGGGCCCCCCCCCCATGACCACCCTGCGGGCCCCCCCGCCCCCCCCCCCCCCCTCCCGCCCCCCCCCCCCCCCTCCCGCCTCCCCGCCGCCAACCTCTTGGGCCCAACATCCACCCAAAATGGCCCCCCCCGCCCCATGAATGGGACCTGGGTCGAAATTCTCTGGAAACGGCGCGATGTCCGCCGACTGGCGCCCAAAACGGCGCAAATCAGTCGGGCATCGCGCCGCCCCAAAGGTGCGGAAGGCTCCGCATCTTTGGGGGCTGAGCCCCAACCTTAAGGGGCTAGGCCCGCGCCGGATGAATTTCCGCCTCGCCAGCTGGTGGAAAAGGCCTTTGGTGCCACGACAGCTGGCGCGGAAATGACATCTCCGGGCGGCGCATGCGCGGGAGCATCAGCGGCCGCTGACAGCATTCCCGCGCATGCGCAGTGGAGGGAGTCTCTTCCGCCTCTGCCATGGTGGAGACCGTGGCGAAGGTGAAAGGGAAAGAGTGCCCCCACGGCACAGGCCCGCCCGCGGATCGGTGGGCCCCGATCGCGGGCCAGGCCACCGTGGGGGCACCCCCCGGGGCCAGATCGCCCCGCGCCCCCCCCTAGGAACCCCGGAGCCCGCCCGCGCCGCCTTGTCCCGTCGGTAAGGTAGGTGGTTTAATCTACGCCGGCGGGACAGGCATTTTAGCGGCGGGACTTCGGATCATCCGGGCCGGAGAATCGCGGGAGGGGGCCCGCCAACCGGCGCGGCGCGTTTCCCGCCCCCGCCGACTATACGGTGGTGGAGAATTCGGCAACCGGCGGGGGCGGGATTCATGCCAGCCCCCGGCGATTCTCCGACCCGGCGGGGGGTCGGAGAATCTCGCCCCTGATGTGTTATATATGTTGGATTAACACGGACTGCAACTCGATGCAGTATCATTTGAAAACAGGCTTCCAACGCTGTAGATGGTTCAACACTGCTTTATTGAACTTGCCGAGTAAAGTACACAGTTCGCTGTGGGTTGACACTCTATTAATCTAAGCTTGCTAACCTTGGTCTGGCTTGCCCAGACTTGCTCTGTGCTATATGTAGTAGGTGCTGACTATACATTGCACCCTGACTGTTGCTACAGCTATCACCAGTACGAAGAGGCCGAGCCTTCCTGCCTCGTGTGTTTTATACTGGTCATGTGCCCTGTAGTGTCCTGCCTGGTGATTGGTTGTTCTGTATTCTGTGTGGTGATTGGTTCCGGTGTGTGTCCATCACTGCCTGCCTGTATCTCATTATGAACATGAGTGCATATTATGACAGGACCAAGCACTGCCCCCAGTCACCGAAAACCAACAACCCCTCCCTATCCCAGAAACTCCCCAACCATTTGCTCTGCTTGCTCCCCATCCCCGCACCATTCACATCTCCTAGGCCAATCGAAACCTGTCCACAGTCTCGGCCGGCCACAGGCCTTCCCCCATCTCACTCTCATGATGATAATTCTGATGTGTAAATGAATCGTGTAGGGAACCACAGATGAGAATCTGTGGGCCGTCATGGTGGCACAGTGGTTAGCACTGCTGCCTCACAGCGCCAGGGATCTAAGTATGATTCCGACCTTGGGAGACTGTCTGTGTGTGGTTTGTACATTCTCCCTGTGTCTGCGTGGAATTCCTCTGGGTGCTCTGGTTTCCTCTCACAGTCCAAAGATGTCCAGGTTAGGTGGATTGGCCATGTTAAATTGCCTTTAGTGTCCAAAGGTTAGGTGAGGTCACAGGAATAGGGCAGAGGCATGAGCCTAAGTGGGGTGCTCTTTTGGAGGGTGGGTGCAGACTTGATGGACCGAATGGCCTCCTTCTGCACTGTGCAGATCTTCACCTTACGGTTACATATCAAGGTAAGTTACAGTCCTGTTATGCTCTGCCTACATGAAGCCAAGCTAGAATTAAGACATAAAATGGCTTAGGTAGGACTTAGCTGCTTTTCACATAGTGACAGGTAACTATTGCAAGGCTGGGAAGTTCTGATTAGAGGGTTTTGCCCCATGGTTGCCAGTTTCTTCTCTTTCTCTGCAGTTGTTCCTTCTATTCAATGATTGGAATTACTCTTCTATGAGAATTATCTTCAAAATGGTCTGTACCCATGCCTGTACTTTAATGGTCCTACTGTATTAGTTTAGACTAGCCTGAAAGTCATCCAAAAATTAGCACAAATTAATGTTGTGAGCAGCATTCAGATGTTAATGGGTGACTTTTGAACACCTTAATAAACATAACAATTGTTCAACAGACAAACATTTGGGGGTAGAGAAGGGTGGGAAGGATGATGGGGAGTATCCTGGACAGTAGCAGATGACAGAGTCCATTGCCCATGTGGGCTCTCGGGCTTTGGAAATGTATCTGCAGGAGTGTAGATGCCTCTTGTTCCGATGCAAATTCACTGCCTTGCCACTGACCCTGCACACTCTGGTAAGGCCAGCATTGGATGGCTCTAGCAGTCCGGATCACGCCGCATCCCCTTGTACAAATTGGGGACCCCAATCTCTTGGTAAGACGATTTACATGAATGAGCATGCAGAGAGTTATCTCAATTAATGGGTATTTAAAGATCACCTGTGGGGTTCCTGGCTGTCAAAGATTCCTTTGAATTCGTCCAGGTAGTTGGCAAAATGTTCTGTAAAGTCGGCAAAGTGCTCCAAGCTACTGAGGCTCTGGATGTCCCTCCATGCTCGGTCTGACAGCCAGTCAGAAGCTGGGTTGGGATTCAGTAATTGGACTGATCCTCCAGAGAGAAGGTAATGCCATTCATGCTGTTCAATACATTCAAATTAGGACAGGTCATTACAACAGTACGAATATGTAAATAAAAATAGAAAATGTTGGATGTACTCAGAAGGTCATCAGCAATTGAAAAAGAGAAAAACTGGGTTAACATTTTGGGTTGATATCTTTGAGTAGACTAGGCCTGAAAAGTTGACACAAAAGTGAAAGACTGCTGATTCTGAAGTAAGCCGTTAACTTTCTTTCTCCACAGATGCTGCCTGACTTGTTGCATGTTTTCAACAATTTCTCTTTTTATTTCTGAACAGTTAAGATCTCGTTTCTTTCTGATGTTCACAGAGGTGTTGAATACGTTCATTGTTTTTTTAATTTTTCCTCGGATAATAGTGTTTGCTCATTTTATTTATTTCAGTAATTAATTAGATCAAGATTAGTTTTGTTGTTGCACAAGGAGGTGTGACTATGGAAGTCCGCCTTCCAGCATTTGCGACAGGGAGATTGGTGAACATGAAGTCAAATAGAGTTTACCTTTGTAGTGGTACTTTCGCCACCTATTACAGGTCCCGTGTGACAGTTACGTCCTTTCTGACTCAGCCAGCTTGGGCAGTAGTTTTGCTGCTGTCTTGGTGATGGACGTTTAGCAAAATAACCAACAGTGACTTGAGGAAAAGTGGTTTTACACAATGTGGTTAGAATCTGGAATGCATTGCCTACGAATGTGGTGGCACCTCTTAATTGGGGCTTTCAGAGGGGAATTGGACAAACACCTGAAGAGAAAAGCAAACTCAGAGCAACAGGGAAAGGGTAGGGGACTGAAACTAGCTGAGCTGCTCTTGCAGAGAGCCAGCATGGACACAATGGACCGAATAGTCTCCTTCTATGCTGTAACCATTCTATAATCCTAAGAGTACAATCTTTGGTCTTGTTACCTTCAGTGCTTCTTCCCAGTGGTGTTCATCATGGAGCACGACAAAATGATCAGCTGAGGGAGGGTGACACTGGAGGGTGACAATCAATAGGGATGATCTAATGGTATGAAACTTTCTGGGGTCCAAAATTAATGCTGAGGACTCCCAGGGGCAATCCATCCTGTCTGTATATCATTGTGCTACTTCCTTCTGTGCTGTTAAAACTTTTTTCATTGATTTATGATATGTGGACATCGCTGGCTAGGCCAGCATTTATTGAACATTCCGTATTGCCTTTAGGGATGGGTAATACATGTGGCCTAACCAGCGACACCACATCCTGGAATCAAATGAATCAAAACAGCAGACAAGGAAGCAGCACAATAAACCCTGAATAAGATTAGAGTTGAAAGTGAAATCTGTGGTGGGGAGTTAAAAATGACACAAGCAAAATTCCATCTTTTCAACAAGGATTTCTATGATTAGGCCAATAGACATTTATTCCTATGTTACTGACCATGTCAATCTTGTTATCATTCATCATGATTCTTACGCACACCAGGAAAGCAAACATTAGCTTGTGTTTCTCGAAGAGGCTCCTGCAGACGCTGAGGTACAGACTGTAGGTGAAGTGATTATTGATGAGTTTTATCCTCTTCTCCACAGTATCTGATAAACAAAATTAACAGTTGTGTGTAAGTCATTCCCAACTCAGTCTCATATCATTTCAGAAGAATATTCAAATACACCTCTCTTTCTGTCTCATTTTCTATCTGCCTTTTTAAAAGTTGATCTACAGGGCATGATCTATCGGCCACATTACGCTCGAAAGGGGACGTGACAGGATACCCCCGGGATTCCCGACAGACATTGCGCCTCACAAGATCTAACCAGACGCGTCGCGATCTGGTTCCTGTCCACAATGGGCAGGAACCAGTCTTGCACGGCTAAGTGGGTTTAAGAACTCACTTCACTGTGCTGACACTGGATCTAACCAGCTCCCAGCATCTACCGGTATCCCCAGGGAGACCCCAGCCAGGCGCCGATCAGTACTGGTCCATGCATGTGTGGACCTGGTGGAATGGCACGTGGGCCATCTCTCAGGCCAGGAGAGGCCCCTGAGTGGTCCGGGGCAGGGTAAGGTGGCACCCTGGCTCTCCCTGGCACCTGTCACCTTTGCATTACCAGGCTGGCACTTGGCACTGTGGCATTGCCATCCTGGCACTTGCAAGGTGCCAGGGTGGCAGTGTCAGGGTGCCCAGGTGCCAGGGTTGCATTGCAAAGAGTCACAGTCTGAGGGGGGGCCATGCCCATGAAAGGAGGGAGAGGAGCGCTATGAAGGGTGGGGGGATGAAGGGCGGGTATGAGGGGCCTCTGGAAGGTAGGGGAGCGGTGAAGGTGCGGCCCTGAAAGGTGGAGGGGAAGACCTGGAAATGGGGAGCCTTCAGTGACCGCATAGAGGGGTGTCCTCACTTGGGAGGTGGTGTGGGGCAGTGCCCATGTGTGTGGGTGGGGGGGGTGGGGGGTGGGGGGGGGTAACATTGTCCGTGGGTGGGGTATTGGGGGATCCTCATGCTCAACTAGAGATTCGGGCACCCTTTCAAAAGGGTGGCCCAGTCTCGGAGGAGTCAGTCTGGCCAGTGAGTACAGTTCCCCAGTGCTGGAAAAAATTCTTGGGGCGCGATTTAACACAAACATTTCTATGTGTCATTTGTGGCGGGTTTTGCTGGGGGTTTCCTGCGGCTCTGCTGGCGAGTTCCCCACTGCTATCTAATGACACTTAGTCACTTAGCCCACACTTAGGGCATGATTGTACGGCACAGTGTGCCCAAAAAGCAGCCCGTCACAGCGCAGCATGGCCGATAGACGCCGGAAGACCCTGCTCCCGGGATTTACCCGGCTCGCAACGTTTTGCGAGATCTAAGGCGATCTCACGAGACGTTGCGATGTAAATCCTACCAATTGCGGGATCTGTCCCTCAGCCTCGGAGACCTTGGGCGAGCGCCATTCATTACTGGTCTCCACAAACGGGGGCCATATGGAACGGCACTCGTGGGGGTGTCCAGGGGATTGGAGGCCCCCAGGTGCATGCCCTTTGGGAAGGGTGGTACCCTGGCACTGCTGGTGCCAGCCTTGCACCCTGACAGTGCCAGCCTGGAACCTTGGCAGTTCCACCTGAGTACCAGCCTGGCATTGCCAAGGTGCCCAGGTGGCATTTTCTGTGAAGTGGCGATCGGGCCGGTGGTGCCCTGCATGGGTGTTGGAGTGGGGGGTGCGTTCGGGAAGGGGGGGGGTGCCTTCCTATAGTGCGTTGGGGCTTGGCGGGGGTGGGGGGGAAATCGCTTCAGGGCTTCAGAGATAGGGACACCATTTAAAAATGAGGACACCCCACTATGAGGTCCCTGGGGGCCCCACTCTTCAGGCCCCTTCTAGCCCCATTACAGGTCCCCCTTCCATGACCTCCACCCGTCACCCTCCCCCTCAACCGCCCAGAGGCCCCTACTTAGCTGTCCTGCACCCTCCACCCGTCATACCTCCCCTCCACCCTCCTTTCATGGACATGACCCCCTCTCAGGCCCTGACCCTTGAAGGTGCCATCCTGGCAGCTGCGCACTTTTGCACTGCCAGCTTGCAGTGTGCCAGATTGGCAATTCCAAGGTGCAAGCCTGGTAGTACCAAGGTGGGCACATTCCAGGGGTAGAGCCAGGGGGCCACCCTGCACTGTCACTGACCACCCAGGAGCCTCAGATGGCCTGGGACATGCTCGGGTGCCATTCGCCTCCTCCACGTTTGCATGGACCAGTACTGAACGGCGCCCCGCTGCCATATCACTGGAGAGGCCGGTAGATTCCAGGAGGCTGGAAGATACTGGATAAGCTCCCCCAAGTAGGTGTGGGATGATGCACAATCAATTGCACAAAGACTCGTGTTGGGTACAACTGAGGCGTTATTGCTCTAAGGTGTGTGGCCTCCCACAGTAGCTGGCGAAATGGCTGCAGCCTGGAGGACACACATATTTATACTCCGCCTACTGGGTGGAGCCAGCAGGCAGGGACTACCAACGTACCTGAGTACAGGTCCTACCATACATCATTTAATAGAGGTGCAACAGTGGTTTACCACATTCACCCCCTGTTAAAATTGAGTCCGGTGGGGGTGGTGGAGAACTATATACAACAAATGGTTTTCTTTTTACATTTACATTTACAATTTTTGATAGAGAGGGAAAAAAATGACTTTTGAGGTCCAGTGGACCAGTTAGAGGTTTAACCGGTCCGGGGCCACGATGTGCCGCTGGGAGCGACGTAGTGGTGGCGGCGATGCCGATGCTGGTCTTATGTCCGGAGCCTCCGCGAGTGTGCCAAAATCCTCTTCATCCTCGAGCGTGGGCAGGGGGAGGATGGATGGTCCCGGGCGGGTTGCTGCTGGGAGCGCCGGACGAGGGGAGGGTGGTGCCGGGCCGGGTGTGTGACCTGCTGGTGCCAAGTCCCTGAGGGAGACAGTAACCTGGCGGCCGTCAGGGTACGCCACGTAGGCATACTGGGGGTTTGCATGGAGCAATTGCACCCTTTTCACCAACGGGTCCGCCTTGTGGAGTCGGACATGCCAACGGAGCAGGACAGGTTCTGGAGCTGCGAGCCAAGTCGGGAGCGACACCCCGGATGTGGACTTCCTGGGGAAGGCAAAAAGACGTTCATGGGGTGTATTGTTAGTGACAGTGCAGAGTAATGAGCGAATGGAGTGTAGTGCATCAGGGAGGACCTCCTGCCAGCGGGAGGCCGGGAGGTTCCTGGACCGTAGGGCCAGTTGGACGGCCCTCCATACCGTCCCATTCTCCCTCTCTACCTGTCCGTTTCCCCGGGGGTTGTAGTTTGTAGTTCTGCTGGAGGCGATACCCCTGCTGAGCAGGAACTGATGCAGCTCATCACTCATGAAGGAGGATTCCTTGTCACTGTGGATGTAGGCGGGGAAACCGAACAGAGCAAAGATTATGTTGAGGGCTTTGATGACGGTGGCAGACGTCATTTCGGGGCATGGGATGGCGAAGGGGAATCTGGAGTACTCATCGACCACACTGAGAAAATACGTGTTATGGTCGGTGGAGGGGAGGGGCCCTTTGAAATCCACACTGAGGCGCTCAAAGGGGCGGGAGGCCTTCACCAGGCGCGCACGGTCCGGCCGGTAGAAGTGCGGCTTGCACTCCGCACAGACCTGGCAGTCCCTGGTGATTGTCCGTACTTCCTCGACGGAGTAGGGCAGATTGCGGGTCTTTTTGAAATGGTACAACCGTGTGACTCCCGGGTGACAAAGACTGTCGTGCAGGGTCCGGAGTCGGTCTACCTGTGCGCTGGCACATGTACCTCGGGGTAGGGCGTCTGGGGGCTCGTTGAGCTTACCGGGGCGATATAAAATCTCGTAATTAGTGAGTGAGAACGGCGACGAGCTCGTGGGCCTGGCGGAGAGAGTGGAGCGGCACGAGGCGCTGCACAAGACGTGGGCGGGAAGACTCGACCTGGAGAACAGATCAAGGAGAAACAACTTGAGGATCCTGGGTCTCCCAGAAGGAATGGAGGGGGCCGATGCCGCGGCATATGTGGGCACAATGATCGGGATGCTGATGGGTGTGGAGGCCCCCCCGAGATTGCTGGAGCTGGATGGGGCGCACCGAGTGCTAGCGAGGAAGCCCAATGCAAAAGAGCCGCCAAGGGCGATGGTGGTGAGATTTCACCGGTTTACGGACAGAGAGAGGGTCCTGAAATTGGCCAAGAAGGAACAGAGCAGCAAGTGGGACAATGCGGAGATCAGAATATACCCGGACTGGAGCGCGGAGGTCGCTAAGCGGAGAGCGGGTTTCAACCGGGCCAAAGCGGTGCTGCACCGGAAAGGGGTGAAATTTGGAATGCTGCAGCCAGCGCAACTGTGGGTTACACATAATGGCCAACACCACTACTTCGAAACGCCCAAAGAGGCGTGGACCTTTATATTAGCTGAAAAATTGGACTCTAATTGAGGGTTTGTGTGGGAGGGGGGTGTTTGAGGGGTGAAGTATGATGTTTGTTGTACATAGGGGGTCAACCACGCGCAGGAAAGGATATATGGGCTGGGGGAGAGCGACAAGGCCATGACAGGAGCAGCGCCATGGGGAGCGGGGCAGGCTTTGGGAAGCGCGGGGCTTTTCCCGCGCGCGGCAAAAAAATAAAATAAAAAGGGCGGGAAGGGGACAAAGGAATGTACATTGATTGGGAGAGACCCACACGGGGGGGTTAAAGGGATGGCGGGGGAAGCCGGGGTCAGCAGGTGTCAGCTGACTTACGGGAGGGATATGGGGGAGCAAAAAAGCTAGACGGGGATCTAGCGGGGGGGGGTGGGGGGGAGAGGAGGGAGGTGGGGAAGAGGGGGGGGGGAAAGGGTTGCTGCTGCACTGGCCGAAAGAGAACGGGACACAGAAGAGTTGGCTGGGCCGGGGGACCCCCAGCTGGGGGACTGGAGAGTGAGGGAGACGCGGACAAGGGTGGAACGTGAGGGGCCTGAATGGGCCGGTGAAGCGGGCTCGAGTGTTCGCGCACTTGAAGGGACTGAAGGCAGATGTGGCAATGCTCCAAGAGACACACCTGAAGGTGGCGGACCAGGTCAGGTTAAGAAAGGGATGGGTAGCACAGGTATTTCACTCGGGATTGGACGCAAAAAATAGAGGGGTGGCAATTCTGGTGGGAAAGCATGTGTCATTTGGGGCCAAGACTATCGTAGCGGATAATGGAGGGAGATATGTGATGGTGAGCTGTAGGTTGCAAGGGACGTGGGTGGTGTTGGTAAATGTATACGCCCCGAACTGGGATGATGCTGGATTCATGAAGCGCATGTTGGGGCGCATTCCAGACCTGGAGATAGGAGGACTAATAATGGGAGGGGACTTCAATACGGTGCTGGACCCAGCACTGGACCGCTCCAGATCAAGGACGGGAAGGAGGCCGGCGACGGCCAAGGTACTTAGGGGGTTTATGGATCAGATGGGGGGAGTAGACCCATGGAGGTTTGCAAGACCGCAGGCCAGGGAATTTTCTTTTTTCTCCCACGTGCATAAGGATTACTCCCGGATAGATTTCTTTGTTCTGGGCAGGGCGCTCACCCCGAGAGTGGGGGGGACGGAGTATTCGGCCATAGCCGTTTCGGACCATGCCCCGCACTGGGTGGAACTGGAGCTGGGAGAGGAGAGGGACCAACGCCCGCTGTGGCGGCTGGATGTGGGACTGCTGGCCGATGAGGTGGTGTGTGGGAAGGTGAGGGGGTGTATTGAAAGGTACTTGGAGGCCAACGAGAACGGGGAGGTGCGAGTGGGAGTGGTATGGGAGGCGATGAAGGCAGTGATCAGGGAAGAGCTGATCTCCATCAGGGCTCATAGGGAGAAGATAGAGGGAATGGAAAGGGAGAGGTTAGTGGGGGAGATCTTGCGGGTGGACAGGAGATACGCAGAGGCCCCGGAGGAAAGATTACTTGGGGAAAGGCGACGGCTCCAGACGGAGTTTGACCTGCTGACCACGGGCAAGGCGGAGGCACAGTGGAGGAAGGCGCAAGGGGCGACTTACGAGTACGGGGAGAGGGCTAGTCGGATGCTGGCGCACCAGCTCCGTAAGAGGGCGGCAGCGAGGGAAATAGGAATCAAAGATGGAAGGGGAGCCACTGTACGAAGTGCAACGAAAATAAATAAGGTATTTAAGGACTTTTATGAAGAGCTGTCCAGGTCCCAGCCCCCAGGGGGGGAAGGGGGGATGAGGCGATTCCTGGACCAGCTGGGGTTCCCGAGGGTGGAGGAGCAGGAGGCGGTTGGTTTGGGGGCACCAATTGGGCTGGAGGAGTTGAGTAAGGGTTTGGGGAGCATGCAGGCGGGGAAGGCCCCGGGGCCGGACGGGTTCCCGGTGGAATTCTACAGAAAATATGTGGACCTGCTGGCCCCGCTACCAGTGAGGACCTTCAACGAGGCAAGAGAGGAGGGAACCCTGCCCCAGACAATGTCGGAGGCGACAATCTCCCTGATCCTAAAGCGAGACAAGGATCCACTGCAATGTGGATCGTACAGGCCGATTTCGCTCCTCAATGTGGATGCTAAGCTATTGGCGAAGGTACTGGCCACTAGGATTGAGGACTGTGTCCCGGGGGTGATACACGAGGACCAAACGGGATTTGTAAAGGGCAGGCAGTTAAATACCAATGTGCGGCGGCTCTTAAACGTGATAACGATGACATCGGAGGAGGGAGAGGCGGAGATAGTGGCACCTATGGACGCGGAAAAAGCCTTTGACCGAGTAGAGTGGGAGTACCTCTGGGAGGTATTGCGCAGGTTTGGGTTCAGGGGAGGGTTTATTAGATGGGTTAAGCTCCTTTACAGCGCCCTGGTGGCGAGCGTAGTGACAAACCGGCGGAGGTCAGAGTACTTTCGGCTGTACCGAGGGACGAGACAGGGGTGTCCCCTGTCCCCCCTGTTGTTTGCACTGGCGATCGAACCCTTGGCCATATCACTTAGGGAGTCTCAGAAATGGAGGGGGATAGTCCGCGGGGGAGAGGAGCATCGGGTATCGCTATATGCGGATGACCTGCTGCTATACGTGGCGGACCCAATGGAGGGGATGGTGGAGGTCATGCAGACTCTGAAGGAGTTTGGAGAGTTTTCGGGCTACAAGCTTAATGTAGAGAAGAGTGAGCTTTTTGTACTACAGGCAGGGGACCAAGAAAGAGGGATAGGGGACCTGCCGCTGAGGAGGGCGGAGAGGAGTTTTCGGTATCTGGGGATCCAGATAGCCAGAAGTTGGGGGGCCCTACATAACTTGAATTTGACGAGGGTGGTGGAGCAAATGGAGGAGGATTTTAAAAGATGGGACATGCTCCCGCTCTCGTTGGCGGGTAGGGTGCAGTCGGTCAAAATGGTGGTCCTTCCGAGGTTTTTGTTCGTGTTTCAGTGCCTCCCCATCGTGATCACCAAGGGCTTTTTCAAGAGAGTAGGTAGGAGTATTATGGGGTTTGTGTGGGCGAATAAGACCCCGAGGGTTAGGCGAGGGTTCTTGGAACGCAGCAGGGACCGAGGAGGGTTGGCTTTGCCAAACCTAGAGAGTTACTACTGGGCAGCAAATGTGGCGATGATCCGTAAGTGTGTTATGGAGGGAGAGGGGGCGGCATGGAAGAGGATGGAGATGGCGTCCTGCAAAGGAACGAGCCTGGGGGCGTTGGTAACGGCACCGCTGCCGCTCTCGCCGACAAAATACACCACAAGCCCGGTGGTGGCGGCAACATTAAAGATCTGGGGCCAGTGGAGAAGACACAGGGGTGCAATGGGAGCATCGGTGTGGTCCCCAATCAGGGGTAACCACCGGTTTGTCCCAGGGAAGATGGACAGGGGGTTCCAAGGCTGGCATCGGGCGGGGATAAGAAGAATGGGGGACCTGTTCATTGACGGGACATTTGCGAGTCTAGGGGCACTGGAGGAGAAATTTGAGTTACCCCTGGGAAATGCATTTAGATATATGCAGGTGAGGGCTTTTGTGAGGCGACAGGTGAGGGAATTTCCGTTGCTCCCGGCACGAGAAGTTCAAGATAGGGTGATCTCGGGGGTATGGGTCGGGGAGGGCAAGGTATCGGAAATATACCAAGAGATGAAAGAAGAGGGGGAAGCGCTAGTAGAAGAAGTGAAAGGTAAATGGGAGGAGGAGCTGGGGGAGGAGATTGAGGAAGGGCTATGGGCCGACGCCCTGGGTAGGGTTAATACCTCTTCCTCGTGTGCCAGGCTCAGTCTGATACAATTTAAGGTGGTTCACAGAGCGCATTTGACGAGGGCGAGGCTGAGTAGGTTCTTTGGGGTAGAGGATAGATGTGAAAGATGTTCAGGGAGCCCGGCGAACCATGTCCATATGTGTTGGTCATGCTCGGCATTGGAGGGGTTCTGGAGAGGAGTGGCGGGAGTAATATCACAGGTGGTGAAAGTCCGGGTCAAGCCAAGCTGGGGACTAGCAATATTTGGAGTAGTGGATGAGCCGGGAGTGCAGGAGGCGAAAGAGGCCGGAATTCTGGCCTTTGCCTCCCTAGTAGCCCGGCGAAGGGTCTTGCTACTGTGGAAGCAGGCGAAGCCCCCTAGCCTGGAGGCCTGGATTAATGACATGGCGGGGTTCATAAAATTGGAGAGAATTAAGTTTGCTTTGAGAGGGTCTGCACAGGGGTTTTACAGGCGGTGGCAACCGTTCCTAGATTATCTCGCGGAGCGTTAGAAGAAGGTCGATCAGCAGCAGCAGCAGCAACCCTGGGCGCGGGGGGGGGGGGGGGGGGGGGGGGTGGGGAACGAGAGACTGTCTGAGGGGATGGACGAGCGGGAGATAGCATGGCGGGTGGGGGGAAACGTTACGCGCGGCCAAGAGCCAGTGTATAAAGCTATGTAAATATACCATCTTGCCTTGTATATATCTTGCTCAGGGAGATTTTGCGTTATTTTGTTACCGGGGGGGGGGGGGGGGGTTATTGTTTGTAAGGGGAAAAAATTGTGTTGTTAAAAAACCTTAATAAAAATATTTGTAAAAAAATAAAAAAAAAATCTCGTAATTGTAGGTGGAGAGCTCGATCCTCCACCTCAAGATCTTATCATTCTTGATCTTGCCCCGCTGTGTGTTATTGAACATGAAGGCTACCGACCGTTGGTCAGTGAGGAGAGTGAAACTCCTGCCGGCCAGGTAATGTCTCCAATGCCGCACAGTTTCAACGATAGCTTGTGCCTCTTTTTCGACGGATGAGTGTCGAAAGTCTGAAGCATGAAGGGTGCGGGAAAAGAATGCCACGGGTCTGCCTGCCTGATTGAGAGTGGCGGCTAGGGCGACGTCTGATGCGTCGCTCTCTACTTGAAAGGGCAGTGTCGACTTCCGGTTGCGGCGATGCCCAGCTAAGCCGCACGTTTCGGCGGCTCCAGCTCAAACGGACCTTCGGGCTCTTTTAAGAGCCCCAACGGGGAATTTTTTCAGGACGAAAACCCGGTGTGGGGTGAGTTAATAGGGAGTCCCCCCCAACGAAAGAGAAAAATATCGTCGGCGGCGGCTACATCGCGAAGAATCCTCGACGATAGGACAGGAGGAAAAAGAAGCAAGATGGCGGCGGAGTAAGCCCAGGCGACATGGGGGCCCGATTAAGACGAATTCTTAAGACGGTGTGTGGAGCTACTTAAGAAGGAGGTGCTGACCCCGATGCTACAGGCAATTGAGGGGCTTAAGAGGCACAAAGGATCCAGGAGACAGAGCTCCGCGTGGTGGAACAGAAGGTGACGGATAATGAAGACGAGATCCTGGGCCTGGCGGTCAAAACACAGACGCACGAGGCGCTCCACAAAAAGTGCATTGAAAGGATTGAGGCCCTAGAAAACAGAGCACGAAGGAAGAACCTTCGGATCCTGGGTCTCCCCGAGGGAGTGGAAGGAGCGGACTGCGGGGCTTACGTGAGCATGATGCTAAGCTCGCTGATGGGAGCTGAGGCCCCTTCGGGCCCCTTAGAAGTGGAGGGGGCTCATCGGGTCCCTGCGAGGAGACCAAAGGCGGGAGAACCACCTAGGGCGACAATCGTGCGATTTCACCGCTTTAATGATAGAGAAGTGGTTCTGAGATGGGCCAAAAAGGTAAGGAGTAGTAGATGGGAGAATGCGGTGGTACGGGTGTACCAGGATTGGAGTGCGGAGGTGGCGAGAAGGAGGGCGAGTTTTAATCGAGCCAAGGAGGTGTTACACAAGAAGAGGTGAAGTTCGGGATGCTGCAGCCGGCGCGACTATGGGTCATGTACCAGGAGAGGCATCACTACTTCGAAACGGCGGAAGAAGCATGGACCTTTATTAAAGCCGAGAACTGGATCGGAACTGAGGGACTGATATTAGAGGGAAATGTCACTGTCGCTGTATATAGAGATGTAAATTGGGAAGGGGGGGGACACTAAGAAATGTGGGCGCCGGTGGGGGGAAAGAAGAGACATAGGCGGAGGATGAGGAATGGGAGTGGGGCGGGAGAGGAGCTGCGCCACAAGGGGCGGGACAGCTACAGAGAATATGGAGCCTACTGTCCTTGTTCCGCGCCAGAAAGGTGATGGCGGGAAGATAGGCGCAAGGTAGATGGGAGTTCCCCGCACGGGGGTGTCAAGGAGTGAGCGGGAGAAGCCGGGGTCAGTTGAAGTCAGCTGACTTGCGGAAGTAATATGGGGGGAGCAATCACGCTAGATGGGGATCTAGCGGGGGGCGGGGGGGGGGGGGGGGGGGGAGGATAACTGGGTTGCTGCTGCAGAAATCAAAGAGGAACTGGCGAAAGAAAGGGTGGTCGGGGCTGGAATGCGCCACCTGGGGAACGAGTGGGAGCGCGGAATCGGCACGTGGGACTGGCCTAGAGAGGGTGATGGCTAGTCGACACGGGAAGGGGGCAGGTAGCCCCCCAGTGCGGCTGATCACGTGGAACGTGAGAGGCCTAAATGGACCGATTAAAAGGGCCCGAGTGTTCGCGCACTTGAAAGGACTGAGGGCAGACGTGGCTATGCTCCAGGAGACGCACCTGAAGGTGGCGGACCAAGTTAGGCTAAGGAAAGGATGGGTGGGACAGGTGTTCCATTCAGGGCTGGATGCAAAGAATAGAGGGGTGGCCATACTGGTGGGGAAACGGGTATCATTCGAAGCAAGGAGCATTGTAGCAGATAGTGGAGGCAGATATGTGATGGTGAGTGGCAGGCTGGAGGGAATGGAGGTCGTGTTGGTTAACGTATATGCCCCGAATTGGGATGATGCGGGATTCATGAAGCGGATGCTGGGACATATACCGGACCTGGAGGTAGGAAACTTGATAATGGGGGGAGACTTCAACACCGTGCTGGACCCAGGGTTAGATAGATCCAGATCTAAGACCGGAAGAAGGCCGGCAGCGGCCAAGGTGCTTAAGGGGTTTATGGACCAAATGGGGGGAGTGGATCCATGGCGATTTGTTAGACCGAAGGCCAGGGAGTTCTCCTTCTTCTCCCATGTTCATAAGGTGTACTCCCGGATAGATTTTTTTGTTTTGGGAAGGTCGTTGATCTCGAGGGTGGAAGAAACTGAGTATTCAGCCATAGCTATCTCGGATCATGCCCCACATTGGGTGGACCTGGAACTAGGAGAGGAGAGGGAGCAGCGTGCACTCTGGCGATTAGGTGTGGGATTGTTGGCGGATGAGGGAGTCTGTGGAAGGGTGCGGGGATGTATCGAGAGATACCTGGAGGCCAATGACGACGGGGAGGTCCGAGTGGGAGTGGTATGGGAAGCACTAAAGGCGGTGGTCAGAGGAGAGCTGATCTCCATCAGGGCCCACAAAGGGAGAACAGAGGCCAAGGAAAGGGAAAGATTACTGGGGGAGATCTTAAGGGTGGACAAAGAATATGCGGAGACCCCGGAGGAGGGACTGTACAGGGAGAGACGACGACTCCAGACGGAGTTCGACCTTCTGACCACCAGGAGGGCGGAGGTGCTGTGGAGGAAGGCACAGGGGATGAGATATGAATATGGGGAAAAGGCTAGTCGCCTGTTGGCCCATCAGCTGCGAAAGAGGACAGCGGCGAGGGAGATAGGGGGAATTAGAGATGAAAAGGGAGCTACGGTGCGGAAAGCAGGGAAGATAAACGAGGTGTTTAAGACCTTTTACAAAAGACTTTATAGGTCCCAATCCCCGGAGGGAAAAGAGGAGATGCGGCAGTTTTTGGACCAATTAAGGTTCCCGAGGGTGGAGGAGCAGGAGGTGGAACGCCTGGGGGCACCAATTGGGGTGGACGAGGTTACCAAGGGGCTGGGGAACATGCAGGCAGGGAAGGCCCCGGGACCAGATGGGTTCCCGGTGGAATTTTATAGAAAATATGTGGACTTGCTGGCCCCGCTGTTGGTGAGGACTTTTAACGAGGCCAGGGAAGGGGGGACTCTACCCCGACAATGTCGGAGACGACGATATCGCTAATTTTGAAGCGGGATAAAGATCCGCTGCAGTGCGGGTCCTATAGGCCTATTTCACTACTAAATGTGGACGCCAAATTGCTAGCAAAGGTGCTGGCATCGAGGATAGAGGACTGTGTCCCGGGAGTGGTGCACGAAGACCAGATAGGATTCGTAAAGGGAGACAACTAAATGTCAATGTGCGATGGCTATTAGGGGTGATAATGATGCCCCCAGTAGAGGGGGAGGCAGAGATAGTGGTGGCAATGGATGCAGAGAAGGCATTTGACAGGGTGGAGTGGGAGTATCTATGGGAGGTGCTGAGGAGGTTCGGGTTCGGGGACGGGTTTGTTAGCTGGGTCAAACTCCTCTATGGGGCCCCAACGGCAAGTGTGGTCACGGGTCGGCAAAGATCGGAGTATTTCCGACTATACAGGGGAACAAGACAGGGATGCCCGCTATCTCCATTACTGTTCGCGTTGGCAATTGAACCACTGGCCATGGCGCTGAGAGACTCCAGAAAATGGAGAGGGGTGATTAGAGGGGGAGAAGAACACCGAGTGTCACTCTACGCGGATGACCTACTGCTGTATGTGACGGACCCAGTGGGGGGGATGACAGAGGTCATGCAGATATTGAGGGAGTTCGGAGATTTCTCGGGATATAGGCTTAACATGGGGAAGAGTGAACTTTTCGTGATACACCCTGGGGACCAGAGTAGAGGGATAGAGGGCCTGCCACAGGAGAGTGGAAAGAAACTTTCGATACCTGGGGATTCAGATAGCCAGGAGCTGGGGAACCTTGCACTGACTTAATCTGACACGACTGGTGGAACAAATGGAAGAGGACTTCAAGAGGTGGGACATGCAGCCGCTGTCACTGGCGGGCAGAGTGCAGGCAATTAAGATGATGGTCCTCCCGAGGTTCCTATTCGTATTCCAATGTCTCCCTATACTGATCTCTAAGGCCTTCTTTAAAAAAATAGACAGGAGCATCACGAGCTTCGTGTGGGCAGGGAAAGTTCCGAGGGTAAGGAGGGGGTTCTTACAACGTAGCAGAGACAGAGGGGGACTGGCGCTGCCGAATTTGGGCGACTACTACTGGGCCGCCAATGTGGCGATGATCCGTAAATGGATGATAGAGGGAGAGGGAGCGGCGTGGAAAAGACTAGAGAGAAAGTCCTGTAAAGGGACGAGTCTAGAGGCGCTGGTGACGGCGCCACTACCGTTCTCACCAAAAAAATTTACCATGAACCCAGTGGTGGCGGCAACATTAAATATCTGGGGGCAATGGAGGCGACAGAGAGGTGTGCTGGGAGCCCTGGTGGAGTCCCCAATTAGGAACAACCATAGGTTTGCCCCAGGGAGGATGGATGGAGGATTCCAGAGCTGGCACCAGTTGGGAATTAGGAGGGTGGGAGATTTATTTATAGACGGGACGTTTGCGAGCTTGGGAGCGTTGGAGGAAAAGTATAAGCTGCCCCGGGGAAATTTCTTTAGGTATATGCAGGTGAGGGCGTTCACAAGACAACAGGTGAGGGAATTTCCATTGCTCCCGACACAGGGGATCCAGGATAGAATGCTCTCGGGGGTGTGGGTCGGGGAGGGCAAGGTGTCAGAGATATACCGAGAGATGAGAGAAGAGGGGGAGGAGCTGGTGGGCGAACTAAAAGGAAAGTGGGAAGAAGAGCTCGGGGAGGAGATAGAGGAGGGTCTGTGGGCTGATGCCCTAAGCAGGGTAAATTCCTCTTCCTCGTGTGCCAGGCTTAGCCTGATTCAATTTAAGGTGCTACATAGAGCACACATAACGGGAGCAAGGTTGAGTAGGTTCTTCGGAGTGGAGGACAAGTGTGGGAGGTGCGGCGGAAGCCCGGCAAACCACACACATATGTTTTGGTTGTGCCCGGCACTGGAGGGGTATTGGAGGGGAGTGACGGGAGTGATTTCGAAGGTGGTGAAGGTCCGGGTCAAACCAGGCTGGGGGTTAGCTTTATTTGGAGTTGCGGATGAGCTGGGAGTGCAGGAGGCGAAAGAGGCCGATGTCGTGGCCTTTGCGTCCCTAGTAGCCCGGCGTAGGATTCTACTCATGTGGAAGGAAGCGAAACCCCCCGGACTGGAGGCCTGGATAAACGATATGGCGGGGTTCATAAAACTGGAGCAGATTAAGTTTGCACTGAGAGGATCGGCTCAAGGGTTCACCAGAAGGTGGCAACCATTCCTCGACTACCTAGCGGAACGATAGAGGGAAGATAGATGACCAGCAGCAGCAACCAAGGGAGGGGGGGGGGGGAGGAGGGGGGAGGGGGAGAGGAGGGAGGGGGAGGGGAAAGTTTCATTTTATGTTAATTGGTTAGTGTGGTAGTATGCATTAGGGGTCATGTGGGACTGTGAAGCCGTGATGTCATTGGCTGACAGATCCCGGGTCCTGGTTGGACGTTGACCTCTAGCTCCGCCCTGGAGGCGGAGTATAAGTACCAGGAGTCCTCCCCCGCAGGCAGTCTACTACTGAACTGCGGGGGAACAGTCACGCTTAATAAAGCGTCATCGACTTCACTCTATTCGTCTCTCGGAGTCTTTGTGCGCTACAATTTATTAAGCGTGACTGTTCCCCCGCAGTTCAGTAGTAGCTTTCAAGCACTGGCAGACTTGTTTCGAGGCCTACCTCAGAACGGCCACCGGCCGGGTCACAGAAGACCAAAAACTACAGGTCCTGCACTCGAGGTTAAGCACGGAGATTTTCTCCCTCATCGAAGACGCAGAGGATTTCCAGACGGCGTTCGCAGCACTAAAAAGTCTCTCTGTTCGCCCAGTAAACCAGATCTATGCTCGCTATCAACTCGCAACGAGACGGCAAAGTCCCGGAGAATCGATAGATGAATTCTACGCCGCGCTACTAATTTTGGGACGGGCCTGCAGCTGCCCGCTGGTGAACGCAAATGAACACACGGACATGTTAATGCGCGATGCTTTTGTGGCGGGTATGAACTCCTCCCAAATCCGCCAAAGACTTCTAGAAAAAGAGTCGCTAGGACTCTCAGAGGCACGGGCCCTAGCAGCCTCCCTAGACGTGCCGCGCGAAATACCCGCGCCTACGGCCCCGACCGCGCGGCAGCCCATTGGGCTCCGTACGCACCCGTCGTGACAAACCACCCCCCCCCCCCCCCCGGGACACCCCACAGGCTTGCGCGGTTCAAACGCCAAGTCGCACCGGGGGAGCCCGCTGCTATTTCTGCGGCCAGGCGAAACACCCCCGGCAGCGCTGCCCGGCCCGCGCAGCGATCTGTAAGAGCTGCGGGGAAAAGGGCCATTTCGCGGCTGTGTGCCGGTCCCGCGAGGTCGCCGCTGTCCCGGGAGATCAGGGAGCCCTGCACGCCGTTTACGCTCCCCAACCCCCCCAGCGCCCCATGTATGACCCGCCGGCGCTACCACGCTGGGTCCCGACCACCGCTCTCCCCGGAGAACAGGGAGCCCTGCGCGTTCCTAACGCTCCCCAACCCCCCCAGCGCCCCATGTGCGACCCGCAGGCGCCGCCATTTTGGGTTCCGGCCACCACGAGGGGAGGAAGGGCGCCGCCATCTTGGACCACCCCAGACCTGTGCGACGCATGGGGGTGGCCATTTTGTCCACCCCCGCCGCCATCTTGTGACCCCCCAGCCATGTGCGATGCATGGGGGCAGCCATCTTGTTCACCCCCGATGCCATCTTGGACGGCAACAACGGACCCCAGTGTCGACGGCTCCACGGGGTTCGAAGAAAACGCTCAACCATTACAACCACGTCTGGCTTCAATGACGCTGGACCAAGCACGGCCCCGGACGCTCCAGACGACGACGACAACGGTGCTGATAAACGGGCACGAGACACCATGCCTGGTCGACTCCGGGAGCACGGAGAGCTTTATCCACCCCGACACGGTAAGACGCTGTTCTTTGACCATCCGTCCCAGTGCACAAAAGATTTCCCTAGCTGCAGGATCCCACTCCGTACAGATCAAAGGCTTCTGCATAGTTACCCTAACGGTGCAAGGGAGGGAGTTTAAAAACTACAGGCTCTACGTCCTTCCCCAACTCTGCGCGCCCACATTACTGGGATTAGATTTCCAGTGCAACCTGCAGAGCCTAACGTTTCAATTCGGCGGCCCAATACCCCCACTCACGATCTGCGGCCTCGCAACCCTCAAGGTTGAGCCCCCATCCTTGTTTGCAAACCTCACCCCGGATTGCAAACCCGTCGCCACTAGGAGCAGATGGTACAGCGCCCAGGACCGGACCTTCATTCGGTCCGAAGTCCAGCGGCTACTAAAGGAAGGCATAATCCAGGCCAGCAATAGTCCCTGGAGAGCACAGGTGGTAGTAGTAAAGACAGGGGAGAAGCAAAGGATGGTCATAGACTATAGCCAGACCATCAACAGGTACACACAACTAGACGCGTACCCTCTCCCCCGCATATCCGACATGGTCAATCGGATTGCCCAATATAAGGTCTTCTCCACCGTGGACCTCAAGTCCGCCTACCATCAGCTCCCCATCCGCCCAAGTGACCGCAAGTACACAGCCTTCGAGGCAGACGGGCGATTATACCATTTCCTAAGGGTCCCATTTGGCGTCACAAACGGGGTCTCGGTCTTCCAACGAGAGATGGACCGAATGGTTGATCAACACGGGTTACGGGCCACGTTCCCGTATCTCGACAATGTAACCACCTGCGGCCACGATCAGCAGGACCACGACGCCAACCTCCAAAAATTCCTCCAGACCGCTAAAGCCTTGAACCTCACGTACAACGAGGACAAGTGCGTTTTTAGCACAAACCGGCTAGCCATCCTGGGCTATGTAGTGCGCAATGGGATAATAGGCCCTGACCCCGAACGTATGCGCGCCCTCATGGAATTTCCCCTCCCGCACTGCTCAAAAGCCCTAAAACGCTGCCTGGGGTTCTTTTCATACTATGCCCAGTGGGTCCCCCAGTACGCAGACAAGGCCCGCCCCCAATACAGACCACGACCTTCCCTCTGTCGAAAGAGGCTTGCCAGGCCTTCAGCCGCATCAAAGCGGATATCGCAAAGGCCACGATGCGCGCCATCGACGATTCCCTCCCCTTCCAGGTCGAGAGCGACGCCTCCGACGTAGCTCTAGCGGCCACCCTTAACCAAGCGGGCAGACCCGTGGCCTTTTTCTCCCGAACCCTCCACGCTTCAGAAATCCGCCACTCCTCAGTGGAAAAGGAAGCCCAAGCCATAGTGGAAGCGGTGCGACATTGGAGGCATTACCTGGCCGGCAGGAGATTCACTCTCCTCACGGACCAACGGTCGGTAGCCTTCATGTTCGATAATGCACAGCGGGGCAAAATCAAAAACGACAAGATCTTAAGGTGGAGGATCGAGCTCTCCACCTTCAACTACGAGATCTTGTATCGTCCCGGAAAGCTGAACGAGCCGTCCGATGCCCTATCCCGCGGCACATGTGCCAACGCACAAATTAACCGCCTCCAAACCCTCCACGAGGACCTCTGCCACCCGGGGGTCACTCGGTTCTACCACTTTATTAAGTCCCGCAACCTCCCATACTCTTTAGAGGAGGTCCGTACAGTCACAAGGAACTGCCACATCTGCGCAGAGTGCAAACCGCATTTTTTCAGGCCGGATGGTGCGCACCTGATTAAGGCTTCCCGCCCCTTTGAATGCCTTAGTCTGGATTTCAAAGGACCCCTCTCCTCCACCGACCGCAACATATACTTCCTTAATGTGGTGGACGAGTACTCCCGCTTCCCATTCGCCATCCCCTGCCCTGACATGACCGCGGCCACAGTCATTAAAGCCCTGAACACCATATTCACACTGTTCGGTTGCCCCGCATACGTCCACAGCGACAGGGGTCCTCTTTCATGAGTGACGAGCTGCGCCAGTTCCTGCTCAGCAACGGTATAGCCTCGAGCAGGATGACCAGCTACAACCCCCAGGGGAACGGGCAAGTAGAGAGGGAGAACGGCACGGTCTGGAAGACCGTCCTACTGGCCCTACGGTCCAGGGACCTCCTAGTTTCACGGTGGCAGGAGGTCCTCCCGGACGCCCTCCACTCCATCCGGTCACTTCTCTGTACAAGCACTAACCAAACGCCTCATGAGCGCCTCCTTGTCTTCCCCAGGAAGTCCTCCTCTGGAACGTCGCTGCCGACCTAGCTGGCGGCCCCAGGACCCATCTTGCTCCGAAAACATGTGCGGGCGCACAAGTCGGACCCGTTGGTCGAAAGGGTTCACCTCCTTCACGCGAACCCGCAGTACGCTTACGTGGAGTACCCCGACGGCTGACAGGACACGGTCTCCCTGCGAGATCTGGCGCCCGCCGGCAACACACACACCCCCCCGACACCAATCATCCCCTTCCTGCCACCGCCGCACCCCGCGACCGCCCCCTTCCCAGGAGGGTCGGTCCTCCTCCCAGGCCCGACCAGGAGTGAAGCCCAAGCTGAAACCGTAAGGCTCCCGGAGACGACAACACCGGAACAAGCACCACCACCACCACCGGGGCCGAGGCGATCGACACGGACGACCAGACCGCCCGACCGACTCGTGGCGTCGATCTAACACTACAATATGTGGACTTTTAACGAGAACATTTTGTCTTTTTTTTCCTGACGATTGATGTAAATAGTTCGAAACAAAAAAAAACCTTGTACATACTGTAATAACATGCGAAAGTTTTCCCCCCAGGACCAGCCTTGTAAACCCTTACCACCATGCGAAGCATCACCCCGCCGGGTTCATTTTTAACAAGGGGTGAATGTGGTAGTATGCATTAGGGGTCATGTGGGACTGTGAAGCCGTAATGTCATTGGCTGACAGATCCCGGGTCCTGGTTGGACTTTGACCTCTAGCTCCGCCCTGAAGGCGGAGTATAAGTACCAGGAGTCCTCCCCCGCAGGCAGTCTACTACTGAACTGCGGGGGAACAGTCACGCTTAATAAAGCCTCATCGACTTCACTCTATTCGTCTCTCGGAGTCTTTGTGTGCTACAGTTAGTTTACCATGTTAGTTAGTTACTCTTTATTAGATTGTAGTTATCATGTTACTTGTACTGTTAAACTTTCTTTATGTTTGATGTGTAAGGGAAAAAAATTGTGAATGAAAAATTTCAATAAAATATATTTCAAAAAAAAGAAAGGGCAGTGTCTCGTCTACTGCGTGCATCCCAGCCGTGGCGATATCGGCTCTGATACGGGTGAAGGCCTGTTGTGCCTCGGCCATCAGGGGAAAATGGGTTGACTGTATGAGTGGGCGGGCCTTGTCCACATAGTTTGGGACCCACTGAGCGCAGTACGAAAAGAACCCCAGGCAGCGTTTGAGGGCCTTGGGGCAGTGGGGGAGGGGAAGCTCCATGTCTTTTCTTACTCTCATTTTTCACATCATCTCTATATCACATTCAAGCCCCAGCATGAGTGTGGGCAGGAAATCTGTACTCAAACCTCTTCCTGTGGCCATATGAAAGCTGGCCCATCACCATACAGAACTGTCTGCTGTCTAATTTCCAGCATGACTCAGAGTGGCAACTCACAGACTGAGGAATCACATTCTACTGCAATTAGACACTGGCATGGTAAATGGTAAGCCTTTCACTTGCAATGTTGTCCCTAAGCAATCAGTCCAACTTATGGCTATAGAATAAAAATGATGGAACAGAGCATAGGTTATTCAGTTTATTCAATGTATAAGCAAATGTAAAATTACAATATTGACGTGACTGGTGTACCTGCTCGCTCAGAATTTGCAATGCCCGACATGAAGATGCTGAGGAACCATTCCAAAGAGTACTGGTACATGGGGTCCACATTGGACAAGTCGGACACACAAAAAAACAGGATTTGTGTGCGGACAGCCACAGGAATGTACTGCAGCCGAGTGATATCAATATCTTTCTCCGTTTGTTCTGCTATTGTCACTTTTATCTGTGGGAAGATTAATTACATATTCAGCATAGCAGAGTAAATTGATGGCGTTCAGATTATATAATCTATGTGCTTAGAACTGCACAGGTATATTGCCTGTAAATGTTTCCGTGCCAATTTTCTTAATTAGCATTTCACCCTCTGTTATCTTGCCTTGGTGACCAAAAGTCGCTGGTGGACCAATGTACTGAGTGTCAGTGAGCTATTTAATCGTACAGGGCACCACCTCTCTTTCTGTTCTTCCTGATCACAACACAAGAATAATTTCAGCGGGAACAACCAAAAGATAATTTGCCATTCTTTAACCGAGGGATGCTGAGACCAAAGAAGAGGCTCTCTGTAGTTTTTTAAATTGGGATGCAATTGGACAAAACACCATTGGGCACAATTCTTTGGAAACATTTCTGAGTGTGGTAGCGAGCAGCAATTGCCGTGAGCTTCCCACCGCTCGGCCCAGCGAGGCCGGCAAAGCGATTCAACATTAATTGGTCGACTTAACGAAGCCTCATTGGCTTCTCACTGCAAATGAAGGCTCACCGGCTGATTCACCCTCCACACACGCCAGCCCCCCAGCTAACAAGGTCGAGCAGCGCTTAAGCTGCACTTGCTCAGCCAACCCCAGCCAGCTCGTGATAAAGGCACCCAGGAGACCGGTCCCAAGATTCAGGGATGCTGACCTGGGGGGGGGGCTGCTGCTAAACGCTGTGAAGGCCGGGAGGGATGTCTGTTCGGTCCCGAAAAGTCAGCCACCACACAGGCAATGCAGCCTGTGATGAGGTGGCGGCAGCTGTCAGCTTGGGGAGTGTGACCAGGAGGACTGGCCTCCAGTGCCGAAAAAAGGTCAATGACCTACTCCGGACAGCACGGGTGAGTAGACACCAACGCCCCCCCCTCCCCCCGCCCATCCACTCCTCATGCGACCCCCAGCCTTTCCTCCAACCCCCTCCCTCCTCAACCTACCCCAAACCATCCTTCACACTCCCTCTCACACCACTGTGAACCACATTTGTGGCTAACGATGCCCTCTCTGTGTCTCCTCAGGAAACGTCAGGAGAGGGCCCAGACTGGTCTTCGCAAAGCTCCACCCGGAGGACCTATCAAACGTGAGTAGTGATTGCCGTACTGACTGACCCATCCCTTCCACTGGCTACATGTTCATTCGCCCGCAGGTCCTTCAGCCAATAGCGCCAGCCCATCCCGGGCGGCCCCCCCTCCTGAGTCCGAGAAGAATACCTCGGGGGAGAGCTCCAAGGGTGCAACTGTTATAGTCGCGGCACAGCTGTCATCCCCATCCTCCACCAGCACAGATACACACATCTCTGTGGGACATGTTAGTGGACAGGCTTCGGGGGCACAATCTGGTGAGCACCACACCGCTGATGATGCACATCAGGTGAAGGAAGTAACCCCCAGGCAAGATAGCAGTAAGAGGGCTGCTGGATCCCAGGACCTAGCTGGGTCCCAGCCCGATGCTGAGCCTGTGGTACATAGGAGCTGTTGGAGATGATAGGGACCAACATGAATGTTCAGAGAGAGATGTCAGCAGATCCATAGCCATTTAGAGGCGTCCAAGAGGCTAGGGGTGCAGGAGATGGTGCCGGCAATGAGTGGCACCGCTAAGGTGGTGACCGCAGTAAAGAGCCTGGTGTACGACATTGGCACCATGAGTGAAGGCGTCCAAGGTGTCACACAGTCGGTGATGGCCATGGCCAAGGGTCTCACAGAATATCTGACTTGCTGGGGGATGTGACCCAGTACCAGGCCGACCTTGATGAGGTTCTGCGGGTCATGTCCCGCTCTCAGATGTAAATGACCGAGGTGCTGCGGAGCCTGTCCCAGTTGCAGGTGGGCATGGCGCACGGCCCAGTCACTGAGGAGCACCACTGAGGGGCTCAACACTATAGTGCAGACCATGGGGAACTCCCAGGACTGGTAGAGCAAGATGACACGGGGGGGGGGGGGGGGGGGGGGGGGGGGGGGGATGGATGGGTTGAGGTAGGGGTTGGGGAGGGGGGTGCGAGGCCTGGATAGAGTGAACGTGGAGAGGATGTTTCCATTTGTAGGAAAAACTAGAACCAAAGGACACAATCTCAGACTAAAGGGACAATCCTTTAAAACAGAGATGAGGAGGAATTTCTTCAGCCAGAGGGTGGTGAATCTGTGGAACTCTTTGCCGCAGAAAGCTGTGGAGGCCAAATCACTGAGTGTCTTTAAGACAGAGATAGATAGGTTCTTGATTAATAAGGGGATCAGGGGTTATGGGGAGAAGGCAGGAGAATGGGGATGAGAAAAATACCTGCCATGATTGAATGGCGGAGCAGACTCGATGGGCCAAGTGGCCTAATTCTGCTTCTATGGATTATGGATGTGGGTTGGAGGGGTGGGGTGCGGCACCATCGGGAGTGGGGTTTGTCCAACACATTAAACACCTTTTACCACAACCATTATGATCCCTCTGTCACTTCCTTCTGCAATGTGGGCTGACCCTCCCCATGGCGTTCACCCACCCTCCGGCCATGGACATGTCCCCAGAGCTGTGTACAATCCCCTGGGTGTTCGGATTTTGCCTGTGTGGTATTGCCTCCCGCAGTGTTCAAGCACAGTATCCAGCCATCAGGGTGTGATTGGGATGCGAGGCAATGACACTCTCATGCTACATGGCCCGCCCACCCATGGGAATCCACTCGGCATATGTGAAGTGCTCACTGAACCAGGATTGCCAATTCCCGATTAGCAATAGCCTTCAGCCGTGCAGTCAGAGGCCTCAGCAGTTATGGGTGGTTGTTGGAGCAGACGAGCGGTGACCAGTGCACCCCCCCCCCCCAAGGTGACCCACCCCTCCAGAGGGTTCTCCACCCCCAGGCGACGGTCCCCCATCCCCCACCAAGCATTGGGGTGGCAAGCCCAGAGCCCCGGGCTCTTTACCTGTGAGCAAAGATGGCTACTCACCTCTTCAGCTCCCCACAGAAGCCCTACCGCCAGGTTCATGTTTTTTAAAAAGAGTACTAACTAGCACCACCGTGAGCACTTGCTGGAGAGGCCGCTGCAAGACAGGATGCCGTTGGATTTGGGGTAGCTCTCGTTAATTGTATGAAAATGGGGCTTAAGTGGTGATAATTGTTTTTTCCCACGGTACGGGAGATCTTGATTTCGCCTACAGGAGCGGGCCGGTTGCATTACATACTGTTTGGTGCCTGGTATGGATCCAGTTATTCACCTTCCCGCTATTCACCTTCCTTGTTATGCTTGAGCGAGAACGCAACGAGGCCGGACAATCGTGCCCATTAAGTTTGAAAAGAATAAGTGAGGAGATGAGATAATGAAGAAATAATTAATGCCTATCTTAGATTAAGGTACAAAGGGAAGAGTGATGGAGTGATGAAATTCTGAGAATTCAGTGACAGCAATGAATGCTGCACTTTTGGAACTTCAAAGGAAAGAGTGTGAAATATTTAGCGGAGTGATAGTGATTTGATAAAAATAGCAGTTTTGATAAAATACATGACTTCCATACTTCTATTATTATTATCATCCTTCCATTAATATTGCAGTGCTTCCAGAAACATTATACCTGTACTGCCAGATTTATTGGATTTATGGGCAGCACGGTGGCACAGTGGTTAGCAGTGCTGCCTCGCATCTCCAGGGACCCAGGTTCAATTCTGGCCTCGGGTGACTGTGCAGAACTTGCACAAGGATGCAGGGGCGCAGCACGGGGATTGGATTTGATTTATTGTCTAGTGTACTGAGATACAGTAAAAAGTATTGTTCTGCGTACAATCCAGACAGATCGTTCCATACATGAAAAAACATAGGGCATACATAAATATGCAATGCAAATAAATAGGCACAGGGAGTTTCTGGTGCTCCTGGCAAATGGAGCACTGTTGGGTCAACATCTCTATATCCGTGTCCAATCCGGACCACCAGACATAGCTTCCTGCCAGCATCTTCATTTTGAACACTCCAGGATGTCCATAATAATAATAATAATCATTATTATGAAAGTCGTTTAGTACAGCAGCCTGTCCCTTCGCCAGTGCTTCACAGGAGGATACTGTTCTCCACGGTCAACTCCAACAATTTTGACGAGAAAGCCTTCAACTCCCGAAGCTCCCACCAGATGATACACCCTGGCAAGTCACGATTACACGGGGCAGTGAAGGGCAAGGAGTCCATGAAGTTCAGGACAGCAATCACTTCCTCCACCATTGGAGCACTCGTGGATTCGACTTGCAGGAGAAGACGGCTCAATGCATCAGCAAGCGCAATCTGGGTCCTTGGGTAGTGCTCGATAGAGTATTCGTAGGCAGCCAAAAACAGAGCCCATCGCTGAATCGTTGCAGACGTTATGGGTGGGACCACCTTGCCCCCAAGGAAGAGGCCTCGTAATGACTTGCGATAAGTGACGATACTCAAATGGCGGCCATCGTTGTATTGATGAGATCGCTTTACACCAAATACGACTGCCTGACCCTCTTTCCCGATCTGGGCATGCTTTCTTTCGGCCGCAGCCAATGTCGGGGAGGCAAAAGCAGGCTGTCACTGCCATCGTCCATTTGATGGGACAAAACTGCCCCAATGCCATACAGCGAAGCATCGCACGTGACACACAATGGCTTAGAGGAGTCAAAATGTGTCAACACCCTTGAGGAAGATGTCCGCCGCTTCACCTTGCTAAGCGGGCCTTCCCCAATCCCAAAGCTGGTGTGTTTTCAGAAGTAAGTAGAAGAAGGTGAGGCGCCCATTATCGCGGGGATGAACTTGTGGCTTTTGCAGATGGGGGCCATGGTGGACATCCTAGTCAGACCAAAGTGATGTTGCATTTGGTTCCACGTTTTCAGCATGGCTATTACTTTGAATATCTGGCTGGGGGGGATGGGTGTGCGGCTGTGGCCAGTGCTCGGAGGGATGTCCCCATGCATGAATTCTCCTCCATTCTGCTCTCGGTTCTTTGATCCATCCCTGTACCCCTTCTGCGGTAGCTGGTTCCCCCCCCCCCCCCCCCCCACCCCCCCCCCCCCACCCACCGTGGATTCACAGGGAAGATTTTGCTCTTGTTTAGGTTGAACTTGTAACCTTAGGCTCTGCACTCCTTCAGGAGTTCCATTATTCCTCCCATGCTGGCCAGGGGTTGTGAGATGTGGAGGAGCAGGTCATCCTCATATAATGAGACTCTGTGCTCTCTGTCTCCTCTTTGAATGCCTCTCCACCCCTTCACCGCTCTAAGAGCGATCGTCAGTGGCTCAGTTGCCAGGGCAAACAGTAGCAGGCTAAAGGGCATCCCTACCTCTTGCCTCTGAGCAGCCGAAAGTATTCAGAACAGGTGGTGTTTGTCCGTTCACTCGCCATGGGAGCGCTTTTGACCCAAACCTTTCCAGTACCACTATGAGGCACTTCCATTTGACTCTGTCGAAGGCCTTCTCTGCGTCCAGGGAGGTGATCACCTCTGGTGTCCTCTCCCCGGGTGGGGTCATGATCACGTTCAGCAGGCGCCTGATGTTTGCTGTTGGTGTCTGCCCTTGCCAAAGCCCGTCTGATCTTCCACGACTACCTCTGACACACAGCTCTCCAGCAGCTTCGCCAGGGCCTTTGCCAGGATTTTGGTGTCAGTGTTTAGGAGTGAGATGTGTCTGTATTACCTGTACTTTGTCGGGCCTTTGTCCTTTTTGGGGATCAGTGATATTGAGGTCTGAGCCAGCATTGTTGACAGGGTTCCCCTTGATTGCGAATCAATGAACATCTCCTACATGTGCGGGGCCAGTGCTGGCACAAATCTTTTGTAGACGACCCCTGGGAATCCATCCAGCCCCGGCCCCTTCTTCGCCTGCATGTAGTTGATATTCTCCATGACTTCACCCAGTTCCATTGGTGCTTCCAGGCCCCATCTCTTTTCCTCCCCCATAACTGGAATGACTAGTGTGTCGAGGAAACTCTTACCTTAGAGTCCCCTCTGGGGGCACGGAGGTGTACAGCTCTCGGTAGAACGTCGCAAATGTCTTGTTAATCTCATCTGCCACTCCTGCCCTTCACCTGTGTTATTTCCCTTGTGGCTGCCTGCTTTCTCAGCTGGTGTGCCAGCAGGCGGTTGGCCTCGTCTCATGCTCATAGAAGGTTCCCCCGTATCAGGCAGAGCTGGCTAACCGCTCTCCCAGTGTAGAGCAGATCAAATTCCATTTGTAGTTTTTTTTCCGCTCCGCCAATAGTTCCACGGTCAGGGCCGTGGAGTACTGCTGGTTCACCTCCAGTAAGAAGTCAATTAGCTATTGTCAAGCAGCCCTCTCATGTCTATCTCTGAGAACCCTGTATGCTATAATCTCCCCCTTATCACAGCCTCCCAGAACGTGGAGGGTGAGACCTCTCCGTTCTCGTTGCAGGTTACATACCCATTGATGGCTTATGATATTTTCTCACAGCACGCCTTTTTGGCGAGGAGGGCTGTGTCCAGCCTCCATGGTGGGCATTGGGTCTGGTCCGCCTCCAACGCCAAATCCATGTAGTGCGGTGCGTGGTCAGAAATTACTATTGCTGAGTATTCCGCTCCTACTATCCTTGGAAGCACTAATTTCCCCACTAAAAAGAAGTTGATCCTGATATAAAACCTGTGGATCTGGGAGAAGGAGAACTCCCTCTCCCTTGGGCGAGTGAACCCAACAGGCCCCATCTGCTCCATAAAGACGTTCCTGCGATCACAATGTGCGACCTGTTGCAACCAGCATTTGACCCCCAACCTTCCCCTCCCCCCCTCCTATCTCCCCCTGGGCCCGTCTACCCTCCCGTCTTCCCTTCCACGCTCCCCTGTGGGCTTCCCCATTTCCCACCTTCTTCCCCATATCATCTGCACTCCTTTCCCCCGACTTGGTGTTGTACCCCCCCCTTCTGCCAGGCACTCTCCCTGTCAGAAACTGTGTCACGGTGCCCCCCCCCCCTTACTTCCCCGTGCTAGCATGCTCGCTAATGTGGCGGCTCCCCCCTGGGAGCGATCTCTCCATACCCTGCCCATTGTGCTTCTCTCTTTCCCCCAATATCTTTTCCCGTTTTGATACCTTTCTGCTTTCTCCCCCCCTCCCCCCCAGGACATGCCCCACCCCCTTCTGAGACTTGTGTTTGTGTGAAAGCGAGGCAACTTCATCCCAAGCAATTGTTCATTTGTGTTCATTATTGCTGTTGCTGCTGCTATTCTTGCAGACAAAATCGCCTGGTCTGCATGGTGTGATAAAATAGTGTTCCATGTTCTGGTGGTGTCATAATATACACCAGTATATCATGGTGCAGATACACACACACTGATGGACACATAGCAAGACCAATCAACACACACAACACCGCAGCCAATCACCAGTTAAAGCACACTCACTATAAAGACAGGGGGCATCAGAGTTCCCGCTCATTTGGGACACAGCCTCCTACAAGGACAGAGCTTACAGCTTGCAGCACAGATCCTCACCATGTGCTGAGTGCATAGACTGGTTCGGACAGGCATAGGTCTTTAGTTTAATCTAACATCGTGTTAACCCACAGTGAAAGTATGTTCAACAGTTTCTAACTTAATAAAATAGTGTTGCACTATTTTAAGTGTTGGTGGCCTGTATGTGTTCCATGGATCCAGAGCACCCAACACATCAGGTAGGTCATCCATAGTTTGGCAAGGTACCGAATCCGGAACTGTATCTTGCTTTTAAACAGAGTTGTTTTAGTTCTATTGAATCGACCCGGCGCTTGGCTACGTCTGCCTCAAAGTTTTGGTACACGCGGATCGTGTGCCCTTCGCATTTGCAAGACTGCATGACTTTGCCCGTTCAGGATCTTCTCCTTGTCTTGAAACCTATGGAGCTTGGCAATGATGACTTACGGCGGCACTCTTGATTTTGGCCTCTGCCGGAGTGACCTGTGGGCCCTGTCCACTTCTAGGGGCCCGAGGGAGCTTTCGCCCTCAACCAGCTTACCCATATTCTGTGGGGTTTCTGCTCTTGGTAGCCTCTGGCGGATGTTCTGAAGGCATGACAGGTTCTCTTAGTCCTCCATTTTCCCCTTGAGGGCTCGCTGGGCCACCACCAACCTTGCCACCTCCACTTACAATGAGGCGATCCGGTCTCCTTGGTCAATAGCCGCCTTCTCGAGCTCCCATATCGTCGCCTCCTGCACCTCCAGTCACCGCTCTGCCCTCCTCTATTACCTCCTTGAAGGGGCCAAGGCGACTGCCGATCTCACTGTCACCATAATCTCCTTCTTTAAGGCGTCTCTATGTTTAAGGAGCTCCTGTGTTAGGAGTTCTGTCCATTGGCCTATTGGCATGTAGGCTGGTGTATGTGGCGGTGATCTGGCTCGCTCCATCATGTCCTTTTCCGCCTCGCTCTGTGTGTCCACTGCCTTGACCTTTCTCTCCTGGCTCTTACTGATCTTATTGTCTTTTTAGCCTCTTTGTGGATTTGAGGGCATATCTCTACATCTGAGGTGGTTTCAGAGAAGGATGTTTTTTTTTAGTTGGCTTAGTGGCCGATATGTGGTCTAAAATTGCCTGATTCAGAGTTTCCAAGAGGAGAGCCACCTTTCCTGTGACTGCTCAGCACATCCCCACCACTGGATGTCCGGCCCGGAAGAAATAACACATTCGTTCAGCGTATTGGTTCCAGTCTTCAATGTCTGCATCAAATGCATCTAACCGCCCAAACAGAGGCATAGCGAATCAAAGAAATCCAAACCTGGGTACAGAAAATCAGGGAGGTGGCGCAACTGAGTAGGTTGCAGCTTCGACAGCAAACCAGTTTACTCCTCTTCGCCAGTTCAATAAGGACACGAGAGTCCAAACCGAGTAAAAGTAAGAATGAAGTTTTATTTACAAATAGTATATTTACACTCCCCGGTTGACCCATACCAGTTACTTTTCTCATCAGTGCCTTACTGGACGACCTTAAATACTCGAGGTATTGTCCCTCCCCTAGCGGGGAAGCTCGTACTCCGCAAGGAGCACAGGGAAGATGAGCATTCCCACTCGTAGGCCCCGTGCACAATATTACACTAACATTTGTGAATTACCCTTCAGTTCAATCTATCCACATTTGGAGAAACTTGGATCCAGCCCTGTAAAATGTACTGACCCTGTTGAGTGTTGAAATTCTAAAAGCACTGGATTTGTTTCAGAACTCACATGGATGTATACAACCGCTTTAAAGGAAGACTGATTATTCCACCTCGGAAGTCTAATGTTGTGTCTATGCTTCTTTAATGTGTAACATGCATGTGTCATGCCATGTGTGTTTGTATGTATGTGCCATGTATCTGTAAGCACGTGTGTAGAATTCTGGCAATCTGGTTTAACGACTTTTAAACTCAAACTGTGATGATCTGAGTTTGGGGGAAGGGATGGGGTGGCAGGGAGGTGAGAAAAATGGTTCTGTGTTCTGTTCTGTCTTGTTTAAAATTTCAGTCTTTTGAATTCTGCGAGTTAAGTCGCGATGTTCGGGAAGAAAGGGTTTCTTTTATCTCTTCCTCTTCTTCTTGTGTAATTTGATTTTGATTTATTGTTTTATGAACAAGACTTTTAAGTTGCGACGGGGTGTTTTCCTTTCTGTTAGAAAGATGGTTGATTCTTGCAGGCATAATTTTGCTTAAGCTGCTTGAAGCTTCTTCTATTGTGTTTGATTCTGTTTGAATGTGATGGGTCTGATAAGAATTGGTTAAATGGGGAGGGGTTTGCCTCGTTGCCTGTGCGTTGGGGGACGATTTGTTTGCTTTTTGGGATTATTGTTACTGTGTTGAGTGCTTGTGTTATTGCGAGGTGTGATAGAATCTGGCAGTCGGCAGGTTTTCTGATGCCAGAGGGTGGGAGATGCTGAGCTAGCTGGATAGCTGGTTCACGGGAGCAAAGTGGGGGAGAGCTGAGGAAAGACGAAGTGGGGGGGGGGGGGGGGGGGGGCGGGCGGGGGCGGGTACTGCTGATGGGTAAGGGATAGTTAGGTGACTGGAGATGGAGATCAGATGACGATTGCCGCTGAGGGGCGGATCAGGTGAGGTGCGGAACATGGGCTCGGAGCTGGCCGAGGAAAGGTCATGGTTGACTGATAGGGGAGGGGGGCAAAAGCCCCCCCGACCAGACTGGTTACATGGAATGTTCATGGACTGAACGGGCCGGTTAAGAGAGCTCGTGTGTTCGCACACCTGAGACAGTTAAAAGCGGACGTGGCTATGTTACAGGAGACACACTTGAAGCTGGGAGACCAAATTAGATTAAAGAAGGGATGGGTTGGGCAAGTGTTTCATTCAGGACTGGACTTTAAAACAAGGGGGGTGGCTATCATGATTAATAAAAGGGTGACATTCGAAGTGGGAAGGATAGATGTAGACCCGGGAGGCAGATTTATTATGGTTAGCAGGAAGCTAGAGGGAATGGCAGTGGTGCTGGTGAATATATATGCCCCAAACTGGGATGATGTCATGTTTATCAGGAAGGTGCTGGGGAAGATCCCAGACCTTGACTAGCACCGGCTGATCACAGGGGGTTACTTTAATACGGTCCTGGACCCGAGGTTGGACCGGCCGAATGCTAGGTCGGGGAAGCTATCAGCAATGGCAAAGGAACTTCGGGGGTTCATGGAGCGCATGGGAGGGGTGGATCCGTGGAGATTTGAGAGACCAAGGAGCAGGGAATACTCATTCTACTCCCATGTACATAAGGCGTACTCCAGGATAGATTTCTTCGTGCTAGATAAAACACTGTTAGCAGGGGTTGAGGACACTGAATACTCAGCAATTGTGGTCTCAGATCATGCACCACACTGGATAGACCTACGGGCAGACACGGGACTGTTCCAGCGCCCACAGTGGAGACTAGATGCAGGGCTGTTAGTGGATGAGGAGATCTGTGAGCGAGTGAGAGAGGCCATTCGGGGTACATAAAGATCAATGACACGGGAGAGACTGCAGCTGGATTCTGTCATTAGAGGGGAATGTATTTCGATTCGAGCTCACAGGGATAAAACTGAGCGGTGGGAGCTGGACAAGTTGGTAGAAGAAATCTTACAGGTGGACAGGAGATATTCGGAGTCTCCAAATGAGGAGCTCCTGAAGGAGCGTCAGAGACTTCAAATGGAGTTTAGGCTCCTTTCCACAGGAAAGGCGGAGGGTCAGCTGAGGAGGGTAAAAGGGGCAATATATGAACATGGGGAGAAAGCTAGCAGGATGCTGGCGCATTAGCTGAGGAAACAGGAGGCGGCGAGAGAAATGGGGAAAATAAAGGATTTGAGGGGGAAGACGGTGACGGACCCGGGGGGACGGTTCCAGGAATTTTATAGCCAGCTATACGAGTCGGAACCCCCGGTTGGGGAGGAGGGCATGAATCAATTCCTGGGGAGGCTAGAGTTCCCGAAGGTAAATGAGGAGCTGGTGGAGGCCCCGGGGGGCCCGATTGGGCTTGGGGAGGTGATAGATGGACTGGGGGCGATGCAATCGTGTAAAGCCCGGGACCTGATGGATTCCCAGTGGAATTTTATAAGAAGTTCTCTGGGTTACTGGAGCCGCTCCTGGTTAAGGTTTTCAATGAGTCCAAGGAGCTGGGAGTACTCCCCCCAACATTATCACAGGCATCAATTTCTCTCATCCGGAAGCGTGACAATGTAGATGCCAAATTATTGGCAAAGATCCTGGCCACTCGTATAGAGGATTGTGTCCCAGAGATAATTAGGGAGGATCAGATGGGATTTGTAAAGGGCATGCACCTGACATCCAACATCGGATGGCTTCTTAATGTAATTATGCCAGTCGAGGGGTGCGAGGCTGAGGTGGTAGTTGCCATGGACGCAAAGAAGGCTTTCGACCGAGTGGAGAGGAAGTATCTATGGGATATTTTAGGCAGGTTTGGGTTTGGGTAGGGATTTGTGGAGTGGGTCCGGATATTGTACCAGGCCCCAGGGCAAATGTAAGAACTAACCGAGTTCGGTCAGAATACTTTATCGGGGGACAAGGCAGGGATGCCCGCTCTCCCCGTTAATGTTTGCCATGACCATAGAACCCTTAGCAATGGCTCTGAGAGCAGCGAATACCTGGAGGGGTATAGTGAGGGGGGGTGGAACACAGGGTCTCTCTCTATGCGGACGATTGGGGGGGATGACCGAAACCATGGAGGTATTAGGAGAATTTGGGCGATTTTCAGGCTATAAGTTAAATATGGGAAAGAGCGAGATGTTCACGATTCAGGCACAGGGCAGGAAAGGAGGCTGAAGGAACTACCTTTTCATAGAATCATAGAATTTACAGTGCAGAAGAAGGCCATTCGGCCCATCGAGTCTGCACCGGCCCTTGGAAAGAACACCCCACTCAAGCACACACCTACTCCACCCCATCCCCTTAACCCAGTAACCCCAATTAACCTATTTGGATACAAAGGACAATTTAGCATGGCCAATCCACCTAACCCGCACATCTTTGGACTGTGGGAGGAAACCGGAGCACCCGGAGGAAACCCACGCACACACTGGGAGAATGTGCAGACTCCACACAGACAGTGACCCAAGCCGGGAATCGAACCTGGGACCCTGGAGCTGTGAAGCAACTGTGCTAACCACTATTATACCGTGCTGCCCACAGTAGCATAGTGGTTGGGAAGAGTGGTTGGGAAGAGTTTTAGGTATGTGGGGATTCAAGTGGCCAAGGATTGGGGACAGCTTCACAAGTTATATTTGGGCAAAGCAGTGGATCAAATGAGAAGGGATTTTTGTAGATGGGACATGCTCCCACTGACGCTGGCGGGGAGGGTTCAGACGGTGAAGATGACGGTCCTTCCGAGACTGTTTTTCTTTTATCAGTGTCTCCCGATTTTTGTCCCAAAGGCTTTTTTCAGAAGTATGAATGTGGCGATATTGAGGTTCATATGGGTGGGTAAAACCCCAAGAGTAAAGAGGACACTCCTGGAACGGGCCCGCGGGGAAGGGGTTTGGTTCCCCTGAGCTTTATTAACTATAACTGGGCTGCCAGCATATCGATGGTCAGGAAGTGGGTAGTGGGGGAGGGGTCGGTCTGGGAGCGGATGGAGGCAGCATCCTGCAAAGGTACGAGACTGGAGACGTTTTGTTATGCTCTTGACGTAGCATAAGCTGCTTCCTTGATATGCACTCTGACAAAGGAAGGTTCAGACTTGGAGATAGCTTTAACACATTTATTAAACTAGTAACGATTCTCTTACTTGGATTCGACTCTCCTGTTAATCCTGCTATAGCTACTCAGACTAACTAACCAGTCTGCTACAATCCACGTGGTGGGTGTGATGTGTTTCAAATCAACCCTGTCTGTACTCACTGAGTGTCTCCACTGGAAAGAGAAAGATCATGTGTGCTGTGTCCTTATATATGGGTTGGTGTAATGCCCCCCTGTGGTAGTCACCTGTGTGTGTGTCGTGACTGCCCATTGGTCGTGTCCTATCTTACTGGCCTATTGGTTGAATGTCTGTGTGTCATGATGTCTCTGGTGCTCTCTCTAGTGTTTATTTAGTATAAGTGTATTTATATTAACCCCTTGTTTACTTACAGTGATGCACATCACCACAGGGGAGGGGTCGGTCTGGGAGCGGTTGGAGTCAGCATCCTGCAAAGGTATGAGTCTGGAGGCTTTACTGACGGCGCCCCTGCCATTCTCGCCAGCTCGGTACTCCACAAGTCCTGCTGTGGTGGCAGCCCTGAGGGTGTGGGGCAATGGAGGCAGCATATGAGACTGGAGGGGGTGTCAGTGTGGTCACCGATCTGTGACAATCACCGGTTTGTCCCGGGGGGGCGGGGGGGGGTGTGCTGAATGGGGGCTTTAAGGTATGGCAGTGGGCAGGGATTTAAAGGTTTGGGGATCTATTCATCCATGAGGGCTTTCCGACCTTGGAGACATTGGAGGAGGAGTTTGATTTGCCGGGTGAGAACAGGTTTCGGTATCTTCAAGTGCTGGACTTTGTCCGGAGACAGGTCCAAAGCTTTCCTCGCCTCTCCGAGGGGACTACAGGATAAAGTGCTGTCAAAAACAGGGGTTGGAGGTGGGAAGGTTTCGGACATATACAGGGAATTGTTAGAATGGGAAGGGGCCCCTATCAGAGAGGTGAAGAGGAAGTGGGAAGAGGAGCTAGGAGGGGAGATGGAAACTGAACTGTGGGAAAAAGCATCCTCGTCTGTGCTCGGCTCAGCTTGATTCAGTTCAAGGTAGTCCACAGGGCCCACATGACGGTAGCTCGGATGAGTAGGTTCTTCGAGGAGATGGAGGACAGATGTGGGCGGTGTGGGGGTAGCCCAGCCAATCACGTTCATATGTTTTGGGCATGTCCAAAACTGAGGGAATTCTGGCAGGGATTTGCAGATGTTATGTCGGAAGTCCTGGAAGGTATGGTAACCCCGAGTCCAGAACTAGCAATATTTAGGGGGTTGGAAGATCCGGGGGCAAAGGGGGGGAGGGAGGCCGATATCCTGGCCTTCTCCTCCCTGGTGGCTCGGGGACGGATCTTGCTGAGATGAAGGGACTCGGAGCCCCCAAAATCAGGAGTGTGGGTCAGCGATATGGTAGAGTTTCTCAGTCTGGAGAAAATCAAGTTCGCTCTAAGGGGATCAATACAGGGATTCGCCCGGAGTTGGCAGCTGTTCATCGATTTCTTTAACAGAAACTGAATGTCAGCAGTAAGGGGGGAAAGGGAAAAGGGGGAGGGAGGAAAATAGGAGGCATGGTAATGTTAAATAAGGACAGGGAATTTAGTATACGGGTAATTGGGGATAGGACAGGAGAAGTGGGGTACGTGGTTTATTGTTTGTTGTTATTTTAGGGGGCAATTTGTGCGTCGACCCGCGCGGTTGTTTTAGAAATGTCAATATGTTAAATTGTGAAAGTTACAAGTGCTTCAATAAAATATTTTCTAAAAAAAAAAGTATGTGTGCAGAAGCTTTAATATTTTTCATATTTTGTTCAAGAGCAGTTGAAAATGTTCACTTCTTACCATATTGAAAAACTGATACGAACCTTGATTTCTCCTGCTTTAACCTTAGATGCCTCCAGGACTTTGATTAATTCCACATCATCCACAGGATTGCCTTCAGAGGTGCTCAGGCGCATAAGTATCTGATCTTCTATTTCTTTCAGCTCACTCCTCATTTTAGCATTGCTGATGATCAACTGATTTTTGGCTTCTTCCAAATCAGGACGTTCTTGTGCCACCACACGACCCAGGAGTTGGTCTTCCAGACCACTGTGGCATTAAGGTACAATTTACAAGTTCCACACTAAAATCTAATGATCTTCTGATTGAATTCAGACGATTATACTTATCGTAGTTAAAGTCTAGCAATTTTCTACATTTTCACTTTGAGAAATGGAATCAAGACATAACCATTTTCATTTCTAACATCTTAATTTCACCACTTCATAAAAATTGACAAATTAGCCCAAATTAAAATATGGCATGTCAGAAACTGATTTTTTTTTAGTGAACATGCCTCTTCATGCTTGAAGGAGCCAAAAGACATCTCAAACTATTAACTGGGAGACAAAACCCTGAAAGCTACCAACTGAACATTTTACTGGCATGGGAAATAAGAGATCCAGGGCAGCTTCCTACAAATGCAGAGAAGGAGTTGAGTGACTACGTCCAATCCATTCCACAAATTAGACTAGTGGGTGAAAGTATAAATTTTCTTAACATAACAGTACCCAGGTGATTTCTTGCCGGCCCTTCAAGGGTGTCTAAACATGGAGTACCCTCTCCCTCTCCTTGCAGCCTCTGAATGGGTGGCAGCTTGGAGAGGCAGGTTGTCATTCTTCATTGGATGACAGTCCCAGTGGTGACCTTTTTGTTGGTCACTGCGGTAAAATCCCTTCCAATAAAATCCCTTGCCATTCACCCACGCAAGCTCCGGACCAACATTTGGTCTTGGTGGTGAGATCCATGACTTGCCAGTGATAATCTGGCCAATATCACAGCATGTATCAGTAATCACAATTCAATGCTGCTCACTATTCAGTCCCTCAAACTACTTGAGCAGAAACGAGTGGCAGAATGGATGGTAAGGTGTGGCGAAGTAAAAGGAACAAGCATGAAGGAGCAGGGTAGGGAATGTGGGAAGCAGCAAGGAGTGGGCAAGAGGGGGAGGGAAGCTGGAAGGAATCAAAGCTGGAGGGAGTGGATAGTGGAGGAATGGATGGTGGGAAGCAGGAGGCAGAGAGCAGCAGGAGGGAGTACATAGAACATACAGTGCAGAAGGAGGCCATTCGGCCATTCGAGTCTGCACCGACCCACTTAAGCCCCTCACTTCCACCCCATCCCCATAACCCAATAACCCCTCCTAACCTTTTTGGTCACTAAGGGCAATTTATCATGGCCAATCCACCTAACCTGCACGTCTTTGGACTTTGGAAGGAAACCGGAGCACCCGGAGAAAACCCACACAGACACGGGGAGAACGTGCAGACTCCGCACAGTGACCCAGCGGGGAATCAAACCTGGGACCCTAGCGGTGTGAAGCCACAGTGCTATCCACTTGTGCTACCGTGCCGGAGTGGGAAGCAAGAGGGAGCAGGCGACAGGAGGGACTGAATGGTGGGCAGCCTTAGAGCAGATGGTTTTGAGTAGATGGCAGGTGCATGCATCAGGGTGTAGTGGAAGCCAATTTCATTTTTGTGTTTGGCGGCTGGAATTACAGTATGTTCCAAATGCATTCAAGCACAACAACACCCCGATATGACAAAGCCCTACGTTTTTCACCTTGGAGATAGTGTGAAGTTAATGAGAGTGACCCTTGTTGATATCTCAGGAGTGTAGTGAGGATTGGGTAGCTTTGTGGTGATGTACATTTTAAAGTCTTCATGATAAGGAATGATGGAATCTCCCAGCTTTATGACTGTACTGCCCTGCTGTTTGTAAGTCTGAAAAGCAGAAGAAAATACTTTGATGAGATTTACACCAAATATTTTACACATAAGTAGCTATTCATGTGTGGTTTTAGTTGACATAAATATATTTCATTCGAACAAATGTACCCAAGATATCCAGTACAGCACTATCGCTGGTGAATGGCAAAATGCAACTATTCCCAAAAGGTGTAATTGGTACAAAATTATACCATGCCTGAGTTTGCAACAAAGTAAGAATGACAACTTTCCAGTGAAGCGGAGAGATTAGATGGCTGCCAAATGTGTTTCTTTAAAATATAGACTCCCTAGAATAAAGACATATTCACAATCACAATGCACGTGAAAACACCCAAATCATGCAGCAAAAATATTAATTTCACAGACTCCACATTGATTAACTAGATGCCAACATTCCATCTTTTCTTGTTTGGTAATGCACAGCTGAAACATTTTAGTGCACAAACCTTTTAAACATTTTTTTACATGTTCGCACACACTCTAGAATTTAAACAGGCCAACATGCGTGTGCCCACCGCGGGAACTTGTGTTGTTGCGCAGTTGCACAGAAACATTGTCAGGCCCTATGCCATCTCACTTAAAAATACTGGGACATCGTTATTTACTTGACAAATATGCGTAATGCATTGGATTATAAACTCAATGCTGTTTGTGTTTTGGAAATCTGGTACAAGCAGCCTACTCTATCTATGGCAATAAACCACTTATGAATATAGAATGACGGAACACCATTTTCCTTGAAAAAAACAATGTTAATGTTCAGTTCAAACCATGAAAATGTTCTATATGGAGGTTAACAAGTTGGTGCAACTGAGCATCACTGTTAAACCTGTGGTCTTGTAACCACTTATGCACCAGCTGTGGAGCTTCAATGGTGGCGGCACATGTTGAGAAATTACCTGGGTGCACCCCATGGTTATATTAATTATGAATTGACAGCCACTAGCTACGCTGCATGACGTTATGAATTGCAAGTAATACCCTTTGTGTTGGGACTATGTAATAGGGGCATTTTGACCAGTGTGTGTCTACTGATTTGCTTGTACCATTTTTAGCAATACAGGTTCCAGGGCAGGATCCAGCTCCTCCCCAATGTTCTCCATCAGACATGGCTTCCCAAAACGGATGGCGTTCTCCAGACTCCGCAGAAAATCACGGTCAGTTATCTTGAAAATATCTAATCCTTGTTCTTTTTCCTAAAGTGAACAAGAAGATGAGTCAAATTTGACAGTTCCCTGGAGGCAGGCTTGCTCTATTCCATCAACATTTGTTGTTGATTGTTTTGACCACATGTGACCGAGTGGAGAATTGCGGTACTGTACCTTTTTTTATGATGGATCATCGATAGGAACTCACAAGTGGGCGTCCAGGGGAGAGAGGTAATTGTGCTCAGAACAACTCGATAAAATTGAGGTTTAGATCAGAATGGTACAGAATATGTATAAAATGTGTAGTAGAATGCACTGGGACTTTGCAGCTTTCTAAGGGCAGTGTTAGGAAATTTTCATTCCTGGCATGAAGCATACTGCTGAGCTTGCTGAGGATTTGTTGGTAATTTTGGTTTGGAAGTCAGTGAATCCTGGAAGGCCCAGTATTTCAAACTACAGCTGCGAGTAAAACAAACATTCTTTTTTCTTAACAAACAATTTTATTGAGGTTTTTTTGGCATTGTGAACAGTTATAGATAACAGAAATGTGCAAACATCAATATAAAACCAATACTTCAATCAAACCATACTGCACATGCCCGCTCCACTCCCCTAGACACTACCCGCCGATTTATCCCTCCTACTCTAATGGGACCTGTCTGCGTACAAAGTCCCGCATCTGTAAGTACCTAAAGTCATTTCCCCTTACCAGCCCAAATTTCTCCTCCAAGCCCCTCAAACTCGCAAAGCTCCCCTCCAGCAACATATCGCCCACCCTCCCCACTCCCGCCTGCCACCATGTTCGAAACCCTCCGTCCATGTTTCCGGGGGCGAATCGATGGTTACCACATATTGGAGCCCAGACAGATGCAACCACCCCCCCCACTTGCCTCCTCCACTGGCCCCATATCCGCAGGGCCGCCCCCACTACCGGGCTGGTTGAGTACCTGGCCGGCGACAGTGGTAGGTGAGCCGTGACCAGGGCTGCCAAACTGGTGCCCCTGCACGAAGCTGCCTCCACTCGCTCCCAGATAGACCCCGTACCCACCATCCACTTCCTTATCATGGCTATGTTAGCCGCCCAGTAGTAGTTGATCAGACTTGGCAATGCCAGTCCCCCCTCGCTGCGGCTCCTTTCAAGCAATCCCTTCTTCACCCGTGGGGATTTTCCCGCCCAGACAAAGCTCATGATGATTTTGCCAGTACTTTTGAAGAAGGACCGTGGGATAAAGATCGGGAGGCACTGGAAGATGAACAGAAATCTAGGGAGGATTGTCATCTTTACAGTCTGCACCCTCCCCACCAGTGACAGCGGGAGTGCATCCCATCTCCGAAACTCCCTCTTCATTTGTTCCACAACCCGAGTCAAATTTAACTGATGCAACCTGCCCCAGTCTCGTGCCACCTGTATCCCCAAGTACCGGAAACTTTCCTCCACCAGCCTAAATGGCAGCTCCTTCAGTCTATTCTCCTGGCCCCTTGCCTGCACCACAAACATCTCACTCTTGGCCATATTTAATTTGTACCCCGAAAACCGTCCAAACTTCCTCAATGTTTCCAGTATATTTTCCATCCCAGCCAGTGGGTCCGACACGTACAGGAGCAGGTCGTCCACATAGAGAGAGACCCTATGTTCCACCCCACCCCTAGTCATTCCCTTCCACCCCTTCGCAGCTCTCAACGCCATCACCAACGGCTCTATGGCCAGCGCGAACAGCAACGGGGAGAGTGGGCACCCCTGTCTGGTCCCGCGGTGTAGTCTGAAATAATCTGACATTATCCTGTTCGTCCTAACGCTAGCTTTTGGGGCCTGGTACAATAGTCTGGCCCAATTAACCAGTCCTTCCCCGAACCCAAACCGTCCAAGCACCTCCCACAAATAGCCCCACTCCACCCGGTCGAAGGCCTTCTCAGCATCCATTGCCACCACTACCTCTACCTCCACCTCCTTGCCCGTCGGGGGCATCATGATCATATTAAGCAATCTTCTCAAGTTAGCTGTCAGCTGCCTGCCTTTCACAAACCCTGTCTGATCGTCCCCAATCACCTCCGGTACGCAGTCCTCAATTCTAATCACCAGGACCTTGGCCAGGAGCTTGGCATCCATATTGATCAGGGAGATTGGCCTGTATGACCCGCAGGATTCCGGGTCCTTGTCCCGCTTCAGTATCAGCGAGATGGTGGCTTGCAACATCTTCGGTGGCAGGGTCCCTCTGTCCCTTGCCTCATTAAAAACCCTTGTCAGGACCGGTCCCATTATCTCCGAGAACTTCTTGTAAAACTCTACTGGGTATCCATCCGGTCCCGGGGCTTTCCCCGACTGCATGTCCTTTAGGCCCCCCAATACCTCCTCCGCTCTAGTCGGGGCCCCCAGCCCGTCCACTAGTCCCCTGCCATTTTGCGAAGGTTAGTCCATCCAGGAACTTTTTCATCTCCTCCGGCTCTTCCGGGGGTTCTGAAGTGTACAGCTTACTATAGAAGTCCCGAAATACCTTATTCAGTCCTGCCGGGTCCTCCACTCTGCTCCCCTCCCCATTAACCACTCTACTTATTTCCCTGGCCGCCTCCTTCTTCCTGAGTTGCTGCGCTAGCAATCTACTGGCCTTCTCCCCATGCTCATACACTACTCCCCTCACCATCCATAGTTGCTCCACGGCCCTACTCGTGGATAGCACCCCCAGTTCCGCCTGCAATCTCCGTCTCTCCCTGAGTAGGTCCTCCCCTGGGGACCCCGCATGCTCCTCGTCTATCCGGTGAATTTCCCTAACTAATCTGTCCATTTCTGCTCTGTCCGCCCTGACCCCGTGAGCCCGAATTGAGATCAGCCCCACCCTCACTACTGCCTTCAGCGCCTCCCACAGGGTCGCTGCTGAAACCTCCCCCGTATCGTTCACCTGCAAGTAATTTTGCATACACTTCCGAAGTCTCTCACACATCCCCTCCTCCGACAACAGTCCTACGTCTAACCTCCATTGCGGGCGTTGGTAATTCGCCCCCCCGAATTGCAGGTCCACCCAGTGCGGGGCATGGTCCGAGATAGTGATTGCCGAGTATTCTGTATTCTTTACCTCCCCTACACAGTCCCTGCTCACGATAAAAAAAATCAATCCTAGAATATACTTTATGAACATGCGAATAAATCGAGTAGCCCCTTCCCATCGGCTGTCTGGCTCGCCATGGGTCCACAGCCCCCATTTGCTCCATGAACCCTTTCAGCTCCCTTGCCATTGCTGGGAGTCTGCCCGTTCTGGGACATGACCGGTCCAGCCCCGGGTCAAGGACCGTATTAAAGTCCCCCCCCATTATCAACTTACGTGAGTCTAGGTCCGGGATCTTCCCCAGCATTCTTTTGATAAAGTCAACGTCATCCCAGTTCGGCGCATATATGTTCACCAGCACCACACTTCTCCCCTCCAGCTTGCCCCTTACCATAAGGAATCTGCCCCCGCCGTCTGCGACTACGCCCTCCGCCTCAAATTGACCCCGCTTATTGATCATAATTGCTACCCCCCTGGACTTAGAATCCAAGTCCGAGTGGAAGACCTGGCTGATCCAGCCCTTCCTTAGCCTAGTCTGGTCAGACATTTTCAGATGTGTCTCCTGCAACATAATTATGTCCGCCTTTAGAGCCCGCAAATGCGCGAACACACGTGCCCTTTTAACTGGCCCATTTAGTCCCCTGACATTCCAGGTGATCAGCGTGGTTGGGGGGCACAACGCCCCCCCCCCCCACCGGTCAGCCATAACCTTTCTTGGGCCCGCCCCCGGCCCATGCACCGTGCCATTCCTCGCTTGCCTCTTGGCTGCCTCCACCCTGGACCTCCTTTCCATTACCTACTTCAGATCCCTCCCCCCCCCCTCCCCCCCCCTCCCCCCCCCCCCCCCCCCCCCCCCCGTAGCAACATCCCCGATAACCCCACCCCTGCCATTCACTGGCTGCATTCTCTCCCCCCCCCACCTGACTCCCTTGACTAGCCAATCTGCTAGCCCGGTGACTCATCGCCCTGGCGCCCCCTTGTCTCACTTCCATTGTTTCCCCGACCTCAACTCCCCACTCCCCAGCACACCATCCCCCACTCCGACCCACTGGAGCAGTCTCACTAAGACCCACTGGAGCAGTCTCACTAAGATGGGAAAGATCAAACAAGATGTAAACATCAAACAGCAACGCGAGGCTGCTCCAAGTACAACACAGTTCCAGCTGTGTACATAGAAAAGTGTGAACTCACGTCCCTTTGTGAGCACCAAAAAAAAAATATATATATATATAACACCGCAATAACCCAGTACCCGTACATCCCCCATCCGAAACAAACATAAAAACCATAGACATAAACGAAACGAAAGCCCCCAACCAACATCTTTAATCCCCATTGCTGACCGGCCACCCTTTTGTTACAATACAGGCTCCAGCGCACTCAGAGAGCCCAACAAAGGGTACCAACCACAACAGAAGAAACAAAAGAGAGAAAAAAAAACAGAAAAAAGGAAAAAGACCATTTGAGAGGTGGGAGAGGGGATACCCTCCCCCCACAGGCAAAAACGGGCCACAAAAAATACACCACAAGGCACCTTTAAAGCAGTAAACAGTCGACCTGCAGTCCAGGCACAGTAGGCGTCCCTTCAACCAGTAATTCTCAGACCCTAGCTTGTGTCCGTGGGTCCTTTTTTCAAGACCAGCCCCTGATCCCTCACAAAGTCCATCGCTTCTTCGGGCTTGGAGAAGTAGTGGTGTTGGCCCTGATGCGTAACCCAAAGACTGGTCGGGAAGAGCAGACCAAACTTTGCGTGCTTTTTGAACAACACCTCCTTAACTTGTTTAAAGGCTGCTCGCCGCCTGGCCACCTCCTGGCTTAGGTCCTGGTAAATGCGAAGGACACTGCTATTCCACGTGCTGCTCTTAGCGCTCTTTGCCCACTGCAGCACCCGCTCCTTCTCCACAAACCTGTGGAACCTAATCACCATCGGACGGGGGCCCCCCCGGATGCACCTGTCTCGCCTGTACTCTGTGTGCCCCCTCCAGCTCCGGCGGTCGTGGAAAGGCTTCAGCCCCCATCAGCTGCATCAACAGGTCCGCCACGAACGCTGTGGCATCAGTTCCCTCCGCCCCCTCCGGGAGGCCGATGATCCTCATATTTTGTCTACGGGCTCTATTTTCCAGCTCCTCTACTCTGTCCAGCAGTCTTCTCTGTCTCTCCTTCAACCCGTCGACTTCTAGCGCAGCAATCGTCTGCGCGTCCGCCTGCTCCTCCACCGCCTCCCCCAGCTCCTTAACTTTTTCGCCCTGGGCATCCAGTCGCTGGTTCAGCTGATCCACTGCCTTCTGAAGTGGGTCCAAGTTATCCCGCTTCACCGACTCAAAACTGCTCTTTATCACCTGCAGCATGTTTTCCAGCACCTGCTGGATCGCCGGGTCCAAGGTCCGTAGGTCCGCCATCTTTGCTCCTGGGTCAGCTTCCCCTGCGCCTTGCCTTTGTCCCTTCCTCTCCCGTTTGCACTGCTTTCTGCTCTCCCGCAGTTCCATGCAGCTCTGCTCGCTCCTTAGCTCCCCGTGGCCGTCCTTTCACAGCCCCGCAAAACCGGGGAATCAGGTCCTCAAATCCCGCCGGAGTGAGAGCCCCCGAATGTGCGGCTCACTCACTCATTGCCACCATCGGAAGTCCTAAAACAAACATTCTTAATGGTGTTTTCTCCAAGTTGTGGGGTGAGGGTTCATACATAAATATTTGGGGGAAAAATTGTGTTTTTAACTTCTTTATTTATTTATTTTTAATAAATTTAGAGTACTCAATTAATTTTTTCCAATTAAGGGGCAATTTAGCATGGCCAATCCATCTACCCTCCACATCTTTGTGTTGTGGGGGTGAAACCCACGCAAACACGGGGAGAATGTGCAAACTCCACACGGACAGTGACCCAGGGCCGGGATCGAACCTGGGTCCTTGGCGCCGTGAGGCAGCAGTGCTAACCACTGGGCCATGTTTTTAACTTATTATCCCACCTACATTGATTACTCCTTCCCAATAAGCTTTCCCAGTGATTCTAACCTTTTCAATCCCAGTGTTATAGATCGATGGGTTTTTGATGCTCTGACATATGTCAGGGGCAATTTGAATTACTGGGACAGATGTTGGATATACATTTTGTCACTCATTTTTGGGTTGTGGGGGTGAGACCCACGCAGACATGGGGAGAATGTGTAAATCCCACATGGACAGTGACCCAGGGAGAGTGGTCGTGTATTCCTTTCTGGTTGCGTCAGCTTCATCGCCACAACGTTGTGTAATTGGAGTTCAGCTACATCTTTGGTAACGTTTAAAAAACTTTATTTTTATTTTTTTTAAATTAACATCGCCCAATTCTTTTTTTCTAATTAAAGAGAAATTTAATGTGGCCAATTCACCTACCCTGCACATCTTTTTGAGTTGTGGGGGTGAGATCCACGCAGACGCGGGGAGAATGTGCAAACTCTACACGGACAGTGACCCAGGGTTGGGATTGAACTCGGGTCCTTGGCGTCGTGAGGCAGCAGTGCTAACAACTGCGCCACCGTGCTGCCCTCAAAATGGTTTCATGGTCATCATTTGACTTTTAATTCTACATTTTTATTCACTTCAAATTTCATCAACTGCCATGGCAGGATTTGAACTGGGACCCCCAGAGAATGACTCTGGGCCTCTGAATTGCTAGTCCAGTGACAATGCCACTATGCCACCGCCTCCCCCTCACGTCTTCGGTAAAGTTAATGTCAAGGAGCAGATACAGCATAAGGTTACATCCGGTAATCTTAGAAGTCTAAAATCTATCACGGTGACTACCAAGTTAATTTTATAATTTTAGTCAGACGAGTTCCGAGATGATTATTGTTAGGCAGTAATTATGATTATTTGAAAGAATCATTATTTATCGGATCTCATACCAATGATGACGTCAACAGACTCCATATTGGGTATTTCACACCCCTGATTGGCAAACAAGGCAGACCTCATCCAAGCAAGCTCTAAAGGAAAATTATGTAATATTCATTTGCTGTAGGGGAAGAAAGTTGGTGGGAATGGATTGGTAGTAGATTGAAGTCATTGGATAAGGAAGTGTTTAATGGTTGGTCAACTACTATCTATTCCAATAATGCTTGTAATCTGACATCAAAATCTGAAAGCAAAAGATCAAGCTATAGTTTAGCATTTTGATAAAGGATCCCACCCTTTAACAAGTGCTGTTGGAAATGCTTTTTGGTTTTTATTTTTGCAGCAACTGCAGTGGATTTTAGTTCTAGTGAAATAAAATTGGTCACAACCACCACCTCACCAGTGATTTGATACTCAAATTATGTTGCAGCCTCTTACATTTGTGAAGTGTTTTGCATGTTGTAGAGAGGTGTTTTCTTGTCTATAGACTTGCACTGCCCAATGACTTTATTCACAAGAATATCTAAGAATGTATTACACAAAATATCTTTTCGCAGGTTACTTTTATATGACATTTTTAGGACATAAAACATAGTCACAAGTAGCTAACATATCTGCATATCTGCGGGGGAGCAGTCAATTGGCTAGAGTGTGCAGATCGAGACCTCAACTCCTTCCTGCCTCTTCCCTCATTAAGTCTAGGATGTGAAGGCCATTTAGTTGTTCAACCAGCAGTGGATAGACGAAGGGAGACTTACAATGTAGGAAGTTAGAAAAGCAAATCCTGTCGAGTTTGCTTGCAGACTCCTGGGAGGAGTGGGCCCTGAGGTACTCAGTTCTTGATCAAGGAATCCCGGCATTTGGATGGGAGGCAGACGGGTCGGCTGATAGTTACTGTCTTGTCTTTTCTTCTGACTTCCTACCTCAACAAGTCCCCTGTGGCCATTGACCCCCTGCCTGTGATCCCCAGCCTGCCCTCACTCATCTGTAACCTGTGTCCCTCACTGATCCAGAGCTTCTGGTGGGTGCATTGCCAGCAGCTACTACTGCTCCCCTGGTGACACAGATGGCGTTGGCCAGATGCTAGTGACCAAGTAGCCGGTAACTCTCAGTGGGCAGGGCGTGGGGGGTTGCACATGGAGTTTAACGAAGAAAAGGGCTGACCTCAGACACAACTGCACAAAGCTGGTTAGTGAATGTCACCTTTAAACAAATGTGAAGTGGGTGCCATGAGATTCTTGCGCACTGCTGACTTTATTATGAAGGTATGACAAATTTTAATATAATGAGTATTCATGCCATAGCATAGGATATTGGATCGGGTGAGGCTCAATGTACCACAAACATTCTGCTGACTTAGGGCAGAATCTAACGCCCGTGTCCGACTCGGGATACAATGTGGCTGGTAAATCGTCACCACGCCTTGCGAGATCAATGCTGTGATCTGGATCCCGCCCACAATGGGCGGGATCCAAATATGCATGTTAAAGTGTGCAGTAAGGCATTAGCCGGATCTAACAGCACCTGGGGCCAAATCCCCTCACTGAGGAGACCCCAGCCCAGCTCTGTTTAGCACTGGTCTCCACAAACTGGGACCAGGCGTACTGACACTTGAGGGGGGTCTCCTGTGCGATTGGGGGCCCTGGGTGGTCGAGTTCTGGGTAGGGTGGTATCCTGGCATCCCAATGCCACCCAGGCACCTTGGCATTGCCAGCCTGGCACCCTGGCAGTGCCACCTGGCCACCCTGACAGTGCCCACCTGGGTGCCAACCTGGCACTACCAGATGCCCAGGTGTCGACGTAGCATTTTGCCTGTGCCAGGGATCAGGCCCAGGGGTGCCCTTCCCTTATTGGGTTGGATGTGAGGGGCATTATGACCACCTTTTCGGTGAGTTGAGGGGTTGGGGGAGGCGGCTGCGGTGGGGATTGGCGCCCCGATTTTGACCTACACTGGCGAGCAGAGCCTCGTCAGTGCAGGAAATGGGTCTAAGTACGGCCTCTGCGGGAAGTTCCTTGCCGAGGCCCTGAAATGAAAGAGTCCCATTCGATTGCGGGGTCGTTCTGTAAACTGCAGAACGGGTTGGGAGGTGATGCTCCCAATGTCACAGTTGCAAATCATACTATGGTTCATATCTTCTAATCTTTGAGGGGTGTGAAGTTTTTACTGCAAGGCCTAAAGAACTAAGTCTTTCTTTGGGCAATGTCTCACATGTTTAAATCTATTACACTTACCAAATTCTTTACCCATTTATTTGCTTGACTTTGTGGATCAATAAATAGTGGCCACCGTTGAGTGTACTGTGTGATTACTCCATTTTCCACTGACAATGCATCTTTCGGAAGACCTGCAATCTGTGGAAAAAAAAGAAATGGCAGCACGTAACACTGAACCAAGAATAAGAGGACATAATATTAGAAATGGAGTTAGGCCATTCAAGAGTGAAATCTGGAACAGGTATTTCATAAAAAGGGTCATGGAAATCTGGAATTCTGTCCGAAAAGGCTGTAGATGCTGGGGCAATTGAAATTTGTTAAAATCAAGTTGAGGCCATGATCCAACTGATGGCTGAACATGCTTAAAGGATTGAATAGCCTTGTCCTCGTCCTAAATTAACCACTTAATAATAAAAATGTAATAACCTTTATTAGTGTCACAAGTAGACTTACATTAACACTGCAATGAAGTTGCTGTGAAAATCCCCTAGTCGCCACACTGAGGGAGAATTCAGAATGTCCAATTCACCTAACAAGCATGGAACATTTACACCCAAAGCAGTTTTGGAATATGCAAATTGTGGTTCTAGTTGTCACATGAGCAAGAAACAAAATTTTGATTTGATTTATTATTGTCACATGTATTAATATACAGTGAAAAGTATTGTTTCTTGCATGCTGTACAAACAATGCATACCGTACATAGGGAAGGAAGGAGAGACTGCAGAATATAATGCTACAGTCATAGCTAGGGTGTAGACAAAAGATCAACTTAATACGAGGTAGGTCCATTCAAAAGCCTGATGGCAGCAGGGAAGAAGCTTCTTGAGTCAGTTGGTACGTGACCCCAAAGTTTGTATCTTTTTCCTGATGGAAGAAGGTGGAAAAGAGTATGTCCATGGTGCGTGGGGTCCTTAATTATGCAGATTGCCTTTCCGAGGCAGTAGTAATTGTAGACAGAGTCAATAGATGGGAGGCTGATTTGGGTGATGGATTGGGCTACATTGATGACCTTTTGTAGTTTCTTGCGGTCTTGGGCAGAAGTTCTCAACCCTTTCTACTGCGTTCCCATTGATGTAGACAGGGGCATGTTCTCCACTACGCTTCCTGAAGTCGATGACAATCTCCTTTGTTTTGTTGACAGTGAGGGAGAGATTATTGTCGTCACACCAGTTCACCAGATTCTCTATCTCATTCCTGTACTCTGTCTCGTCATTGTTTGAGATCCGACACACTATGGTGGTATCATCAGCAAATTTGAAAATCGAGTTGGAGGGGAATTTGGCCACACAGTCATAGGTGTATAAAGAGTATAGTAGGGAGCTGAGGACACAGCCTTTTGGGGCACTGGTGTTGAGGATGATTGTGGAGGAGGTGTTATTGCCTATCCTTACTGATTGTGGCCTGTGGGTTAGGAAGTTCAGGATCCAGTCGCAGAGGAGGAGCCGAAGCCCAGGCCACGGAGTTTAGAGATGAGCTTCGTAGGAATAATAGTGTTGAAGGCTGAGCTGTAGTCAATAAATAAGAGTCTGACATAGGTATATTTGTTATCTAAGTGTTCCAGGGTTGAGTGCAGGGCCAGGGAGATGGTGTCTGCTGTGGACCTGTTGCAGCGATAGGCGAACTGCAGAGAATCAAGGCAGTCTAGGAGTTGATTCGTGCCATGACTAATCTTTCGAAGCACTTCATAATGATGGATGTCAGAGCCACTGGACGACAGTCATTAAGGCACGCTGCTTGGCTTTTCTTTGGTACAGGGTGTTAGCTTCCAGCTGCTGTTGAGTAAAGATTCAAGAATTCTGCTCCTTTTCACAAACACCTTTATTTTCCTTGAACACAGCTCTGTACAAAACTCTATCACCACATCACATGCACCCAAAATCCACCTGCAGCCTCTTTACATATCAGTGTCAATTATTGGATGCTTAACATCAATGAGACATCTAATTGGAATGAATCTTAACCCATTCCATAACACAGTGATGATGGTCTTTGTCTTGAAGCAGATAGGGACCGCAGATTGTTGTAAAGAGTGGTTGAAGATGTCTGCGCCAGCTGATCCGTGCAAGACCTGAGTTCTCGTCCGGGTACCCCATCCGGGCCAGTGGCTTTCCGTGGGTTGACCTTCGAGAGGGCTGCAATGGTGACCTCAGATACAAGTTCATCCGAGGCCTCTGTGGTGGAGGACGTGCTCTTGCTGACCTCTTGCTGAAAGCAGGCATAGAATGCGTTGAGCTCATCAGGGAGGGGTGCGTTGGAGCCGGTGATTTTGCATGCCTTCATCTTGTAGCCTGTTATGTCTTGTATACCTTGCCATAGTCGGCGGGGGTCCGTGTGGCTGGCCTGGGACTCGGGCTTGGTCCGGTACTGTCTTTTGGCATCTTTGATCATATCTGGCTTTCTTGTGTAGGTCAGGGTCGCCTGATTGAACGCCTCAGACCTAGACTTCAGCAAGCAGTGGATATCCCTGTTCATTTGAGAGCACAGTAAGAAGTCTTACAACACCAGGTTAAAGTCCAACAGGTTTGTTTCGAATCACGAGCTTTCGGAGCACTGCTCCTTCCTCAGGTGAATGAAGAGGTATGTTCCAGAAACATATATATAGAGACAAATTCAAAGATGCCAAACAATGCTTGGAATGTGAGCATTAGCAGGTGATTAAATCTTTTCAGATCCAGAAATGGGGTAACCCCAGGTTAAAAAGGTGTGAATTGTGTCAAGCCAGGACAGTTGGTAGGATTTCGCAGGCCAGATGGTGGGGGATGAATGTAATGCGACATGAATCCCAGGTCCCGGTTGAGGCCGCATTCATGTGTGCGGAACTTGACTGTAAGTTTCTGCTCGACGATTCTGCGTTGTCGCGCGTCCTGAAGGCCACCTTGGAGAACGGAGAAAGGCCAGCTTACCCGGAGATCAGAGGCTGAATGCCCTTGACTGCTGAAGTGTTCCCCGACTGGAAGGGAACATTCCTGCCTGGTGATTGTCGCGCGATGTCCGTTCATTCGTTGTCGCAGCGTCTGCATGGTCTCGCCGTATACACAGGATCTGCTCAGATGAGGAGGAGCGTAACAGATATCTACAGACATTGAAAGATGCCCTCGTACGAACGGGATATGGCGCTCGACTCATCGATCAACAGTTCCAACGCGCCACAGCACAAAACCGCACCGACCTCCTCAGAAGCCAAACACGGGACACAACCGACAGAATACCCTTCGTCATCCAGTACTTTCCCGGAGCGGAGAAACTACAACATCTTCTTCACAGCCTTCAACACGTCATCGATGAAGATGAACATCTTGCCAAGGTCATCCCCACAGCCCCACTACTCGCCTTCAAACAACCATGCAACCTCAAACAAATCATTGTTTGCAGCAAACTACCCAGCCTTCAGAACAGTGACCACGACACCACACAACCCTGCCATGGCAATCTCTGCAAGACGTGCCAGATCATCGACATGGATACCACCATTACACGTGAGAACACCACCCACCAGGTATGAGGTACATACTCGTGCGACTCGGCCAACGTTGACTACCTCATACGCTGCAGGAAAGGATGTCCCGAAGCGTGGTACATTGGCGAGACCATGCAGACGCTGCGACAACGAATGAACGGACATCGCGCTACAATCACCAGGCAGGAATGTTCCCTTCCAGTCGGGGAACACTTCAGCAGTCAAGGGCATTCAGCCTCTGATCTCCGGGTAAGCGTTCTCCAAGGCGGCCTTCAGGATGCGCGACAACGCAGAATTGCCGAGCAGAAACTTATAGCCAAGTTCCGCACACATGAGTGCGGCCTCAACCGGGACCTGGGATTCATGTCACATTACATTCATCCCCCACCATCTGGCCTGCGAAATCCTACCAACTGTCCTGGCTTGATACAATTCACACCTCTTTAACCTGGGGTTACCCCATCTCTGGATCTGTAAAGATTTAATCACCTGCTAATGCTTGCATTCCAAGCATTGTCTGGCATCTTTTCTATATATATGTTTCTGGAACATACCTCTTCATTCACCTGAGGAAGGAGCAGTGCTCCGAAAGCTAGTGATTCGAAACAAATCTGTTGGACTTTAACCTGGTGTTGTAAGACTCACCCCAGTCCAACGCAGGCATCTCCACATCATTTGAGAGCAAGTTTTGATTAACTATAAGATAATAAGGATTGCAACAGATGGATAATATGAAGATAGAAACACTGATCAAAGCACTTCCAAAACAAAAATTCATCAAATAAAACATCACTACAATAAAGACGCTTTCATTCACAACCCAAAAAACTGCTCCCACCTTCGGAAACTAACCTCTAGCTGATACTTTGACCAGTCTCCTGTTGTTGTGTTCCAGAGATATCTGGGGCGGGATTCTCCGACCACCCGCCGGGTCGGAGAATGGCCGGGGGCTGGCGTGAATCCTGCCCCCGCCGGTTGTCGAATTCTCCGGCACCAGATATTCGGCGGGGGTGGGAATCGCGCTGCGCCGGTTGGCGGGCCTCCCCCCCGGCGATTCTCCGGCCCGCAATGGGCCGAAGTTCCGCTGCTGGAATGCCTGTCCCGCCGGCGAGAATCAAACCACCTCTCTTACCGGCGGGACAAGGCGGCGCGGGCGGGCTCCGGGGTCCTGGGGGGGGGCGCGGGGTGAACTGGCCCCGGGGTTGCCCTCACGGTGGCCTGGCCCGCGATCGGGGCCCACCGATCCGCGGTCGGGCCTGTGCCGTGGGGGCACTCTTTTCCTTCCGCCTTCGCCATGGTCTCCACTATGGCGGAGGCGGAAGAGACCCCCTCCACTGCGCATGCACGGGGATGCAGTGAGCGGCCGCTGACGCTCCCGCGCATGCGCCGCACGGCAAAGTAAGTTTCGCGCCAGCTGGCGGGGCACCAAAGGCCTTTCCCGCCAGCTGGCGGGGCGGAAATCAGTCCGGCGCGGGCCTAGCCCCTCAAGGTGAGGGCTCGGCCCCTCAAGATGCGGAGGATGCCGCACCTTTGGGGCGGCGCGATGCCGGACTGATTCGCGCCGTTTTTGGCGCCGGTAGGCGGACATCGCGCCGATTGCGGAGAATCCCACCTCTGATCACAATATACCCATTGTTTTTTTAAAATAAATTCAGAAGAGTATCCAATTATTTTTTTTCCAATTGAGGGGCAATTTAGCATGGCCCCTATCTTGCACATCGTTTGGGTTGTGGGGGTGAGACCCACGCAGACACGGGGAGAATGTGAAAACTCCACACGGACAGTGACCCAGACCTCGGATCGAACCGGGGACCTTGGCACCATGAGGCAGCAGTGATAACCGCTGAGCCACCGTGCCGCCCGAAATACCCATTGTTAATGTGATACCCAGAAATATATCCAGCCTCAGATATTGATGCTCAACCTAGGCAGCTGGGACAGATACTCGAATCCAGTAGCCTGGTCAATGTTTAGTCCTTAACCAACATCAAATGCAGATTAACTTCTCATAATCTCATTGGTTTGTGTGGGATCTTGCTGCATGCAAATTAGTTGCTGCATTTCTCTGGGTAACAACAAATGACTAAACCGCAAAGTATGTCATTGGCTGTAAAGTACTTTGAGCTCTCCTGTGTATATGTGGCAGGTGCTATGTCAATGCAAGTTCTCTCTTTGTCTCATATTATTCGGGACAATCACATCTCCTAACCTCGCGCAGAAAATACATTGGGCTGGATTCTCCACACCCCGACGCCGAAATCGCGGCTGGCACGGTTGCGGAGAATCCATTTTCCCGCAAGGATTCGGACCGGCGCTGGTTCCCCGATTCTGCGAGCCCCGGAAAGCGGAGTACTTGGGAAGTACTCTGTGCCGCCAAGGACGTACCCGGGACCACTGACAGAGGCCCGCTCAGACTTTCTCTGCCCCCGACCGGCCGAAGCCCCGACGGCGTGGATCTAATATGGTCCAGCCGGTCGGGATACTCATGTGGCGGCTGCGGACTCAGTCGCCGTCTGCCCTGGTCGGGGGCGGGCCGATCGGAGGGCAGGGGGCCCGTATAGGCGGCTGGAAAATGTTTGTGCAGCATGGAGGGTTGGGCACGCGGCCGTTTGGGGGGTTTATTTATCGGGTCCCGCTCCATGGTCCGGGTCCGCCATGGAGCATGGCGCGGCCGCTGGAGGCCACCGCCATGCGCATGCGCGGCCTCCGACCCGGAAGTGCGGGGGCCGAGATAAGAATTTGTGGTCCTTTCATGTCAGTTTTTCTGGCGTGAAACGCCACCGTTTTGACGCCAGCGTGGGGTCATAGTCCCAATAACGGAGAATCCAGCCCATTGTGAAAGAAGGTTCCATGACACACATTGTTTGAGTTTGCTTTCAGCACCAGAGACCCCAGTGTGGAAATGCCAGAGAAAAAATATATAAATGGGAGCTCCAAATACCAATTTTTATTTCTTCCTGGGATGTGAGCATGTTGCTTGAGAAGGTGAGCCATGAGGGATGGACAATAAATGCTGACCTTGCCAGCTACACTGTTGTCATGAGAATCTCCTGCACCGAGAGCACTGATTCAGGAGTAGATGTAGGTTTCATTACCTTTAATTGTGATGTCTTCAACAGCTCACCTAGCACCACAAGGCACAGATTTCCATTTCACTGGTAACATTACCATAGGTGATGCCTGTCTTGTTGCTGGCCCTGCTAAATTTCTAACATTATTGAATAATTTTAATGGTAATTACCCCATTTCCAATAAAAGAGTTAATGCCTGTGTTAAAATAGCTGAGAATACGTGCAGCTTTTGTTTCCACGTTGTATAGATTCATACTGTAGGACCCATTTCACATGAAGCAGAAATTTTGAAAACTGAGAAGGTTTTGACGTATTTTATGTGTGAATATGATCCCAACAGAACCTCCTTTCTAAAAAATACTTTTATTCCGCTTTTTAAATTTTATACATAATAAAACAATAACCGGTAATAACAAACTCCACCCCCGAACTCTCCCTCCCCAAGAAAACTAAACAGAAATCCTACCACCTCCCCTCCCCCGAACCCCATTCCCTGCCTCCCTAACATCTAACGGTGACCAGCTCTTTAAAGTACAAAATAGACAGCTGTCATCTTCGGTAGAATCCTTCAATTGCTGCCCTCACGGTGTACTTAGCTCTCCCGGGGTAATGGGCCCTGTGCACTACCTTCAACTTTATCAGCCCTAAACTCGCACATATTGAGGCTGCATTCACCATACGCAGAATCTTATACCACACCCCGTCCTCCAGCTCGGACACCAACTCTTCCTCCCACTTGGCCTTAACCCCCTCCAAGGATACTGCCACCTTCACTATAAGCCTCCCATAACTCCCAAGGTACTCCCCTCCTCCGTTCCTGCCAAGGACAAACCCGCTCCAGCAACGCGGAAGGTTGCACCACAGGGAATAGAACAAAGAACAAAGAAAAGTACAGCACAGGAACAGGCCCTTCGGCCCTCCAAGCCTGCGCCGACCATGCTGCCCGTCTAAACTAAAATCTTCTACACTTCCGGGGTCCGTATCCCTCTATTCCCATCCTATTCATGTGTTTGTCAAAATGCCCCTTAAACGTCACTATCATCCCTGCTTCCACCACCTCCTCCGGCTGCAAGTTCCAGGCACCCACTACCCTCTCTGTAAAAAATGTTGGAAACATCTTCTTTGCGAAGTCACGCACCTGTAAATATCCAAATGTATCTGCCCGTGAAAGTCCAAATTTCTCCGCCAGCACCTCAAGGCTCGCAAATTGCCCCCCCAAAAACAAATACTTCATCACAGCAACCCCCTTCTCCTCCCATTCCCTAAACCTAGCATCCAGCTTCACCAGCCTCAACCTATGGTTCGCACAGGCCAACTTCAATACCATCACCAATTTGATAGACTGTCGAAATTGTCTTCATTTCTTCAATGTGGAGACCACCACCGGATTCCCTGAGTACTTTCCCGGAGAAAAAGGTAACGAAGCCGTCACCAATGCCCTTAGCCCCAACCCCCTACACGAGCCCGACTCCAGCCGCACCCATAAAGCCTCAGGAGCCACACACCATCTCAGCACCTTCTCCGCGTTCGCCGCCCAATATTAATATATCAGATTTGGCAATGCCAAACCCCCCAACTGCCGATCCCTCTGAAGTGTCGTCTTCCGAATCCTAGCTTCTTTTCCCGCCCAAATGAATGTAAAAGCAATCTCTCCACTCCCCCAAAAAGGGTTTTGGCAAATAAAGCGTCAAGCACTGAAATAAAAACAGAAAATATGACAGGACATTCACTTCCACCCACTAAATTCTGCCAACCAAGGACAAAGGGAGGCTGTACCATCTCTGCAAATCCGCTTTAACCCGACTCACCAGGCTCTTAAAAGTCAATCTCCGAAGCCAGGCCCAATCCCGGGCCACTTGCACCCTATAGTATCTAAAATAGGAACCCATAAGACGCATCGGCAACACCCCCAAATTGACCCCTCACCCCGGCTGAGCAACCAGCAAACATTCAATTTTCTCCCAATTCAATTTATACCCTGAAAAAGCCCCAAATCGCTCCAGCAGTGACATGATATCACCCATTATGGGGATTGCATCCATTACATATATAAAAAGATCATCAGCATACAAGAACACCCTATGTTCAACCGTCCCCCCACCCCCTTGCTACCCCTCTCCACCTATCCAAAGCCATCAGGTCAATGGTCAATGGCTCAATCGGCAACGAGGGGGACATAAGGCACCCTTGCCTCGCTCCCCTGTGCAACTTAAAATATCCCAAACTCACATTGTTTGTACGAACATTAGCCTTAGGTGCCTTATATAATAACCAAGCCCACGCCACAAACTTAGGCCCTATCCCAAACCATTCCAACATTGTGAACAGATATCCCTATTCTACCGTATCAAAGGCCTTCTCAGCATCCAGTGCCACAAAGGCCTCCTGCTCCCTCGCTTTCATTGGGGACAATACCACATTCAACAGTTGCTTCACATTAGACGACAATAATCATAAACCCCGTCTGATCTTCCCCAATAACCTGCGGGAGACACCCCTCCAACCTCAGCACTAACGCCTTAGCCATCTACATTTAATAATGAAATTGGCGGTACGACTCACACTCCGCTGGGTCCTTATCCTTCGTTAGCAGAAAAGAGATGGTCGCTCGCATCTCTGTCTCTGGGCGAGACTCCCGAGCACCAAGTCCTCAAACCACCAGCGCGGCGCCAAACGGCCAGCAAATTTTTAATAAAACTCCACCGGAAATCCATCAGGCCCTGGCGCTTTACCCATCTGCATTTGCCCAATTGCTGTTTGGATGTCCTCCACCCCCAGCGGCGCCTCCAATCCTTCACGATTTTCCTCCTCCACATGGAGACACACCAAACCGTCCAAAAACTGTAACATATCAGATTCCTCTTCCGGCGGCTCCAACCTATAAAGATTCTTATAATCATCTCTAACGCCCCATTAACTTTATCCAGAATCAACACTAACCTATTCGCGAATTCGTAGCATCTCCCGTGAGGCCGCCTGTCGCCTCAGCTGGCCAGCCAAAAACCAACTGGCTGTCTCCCCATATCCTTACATCATCCCATCGAGCGCCGCAACAGCTGCACTGCCTTATCAGTGCATAGCAGATCAAATTGCATCTGCAACTTTCTACTAGCCAGGAGCTCTGCAGTCGTCGGGTCACTTGAATACCTGCCATCGACTTCCGGTTGCGGCTATGCGGAGCTAAGTCGCACATTCGGCGGCTCCTGCAAAAACTGACTTTTGGGTTCTTTTGAGGGCCCCCAATGGCACTTTTTCGACGTTTCCCGGTGTGGGAAGGAGTTCACAACAGCTCCCCGTCAACATATGGCTTCAACCAGGAGCGGGGCGACTAAAAAGGTGGTGGTGGACCCGAACGAAGAAGGTGCGAGGGAAGGAGGACAAAATGGCGGCGGGCGGAGACCAGGCAGCGTGGATGCAGTGGGCGGAGGAGCAACAGGAGGTTATCCAGCGCTGCTTCAAAGAAATTAAAACGGACCTGCTACAGCCGACGAAGGCTTCTATTGATAAGCTGCTGGAGACACAGACGGCCCAGGGGGTGGCGATCCGCGAGGCTCGACAAAAGATCTCTGACAATGAGGACGAGATCTTAGGCCTGGCGGTAAAGGCACGAGGTGCTCCACAAGAAATGGCAGGAGCGGTTCGAGGAGATGGAGAATCGGTCGAGGCGGAAGAATCTGCGGATTCTGTGCCTCCCGGAGGGGCTGGAGGGGCCGGACGTGGGGGCCTATGTGGTCACCATGTTGAACTCGCTGATGGGAGCGGGGTCCTTCCAGGGGCCCCTGGAGCTGGAAGGGGCCCATTGAGTGCTGGCGAGGAGGCCCAAGGCTAATGAGCCTCCGCGGGCGGTGCTCTTCGTTCCATCGGTTCGTCGATCGGGAGTGTGTGCTCAGGTGGGCCAACAAGGAGAGGAGCAGCAGGTGGGAGAATGCGGAGGTTCGAATATACCAGGACTGGAGTACGGAGGTGGCGAAGAGGAGGGCGGGGTACAATCGAGCGAAGGCGGTGCTGCACAGGAAGGGGGTGAATTTTGGCATGTTGCAGCCGGCGCGACTGTGGGTCAGCTACAAGGACCGGCACCATTATTTTGAGTCTCCGGAGGAGGCGTGGGCCTTTGTTCAGGCCGAGAAGTTGGACACAGATTGAGGGTTGGGATGGGTGATTGGGGACTACGGTTGATATGTTATGTTTATATTTTTTCTTGAGGGGGGGGCCTTTGTATTGCTCCGGGTTTCTTTTCTCTGCGTTTTTCTCTCTCGGGTCGGTGAGGGTGGCTGGGGCGGGTTGGGCACTGTGTTGGTCGGGGGAGCTGTTGGAGGGGGGTAGGTAAACGGAACAGGGGGGGGGGGGCGACAGCGGTGAGATGGGGCCCCGCGGGGGAGGGGGCGGCCCGAGTCAGGGGTGAGGGGACTGGGCCTGTAAAAGGAGCTGCGTCAGAGGTGGTGGGGCCTGGTAGGTGGAAAGCGCGGGCTTTTTCCCGCGCTCAAGACTGGAGGGGGCGGGGCCGGGGCCAGGGCGGGGAAGCGAGGGTTGTTTCCCGCGCTTAGAGTAGAAGGGGGAGGGGGTAGCCTATGGAAGGGGAAAGGGGAAGGAGGGTGTGCCACACAATGGGAGGAGTCGAAGGAGAGGCGGGAGTGGCCGGGGTCAGCAGGAGCGGAAGTGCAATGGGGGGAGTAAATCAGCTAGGATGGGTCCTAGCCAGGGGTGGGGGGGTGGGGGGAAATCGAGCTGCTGCTGCTGTGGTCAAGGGGGAGCTGGAGCGAGTGGGGGGGTCGAGACGGGGGGTAAGCCGCTGTGGGGAACGGGCCGGGTGTGGGGTGCGGGCGCGTGGCTGGCCGAGGAGGGGCTATGGCTAATCGGCGGGGGAGGGGGGCGGGCAGCCCCCTGATCCGGCTGATTACCTGGAATGTAAGGGGACTGAATGGGCCGGTTAAGAGGGCCCGCGTGTTCGCGCACCTGAAGGGGCTCAAGGCGGATGTGGTTATGCTTCAGGAGACACACCTGAAGGTGGCAGACCAGGTAAGATTGAGGAAAGGGTGGGTAGGTCAGGTGTTTCACTTGGGGCTGGATGCCAAAAATCGAGGGGTGGCGATCTTGGTGGGAAAGAAGGTGTTATTCGAGGCGTCGAGCATTGTGGCAGATAATGGCGGTAGGTACATAATGGTAAGTGGTAAGTTGCAGGGAGAGAGGGTGGTACTGGTCAATGTGTATCCCCCGAACTGGGACGATGCGGGTTTTATGCGGCGTATGTTGGGTCGGATCCCAGACTTGGAAGTGGGGGGCCTGATAATGGGGGGAGACTGTAACACGGTGCTGGATCTGGCGCTGGATCGCTCCAGGTCTAGGACGGGTAGGAAGCCGGCGGCGGCTAGAGTTTGAGGGGATTTATGGACCAGATGGGAGGGGTGGACCCTTGGAGATTTGCAAGGCCGGGGGCTAGGGAATTTTCATTCTTCTCACATGTCCATAAGGCTTATTCCCGAATTGACTTTTTTATTTTGAGTAGGGTGCTGATAGCGAGAGTAGAGGATACGGAGTATTCGGCAATAGCCATCTCGGACCATGCCCCGCATTGGGTGGACTTGGAGATGGGGGAGGAGAGGGACCAGCGCCCGCTGTGGTGCTTAGAGATGGGGCTGCTGGCGGACGGGGAGGTGAGTGAGCGGATCCGAGGAAGTATAGAGAGGTACTTGGAGACCAACGACAACGGGGAGGTCCGAGTGGGGATGGTATGGGAGGCACTGAAGGCGGTAGTGAGGGGAGAGCTGATCTCCATTAGGGCCCACAAGGAGCGGAGGGAGCGGGGGGAGAGGGAGAGGCTGGTGGGGGAGATGGTGAGTGTAGACAGGAGGTATGCGGAGGAGCCCGAGGAAGGATTGTTGAGGAAGAGGCGTAGCCTCCAGGCCGAATTCGACCTGGTGACCACCAGGAAGGTGGAGGTGCAGTGGAGGAAGGCCCAGGCGGTGATATACGAGTATGGGGAAAAGGCAAGCCAGATGCTGGTGCATCAGCTTCGGAAGCTAGGGAGATCGGGGGAGTTAAGGACAGGGGAGGGAGCGTGGTGCGGAGTGGGGATGGCATCAATGGGGTCTTCAGGGACTTCTACGAGGAATTGAACCGATCCGAGCCCCCACGGGAGGAGGGAGGGATGGGCCGCTTCCTGGACCAATTGAGGTTTCCAAAGGTGGAAGGGGGACTGGTGGCAGGATTGGGGGCCCTGATTGGGCTAGAGGAGCTGATTAAAGGGATAGGAAGCATGCAGGCGGGGAAGGCACCGGGGTCGGATGGTTTCCCGGTCGAGTTCTATAAAAAATATATGGACCTGCTGGGCCTGCTGTTAGTCAGGACCTTTAATGAGGCAAGGGAGGGGGTGGGGGCTTTGCCCCCGACGATGTCCTGGACACTGATCTCCTTGATCCTGAAGGGGGAACAAGGATCCCCTGCAATGTGGGTCTTACCGACCGACCTCCCTGCTAAATGTAGATGCCAAGGTGCTGGCGAAGGTCTCAGCCACGAGGATTGAGGATTGTGTGCCGCAGATCATCCATGAAGACCAGACGGGGTTTGTGAAGGGGAGGCAGTTGAACGCGAATGTGCGGAGGCTTTTGAACGTTATCATGATGCCGGCGAGGGAGGGGGAGGCGGAGATAGTGGAGGCGATGGACGCTGAGAAAGCCTTCAATAGGGTAGAATGGGGGTACCTGTGGGAGGTGCTGAAGAGGTTCGGGTTTGGGGAGGGGTTTGTCAGGTCGGTTAGGCTGTTGTATGAGGTCCCGATGGAGAGTGTGGCCACAAACAGGAGGAGGTCCGAGTACTTTCTGTTGCACCGAGGGACGAGGCAGGGGTGTCGCCTGTCCCCCTGCTCTTCGCACTGGCGATTGAACCCCTGGCTATGGCACTGAGGGAGTCAAGGAACTGGAAGTGGTTGGTGCGGGGTGGGGAGGAGCATAGGGTGTCACTTTATGCGGACAACCTGCTGCTGTATGTGGCGGACCCGGTGGGAGGAATGCCGGAGGTAATGAGGATTCTTAGGGAATTCAGGGACTTTTCGGGGTATACGTTCAACATGGGGAAGAGTGAGTTGTTCGTAGTTCATCCAGGGGATCAGGAGAGGGGGATTGGCGAGCTCCCACTAAAAAGGGCAGAGAGGAGCTTCAGGTATTTGGGGGTCCAGGTGGCCAGGAGCTGGGGGGCCCTGCCTAGGCTTAATTTCACAAGGCTGGTGGAGCAAATGGAGGAGGAGTTCAAGAGGTGGGGCGCGTTGCCGCTGTCCCTGGCGGGTAGGGTGCAGTCAGTCAAAATGACGGTGCTCCCAAGGTTTTTGTTCCTGTTCCAGTGCCTCCCCGTGTTTATCCCGAAGGCCTTCTTTAGGCGGGTCAACAGGAGTATAATGGGGTTTGTGTGGGCGCCAGGGACTCCGAGGGTGAGAAGGGTGTTCCTGGAGCAGATTAGAGATAGGGGGAGGCTGGCGCTGCCCAACATCTGTGGGTACTACTGGGCCGCCAATGCGACGATGGTGCACAAGTGGGTGATGGAGAGGGAGGGGGCTGCATGGAAGAGGCTGGAGACGGTGTCTTGTGTGGGTACGAGTCTGGGGGCGCTGGCAGTGGCGCCGCTGCCGCTCCCTCCAAGGAGGTATACCACGAGCCCGGTGGTGGTGGCTGCCCTCAAAATTTGGGGGCAGTGGAGACGGCACAGGGGGGAAGTTCGGTCCTCGGCGTGGACCCCAATGCGGGTGAACCACCGGTTCACCCCAGGAAGAACAGGTGGAGGGTTTTCGGGGTGGCACAGGGCAGGGATATGTAAGTTGGGGGACCTGTTTGTGGACGGGAAGTTCGCGAGTCTGGGTGAGCTGGAGGAGAAGTACGGGCTCCCCCCGGGGAAGACCTTCAGGTACTTACAGGTAAGGGCGTTTGCCAGGCGACAGGTGGTGGAATTCCCGCGGCTACTGCCACACACAGTGCAGGACAGGGTGCCCTCGGGGGGGGGGAAGTGGGGAAGTTCTCGGAAACTTACCAGGTGATGCAGGAGGAGGAGGAGGCCTCAGTGGTGGAGGTAAAAGGTAAGTGGGAGGAGGAGTTGGGAGAGGAGATTGAGGAAGGGAACGTGGGCAGATGCCCTGGGGAGGGTGAACTCTTCCTCTTCGTGCGCGAGGCTCAGCCTCATACAGTTTAAGGTGCTGCACAGGGCATACATGACCGGGACAAGGATGAGCCGGTTTTTTGGGGGTGAGGACAGGTGTGTTACGTGCTCAGGGAGCCCAGCCAACCACACCCATATGTTCTGGGCATGCCCAGCGCTGGAGGAATTCTGGAAGGGCGTAGCGAGGATGGTGTCGAGGGTAGTAGGATCCAGGGTCAAACCAGGCTGGGGGCTCGCAATATTTGGGGTGGCAGTGGAGCCGGGAGTGCAGGAGGCGAAAGAGGCTGGTATCCTGGCCTTTGCGTCCCTGGTAGCCCGGCGAAGGATTCTTCTTCAGTGGAAGGATGCGAGGCCCCAAAGCGTGGAATCCTGGATCAGTGATATGGCGGGGTTCATTAAATTGGAGAGCGTGAAATTCGCCTTGAGAGGGTCGGTACAAGGGTTCTTTAGGCGGTGGCAACCGTTCATAGACTTTCTGGCAGAACGATAGACATTGGTCAATGGCTGCAGCAGCTCGAGGGAGTGGGGGGGGGGTTACTTTACTACTGTTTTTGTTATTTATTGAGGGGGTGTATATACCTGTTGTGTTAAGTCGGGGTGTCAATGTTAATTTATTATTTTTGTACAGGGGGAGGGGGATATGGAGGGTTGCTTTTCCAGACTGTGTTTTGTACTTAACCCTGTTGGGTTCCTGTTTTTCTTATTTTGTTATTGATATTTTATGAAAACCTTTAATAAAAATTATTTTAAAAAAAAGAATACCTGCCATCCACCTCCAGGATCAGGATCTCATCCACCAACCACTGGTGCCCCCCTCTCATCTCCCTAATATTCTGTGCTAAATTACCTCCCCTCGCATCACAGCCTTTAGGGTCTCCCACAGTATCGAGGTTGACACCTGTTCATTCTTGTTGAACCCCACATATTCATCAATCACCCTAGCCATTCTCATACAAAATCTCAAATCCGCTAACAGTCCCACATCCAAACTCCATGCTGGCTGCTGGACTGGCCCCATCTCCAAAACCACATCCACCAGGTGCGGAGCACGATCTGAAATTATTATCACGGAATATTCCGCATTCCTCACCCCTAGCAGCAGGGCTTTCCCCATTACAAAATAGTCTATGTGTGAATGAATACACATTATGCACTGGGGAGAAAAATGAGAATTCTCTGCCCCCAGGGCGCAAAAACAGGCGTGGATCGGCTCCACCCATCATCTTCATGAACGCTGCCAGTACCTTTGTAGCCCCTGAAGGGGTCAGCAACTTCAGCTGAGATTGATCCAGTTGGGGGCAGTTCAAATCTCCCCCCAAATTCAACTGGTGCATATCCATATCCACCACAACTTACCCTCCAATGTCCCCGTAACTATGACGTACCTGCCGCCCTGGTCTACCACCTTCTCCATCTGGAACCAATTTTATTAATAAGTATTGCTACTCCCCTGGGACCTGCTATCAAAGCTCAAGCGGAACACCTGGCTAGCCTACCTCTTACAGAGACTTATCTGGTCTCTTACCAGGCGTGTCTCCTGCAAAAGCACCACATCGGCTTTCAAACTTTTAAAATGAGAGAAAGCACTTGAATGTTTCACTGGGTCCCGCCAAACTCCGCACATTCCACACATCCAATCAAATTGGTGGTCTCTCACCCCAGCTCCCCTTCAAATCAGCCATTTCCATCAAGAGAGCTTATCCCCCTCCATCCACCTTACTCCTGAAACCAGAGCCCACCCAAGATGGCTGTCTGCCCCACCGAACGAATGGGACAAAGTGCTATCCCCAGTCACCGTCAGCACTCTACCCCCATTCCCCATCCCAGAAATCCCCCAGCCTGTTCCTCTCAAACCACTACCTCTCTCCTCCATCCCCTTCCCCTCATCAGTCACTCCTTTGAGACGCAACGAAACCTGCCTGAACAGGTCTCGCAAACTGCAGACCCTCCACCCACCTCGCTCCCATTCACTAGCCGATCTCACTCAGCTAGCAAGGTAGCCCCCACCCCCACAAGAGCCTAAAATACCCAAATAAATAATCAAAGACAAAAGCCAGACCCCAAGTCAAAATCAAAACTCCCCCACCCCGGCCTTCCAACATCCAAAACAGCCCAATAGCCCTCCACCCTCCCCCCAACCAAATGCTCACTACACTGCTGTCTCACAGCTCCAGAGTCCCGGGTTCAATTCCGGTATTGGGTGACTATCTGTGTGGAGTTTGCACTTTCTCCTTGTGTCTGCCTGGGTTTCCTCCGGTTGCTCAGGTTTCCTCCCACAGTCCAAAGATGTTCAGGTTAGGTGGATTGGCCATGCAAAATTGCTCATTAATATCCAAAAGATTAGGTGGGTTACAGGGATAGGTTGGAGGCAAGGGCTTAAGTAGGATGCTCTTTCCAAGGGCCGGTGAAGACTACATGGGCCAACTGGCCTCCTTCTGCACTGTAAAGTCTATGAAACCTCAACCACCCCTTTATAAATAGGAAAAAGGGAAAGAACCCCCCAAGCCAAACTGCAATACCTTCAGTTACTACCAACCCTGTATAAACAAGAGAAAATAAAGGGGGTGAGGAAACAAGGGAAAAAATATAAGTACATACATAAATGTTACTGCAACATTCTCATACAGACGCCTCCCAATCACCAACCAAGTTCCATGCAAGCCCCTTCAGTCCAGTCCAAGCCCTTCAGTTTTGATAAATTCTTCCGCTTCCTTCACCGTCTCGAAGAAATGGTTTTTAGCCTTGTGCAGAGCCCTCAGCCTCATCAGGTACACCACGCCAAACCAAACACCACTCTTGTGGAGCACTGACTTCACCCTGTTTTCTTGCCAATTCTGCCACAATGTCCTGATATATGTGGATACTGCTACCTTCCCACACTTCCTGATTCTTCTTGGCCCACTTCAGGACCCGCTCCTTCGACCGAAAGTTGTGAAAACACGCTGTCACCACTCGCAGTGGTTTGTTCCCCCATGGCTTCACCTGAAGCGACCGGTGGGCTCGATCTAGCTCGATGGGGCTAGATCCTCCTCCCTCATCAACTTCCTAAACATTCGCTCAGGCAGCCCCACGATCCTGAGGTTCTGCCACCTCGACCTATTCTCCAGGTCGTCGACCTTTGCTCTCAGACCCTTAATTCTTTCCTCCACCCTCCTCAGCTCACCATCTAGGCCAACTGATCGCTGTGTCGCAACAGCATCTCCTCCACCCCCTTCAAACAGCTCGCCATGATGCCACACTGTCTCCGACGTCTTTTCAAACGCCTCCTATATCAGCACCAAGGCATCATCCACTAACTTTCTGAGGGTCTTCATCATTTCTCTCCCGTGCTTCTTGAAATGCTTGCCAAAATTTTTTACAAATATTTTATTAAGGCATTTATGTAAACAACAAACAAAACAAATAAGAGCAGAAGCAAAATTGTACAATGTAATAAATAAACAGCCCTTCCCCTCCTCCCATCCTGCCGTCCCCCATTTTTAACCCCCTTATTTTACCCATTTTACCCTCTGCTGACAGCTCAATCCTCCTTAAAGAAGTTAATGAAAGGCTTCCACCTCCGAGAGAACCCATCGACCGACCCTCGAAAGACAAACTAGATCTTTTCCAATCTCAGGAATTCTGCTAGGTCGCTCAACCCAATTTCTTTTTAAAAAAAAATTTTTTAGAGTACCTTTTTCTAGTTAAGGGGCAATTTAGGGTGGCCAATCCACCTACCCTGCACATCTTTAGGTTGTGGGGGCGAAACCCACACAAACACGGGGAGAATGTGCAAGCTCCACACAGACAGTGACCCAGAGCTGGGATCGAACCTGGGACCTCGGCGCCGTGAGGCAGCAGTGCTATCCACTGCGCCACCGTGCTGCCCTCTCAACTCCACTTTCGGCAGCTCCGAGTCCCTCCACCTAAGCAAAATCCGTATCAGGGCTATCAGGAAGGCAAAGGCCAAGACATCGACCTCTCTCGCCCCCTGGGCTCCTGGGTCTTCCGACACACCAAATATCGCTACCTCTGGGCTTGGGGCCACCTTCGGCCCCAGCACCTTGGATATTATGTCTGCAAACCCCTGCCAGAGCCCCTTCAGTTTCGGACACACCCAAAACCTGTGGACATTGTTCGCAGGCCACACCTATCCTCTACTCCCTCAAAGAACCTACTTATCCTTGCCACCGTCATATGCCTTGTGAACTACTTTAAACTGAATAAGACTGAGCCTTGCACATGACGAGGACGCAGTCACCAAGGGCAGAGCCTCCTCCCACATCCTGGCCTCCACCTCCCCCTAGTTCCTCCTCCCTCTTCTGTTCAGCATATCCTATCGGTTTAGCATAGGTTTAGCACAGGACTAAATTGCTGGCTTTGAAAGGAGACCAAGGCAGGCCTGCAGCACGGTTCAATTCCCGTACCAGCCTCCCCGAACAGGCGCCGGAATGTGGCGACTAGGGGCTTTTCACAGTAACTTCATTTGAAGCCTACTTGTGGCAATAAGCGATTTTCATTTCATTTCATTTCATCCCAGTCCTTGTAGAGATCCTTGTAGACCTCGGACACCTTTCCCTCCCCTACTCCCCGAATAAAGATTATTATTATTACTTCCTCCCCCGATGGCATCTTATCTTGCAGTCCCAAGGGCGGCAACCCAGGAAAGGATGGCACCTGACTCCTCACAAAGTCCCGGACCTGTAAGTATCTAAAACCATTCCCGCTGGGCAGCGCGTGTTCCTCCTCCAGATCCTCTAAATTCGCAAAGTTGCCCCTACGAACCGATCCCCAAACTGCTCAACCCCGCAAGCCTATGGTTATCACAAATCGGTTCCCACATCGAGGCACCCTCCAGACTCAAATGCTGCCTCCACTGCCCCCATAACCTCAAGGCCGACACCACCACCGTGCTCACATAGTGCTTGGCTGGCAAGAATGGCAGAGGCACTGTCAACAATGCACCCTGCAAGAAGCCGCCTCTATCCGCCCCCACACCGCCACCTCCCGGATTATCAACTTCCTGACCATAGTGATGTTAGGCACCCAGTAGTAATTCATTATATTTGGCAATGCCAACCCTCCCCCTCCTTGCCCCCACTTCAAAAAAGCCCTCTTGACCCGCAGGGTCTTCCCCGGCCACATAAACCCCGAGATCAACGCATTGATCTTTTTAAAGGATGACTTCGGAATGAAGATCGGGAGGTTCCGAAATATAAACACGAACCTTAGTAGCAGTGTCATCTTCACTGTCTGCACCTGTCCCGCCAACGACAATGGCAGCACATCCCACCGAGCCAAACATAACTTATGCAGCTGTGCCCAACCCCGCGTCACCTGGATGCCCAAGTACCTGAAACTCGCACTCTCCACCTTGAACGACAGCTCCCCCAACCCCCTCTCCTGCCCTCTGGTCTCAATTGGGAACACCTCGCTTTTCCCATGTTCAGCTTGTATCCGGAAAACCGACCAAAGTCCGCCAAAGTCCCCATAATTCTGTCAATGCTCCTCAATGGGTCTAAAATATATAGCAACAGGTCATCCGAGCACATGAAACCCTTTGCTTGATTCCCCTCCACCCCGCACAATCACTTTCCAATCCCTCTATGCTCTAAGCGTCATTGCCAATGGCTCTATTGCCAAGGTAAAAAGCAACTGGGAGAGCGGGCACCCCTGCCTTGTCCCACAGTGCAACTTAAAATGTCCCAAACTCAGCTGGTTCATCTGCATACTTGCAACCCAAGCCACAAACCACTGCCCAAAGCCAAATCATCCCAACACCTCCACAGATATTCCAACTCCACCCGGTTGAAAGCCTTCTCCGCATCCATCGCCATTGCCACTCCACTGCCTGCCCCTCCGGGGGCATCATAATCACGTTGAGTAGCCTCCTCACATTTGCCGACAACTGCCTCCCCTTCACAAATCCCGTTTGGTCCTCATCGATCACCCCTGGGACACAGTCCTCAATTCGCGAAGCAAATGCCTTCGCCAGCAATTTAGCATCCACATTTAACAATGATATCGGATGGTAGGATCACATTGTTCTGGATCCTTATCTTTCTTTTGTATCAGGGATATGGATCCTGCGATAGTGTAGGGGGGAGCTCCCTCTCTCCCTAGCCTCATTATATGCCTTCACCAGCAGCAGCCACAGATCCCCCCAAAACTTTTTATAGAACTCCTCCGGGAACCCATCCGGGCTCGGAACCTTTCCTGCCGGAATCGCCCCCATACTCTTCATCACCTCCCTCAACCCAATGGGGGCCTCCAATCGCTGCACCAGCTCCTCGTCCACCCTGGGAAACTCCAGCCCATCCAGAAACCGCCGCATTCCCTCCCCCCGGCCGGGGCTCCGACTCATATAACCTACTATAAAACTCCTCAAACACCCCATTTACCCCCACCTGGTCCAGTACTACCCTTCACGACCCGTCCTTCATTCTACCAATTTCCCTCACCGCCTCCTGTTTCCTAAGTTGGTGCACCAGCATCCTACTTGCCTTCTCCCCGTACTTGTACATTGCCCCACTGGCCCTCCGCAACTGCCCTACTGCCTTGCTCGTGGACACCAGCCTTCATCCAAAGTCATAATTATCGTGATTTCATTAACCAATGACCTGGCAAAATATTCTATGGCCAATATTGTTCAGTCAAAGAAATAGATCTGTAAATACATCAATCCACAGACTGAGTATAAAGAGGTTCTGTTGGGGACTTCTTGTGGCGACATGTAGAAAGAGGTCACACGTAAGGTGGCTCGACTAGAGTCTTTGCTTTTTGGTTACTTCTGGGAAGTAACTTGAACAAGTTACTTCTGGGACTTCCAGTTATCAAACTGTTGTCAAATTAAAACAGAAAGAATGAACTACCTGCCAGGATCGTATCTTCACAGCATCTCCTAATGTTGAAATCAGACTGGATTCTTTTGTATGCGGAAGACCAAGCACAACAAATTCTCTCAGCCATTCATCATTCATTGCAGCACGATATTCTCCCTAAAAGTTAATTTAGGGTGTGTTAAAAAAAATAGCAATGCGGTAATATAAACAAGCTGATTTAAAAAAATATATATCTTTATTCAAATTTTCAACAGATTTTCAACAAACCCCCCCCCTACAGAAAAAAGAAACAAGAACATGAGAACACCACCCGCAATAATTATACATAGAAATTCCCCAAACTACAATAACCCCCCATATAACAATAAAAACACAACTAGGGAAACACCCCACCCTAACCCAAGTGCCACCCCAGAAGAACCCCCACCCCCCGGGTTGCTGCTGCTGACCTCCTCCTAACGCTTCGCGAGAAAATATAGGAACGGTTGCCACCGCCTGAAGAACCCTTGCACAGACCCTCGCAAGGCAAACTTTATCCTCTCCAGCTTGGTGAACCCTGTCATGTCATTAATCCAGGCTTCCACGCTAGGGGGCTTCGCATCCTTCCACAGTAACAAAATCCTTCGTCGGGCTACCAGGGACGCAAAGGCCAGAATAACGGCCTCTTTCGCCTCCTGCACTCCCGGCTCGTCCGATACCCCAAATAATGCTACCCCCCAGCTCGGCTTGACCCGGGCGTTCACCACCTTGGACTTAGTCCTCGCAAAGCCCCTCCAAAACCCTTCCAGCACTGGGCACGTCCAGAACATATGGGCGTGATTTGCTGGGCTCCCCGAGCACCTCACACATCTGTCCTCCACCCCAAAGAACCTACTCAACCTCGCCCCTGTCAAATGCGCTCTGTGAACAACTTTAAACTGTATCAGGCTGAGCCTGGCGCAAGAGGAGGAAGAATTAACCCTACTCAGGGATCAGCCCACAGACCCTCATCTATCTCCTCCCCGAGCTCCTCCTCCCATTTGCCCTTTAGCTCCTCCACCGAGGTCTCCTCCTCTTCTTGCAGCTCCTAGTAAATCGCCGAGACCTTGCCTTCTCCAACCCATACCCCCGAGATCACCCGGTCCTGAATCTTGCATGCTGGAAGCAGTGGGAATTTCCTCACCTGCCGTTTCACAAACGCCCTCACCTGCATACACCTAAAAGCGTTTCCCGACGGTAGCCCAAATTTCTCCTCTAGCGCCCCTAGGCTCGCAAACGTCCCATCAATGAACAGGTCCCCCATTCTTTTAATCCCTGCCCGATGCCAGCTCAGAAACCCCTCATCCATCCTTCCCGGGATGAACCGATGGTTCTCTCGAATCGGGGACCAAACCGTGGCCCCCACCTCACCCCTATGACACCTCCACTGCCCCCAAATCTTCAGAGTTGCCACCACAACCGGACTCATGGTGTACCTTGTCGGCCGGAGCGGCAATGGTGCCGTACCAGTGCCCTCAGACTCGTGCCCACACAGGACGCCATCTCTAGCCTCTTCCACGCCGCCCCCTCCCCTTCCATTCCCACTTACGGATCATCCAGATATGGCTACCTAGTAGTAGCCACATAGATTCGGCAACGCCAGCCCTCCTCTGTCCCTGCTACGCTCCAGGAAAACCCTTTTTACCCTTGGGGTCTTATTCGTCCACACAAATCCCATGATGCTCCTGCTTACCCGTTTAAAAAAGGCCTTAGGGATCAGAACGGGAAGGCACTGGAACACAAAGAGAAACGTCGGGAGGACCATCATTTTAACCGACTGCACCCTACCCGCCAGTGAGGGTGGCAACATATCCTATCTTTTAAAATCCTCCTCCATCTGCTCCACCAACCGCGTCAAATTGAGCTTGTGCAGGGCCCCCCAACTCCTGGCTACCTAGATCCCCAGGTACCGAAAGCTCCTTTCCGCCCTCTTCAGCGGAAGCTCGTCTATCCCCCTTCTCTGGTCTCCTGGGTGCACCACAAAGAGCTCACTCTTCCCCACATTAAGTTTATACCCCGAAAAGTCCCCAAACTCCCTAAGGATCCGCATGACCTCCGCCATCCCCTCCACTGGGTCCGCAACATACAATAACAGGTCATCGGCATACAGCGACACCCGGTGTTCCTCTCCCCCCCGAACCAACCCCCCCAGTTCCTGGACTCCCTCAATGCCATGGCCAGCGGCTCAATTGCCAGTGCAAACAACAAGGGGGACAGGGGACACCCCTGCCTCGTCCCCCGGTACAGCCGAAAGTACTCTGACCTCCGCCGGTTCGTAGCCACACTCGCCACCGGGCTTTATATAGTAGCCTAACCCAACTGATGAACCCCTCCCCGAACCCAAACCTCCGCAGCACCTCCCAAAAATACTCCCACTCCGCCCTATCGAAGGCCTTCTCCGCGTCCATAGCCGCCACTACCTCCACTTTCCCCTCCACCGAAGGCATCATAATTGCATTAAAGAGCCTCTGCACATTGGTGTTCAGCTGCCTACCCTTCACAAATCCCGTCTGGTTCTCATGAATCACCCCCGGGACACAGTCCTCAATTCTCGTGGCCAGAACCTTTGCCAGCAACTTCGCGTCCACATTGAGGAGCGAGATCGGCCTGTACGATCCACACTGTGTGGGTCCTTGTCCCGTTTCAAGGTCAAAGAGATCAGCGCCCTGGACAGTGTCAGGGGCAAGGTCCCCCCCTCCCTCGCCTCATTGAAAGTCCTCACTAGCAGCGGGCCCAGCAGGTCCACGTACTTCCTATAAAATTCTACCGGGAACCCATCTGGCCTGGGGCCTTCCCTGCCTGCATGCTCCCTAGTCCCTTAACCAGCTCCTCCAGGCCAATCGGTGCCCCCAGCCCAACCACCTGCTCCTCGGTGGTTGGGAACCTCAAGCCTTGAAGGAAGAAGTACAAAAACAAAAGCCAAACCTCAGAAATACATGAACTAGAAGTCATCCTTCTAGATCCTTTATCCTTTTATTTTATTAATATTTTCTTTACCTCTCAACCACCCTTTTCTCTCTGCGTTGTTTGTCTGTGTGTGTGTGTGTATATGTAGGGGTAGTTAGAAAGGGGCAGGGAGGAGGGGTTTGGAAATCAGATAGTAGATAGCCAGTTGTATTTTTCCTTTTAATTATAATTATTGCTAATAATAAAAGGATACTTGAGTTTAAATTACAAATCCGGTGACTGTAGTCAATTTGACTCAAGAAAAACTCTAATCTAACTTCATCTGTGTTGCGACTCCGGGTCAAGTGGGGCTGGAATTGACCACACATTAGCCCAGAGTTCGGAACACTTCAGCAACTCTTAAAACGTGTTGGATTTATTCCAAAACTCATTAGAATCTCAAGCTAAGTGTGCTTGTGTGCTCTAAAATGGAGATAAAAATATTAAACCCTGACTCCCTCCCAAATCCCAATGCGCATTCTGCTTATGTCATGAACATATTGTTAAGGTGATTTTTAAAAAAAGTGCATTATGAAATTGTGATAAATGTTGTCGACTACACAAGGTGAATAATGGAAGAGCTCTTTTTACGTCCCATTGGTACAAGAAATTACAGTGATGGAGGGAAGTGCCCTGTGCAATATGCTGGGCTGGAGTGATGCTACGGAATATGCTGGGCTGGAGTGATGCTATGGAACATTAGGCCACTTACTGGGCTAACAGACAAGTGTTATTCGAAGTGAATTGAAGGGTTTTGTGTTACTTACTGTGAATGGTCCCAAATAAGCCACATATCCTCCTGCGATTAACACATCCCCAGCTACATTATTGATCATGTGGTTCAGATTCTGGATAGTTTCTTGCCAGCGGATTTTCTCATCAGATAGTCCATTTAATAACTATGGAAAACCAAAAAAATTCTTTATGCTGCAGAATAGCAAATTGTCCTCACAAATAATGGGGTATAACAATTTAAACAACTGGCAATATTTTTCTTCATGCAACTGAAAGAAATGATTAAATAGCATCAGAAATCTGAACTTTTCTTTATCGAATTACCAAGGTTCATTCTGTTAGATATGATTATTGATGATATTAGTGAATGAATAACCACTTAGCATGTTGATAAGGCATTCCTCTGCCAATAGTTTAATTGTTTAAATTAAGCATCCACCCACAAATATTGCAAGTAGTCATTTTCAGACTTGTGCCTCCTGTTTAATTGTGATGAGTTATTTACAGCTAAAAAACTGGATTTTACTCAGAGTCGGGGAGGAAGTGGGGAGGGTGGGCGGATCTTTATGAGGCTGGGAAATGTTGAAAAATGGATTTGCCTCAGGGCCTGACAAATGTAACAGTAGGACCTGATTATTAAAAGTTGTCTGGTTGTTGGAAGAGTAGGCCTTTACCAGTAGACTGCTGCAAGGGATTGCGAAGGAGGGAAAGGATTAGAGGCCTTATGGTGAGACTGGAAGAGTCAGCGGTGGATGAGATTGGAGTTCTTGTGGGATGGGGGGAGTTCAAGACCCTTGGAGAAATAGTAAGAAGTCTTACAACACCAGGTTAAAGTCCAACAGTTTTGTTTCAAACACTAGCTTTCTGAGCACTGCTCCTTCTCAGGTGAATGGGGGCTGCTGGCCAGGGGGGGGGGGGAGGAGAGGGCTGCCCTGCCCATCCCGCCCTGCCATTCGGAGACTCTCCGGGCCACCCGAGGGCCCCCAGGCCACTGGAGGCCTCCCAGCCCCCCAGGCCATCGGAGGACCCCGAGTGATCAGGGCCTGGGCTGGTGGCATACTGGCACTCCCGCTGCCACCCAGCCACCTTAGCACTGCCAGCCTGGCACCTTGGCACTGCCCGGCACCCAGGGTGCCCATCTGGACCTTCTAGACTGGTAGAGGCACTGCCAGGATGCCAGGATGGCAGTGCCAAGGTGCCCAGGTGCCAGTTTTGCAATGCCAGGGATCAGGCCTGGGGTGCCCTGCCCTTATGAGGTGGGGTGAGGGAGGCTCGAATACCTTCTAGCAGGTAAGTTAGGACATTGGAGGGCGGGGTTTGGGATCGAGAGATTGGGTGGCATTTAAAAATGGTGCCTGATCTCTTCCTGCAGTGACCAGCTGATTTCCCATTTAAACCACCTCACGTCGCCACAAAACCCACTAGCAGGGGTGCACTGCCAGCGGGAAAAATTAATCCTGACGACTGGAGAATTTTGGCTTCGAAGGTCAAGATGCAGAATCTGTTTGGGGGGGAGATAAAAATACCAAGTGAAATAAGTAGTTTGGACACAATATAACAATAGAGTAGACAACAATGAATAATGCGGGTTCCTAAAAAAGGATCTGCGATGGGTGATATATTGGACAAGTCAAATTGGAAAAGGTAACCTTGAGGATGAGTTCATAGAGTGTATTTTGGACAGTTTCTGAGAACAATACATTTTGGAATCAACCAGGGAAAAGGTTATTTTGGACTTGATAATATCGAATGAATGGCAAAACAGGTTCAAGGGGCTAAATGGGTTATTCCTGCTCCCATTTCTTTGTTCTTTTGTAGTGCTGCTAAAGGGGTCCAGTAAAAGTGCAAGCTGAATTCCTGAGTCTAGAAATGAAAGGGGTGATATTTTGCCTGATAGTAATTTTATGACATCAAAAGTACTTGAGACAAAAGAGGTCCAAGAAATTCCTCCAAGTCTAGAAATGACAAAAGCATGAATGAAAGTTTCAGCAAGAGTTGGGCTTAGATCGGAGCTTCAGAAGGTGATGTTATAGAGATGGAGGTAGATGGCATTTATTTTTAAAAAAATATATATTTTATTCAAGATTTTTTGGCCAAACATAACAGTACGTAGTGTTTCTTTTAAACAACAATAAAGCAATATAAATAACCGTGGCCAGTTTTAAACAAATAAATAAATAATATATGAACAGAAACAAAAACCAAACTAAATGGCAACTGCCTTGTCAAAAATAAATACTCTCCAAAGATACAATCTAACAGTCCAATATACATTACCTAAAACAAGTGCCTATACATATACAATAACATCCCTGAGAGTCCGCCCGATTACTCCCCCCCCGGCCCCCCCCCCTCCCCCCCCCACCCCCTGGGTTGCTGCTGTTGTCTTCTTCTTTTCCATTCCCTCTATCTTTCTGTGAGGTAGTCGACGAACGGTTGCCACCGCCTGATGAACCCTTGAGCCGAACCCCTTAGTACGAACTTAATCCGTTCTAACTTTATAAACCCTGCCATGTCGTTTAACCAGGTCTCCACACCCGGGGGTTTGGCTTCCTTCCACATTAACAATATCCTGCGCCGGGCTACTAGGGACGCAAAGGCCAAAACATCAGCCTCTCTCGCTCCTGCACTCCCGGCTCCTCTGCAACCCCAAATATAGCCAACCCCCAGCTTGGTTCGACCTGGACCCCCACCACCTTCGAAAGCACCTTTGCCACCCCCACCCAAAACCCCTGTAGTGCCGGGCATGACCAGAACATGTGGGTGTAATTCGCTGGGCTTCTCGAGCATCTCGCACACCTATCCTCGATCCCAAAAAATTTACTGAGCCGTGCTCCAGTCATATGCGCCCTGTGTAACACCTTAAATTGTATCAGGCTTAGCCTGGCACACGAGGACGATGAGTTTACCCTATGTAGGGCATCAGCCCACAGCCCCTCCTCAATCTCCTCCCCCAGCTCTTCTTCCCATTTCCCTTTCAGCTCATCTACCATGATCTCCCCCTCGTCCCTCATTTCTCTATATATGTCCGACACCTTACCATCCCCCACCCATGTCTCTGAGATCACTCTATCCTGCACCTCCTGCGTCGGGAGCTGCGGGAATTCCCTCACCTGTTTCCTCGCAAAAGCCCTCAGTTGCATATACCGAAATGCATTCCCTTGGGGCAACCCATATTTTTCCGTCAGCGCTCCCAGACTCGCAAACGTCCCATCTACGAACAGATCTCTCAATTGTGCTACCCCTGCTCTTTGCCATGCTCCAAATCCCCCATCCATTCTCCCCGGAACAAACCTATGGTTATTTCTTATCAGGGACCGCACCGAGGCTCCCGTCCTTCCCCTATGCCGTCTCCACTGCCCCCAAATTTTCAATGTAGCCACCACCACCGGGCTTGTGGTGTATTTCTTCAGTGAGAACGGCAACGGTGCCGTCACCATAGCTTGTAGGCTAGTCCCCCAGCAGGACGCCCTCTCCAATCTCTTCCACGCCGCTCCCTCCTCTTCTCCCATCCACTTACACACCATTGAAATATTGGCGGCCCAGTAGTACTCACTTAGGCTTGGTAGTGCCAGCCCCCCCCACTGTCCCTACTGCGCTGCAAAAATCCCCTCCTCACTCTCGGGGTCTTCCCGGCCCACACAAAACTTATAATACTCTTCTCGATTCTTTTGAAAAAGCCTTCGTGACCACCACCGGGAGGCACTGAAACACAAAAAGGAATCTCGGGAGGACCACCATTTTAACCGCCTGCACCCTACCTGCCAGTGACAGGGACACCATGTCCCATCTCTTAAAGTCCTCCTCCATCTGTTCCACCAACCGCGTTAAATTAAGCCTATGTAATGTACCCCAATTCTTGGCTATCTGGATCCCCAAGTACCGAAAGTCCCTTGTTACCTTCCTCAACGGTAAATCCTCTATTTCTCTGCTCTGCTCCCCTGGATGCACCACAAACAACTCACTTTTCCCCATGTTCAATTTATACCCTGAAAAATCCCCAAACTCCCCAAGTATCCGCATTATCTCTGGCATCCCCTCCGCCGGGTCCGCCACATATAGCAACAAATCATCCGCATACAGAGATACCCGGTGTTCTTCTCCTCCCCTGAGTACTCCCCTCCACTTCCTGGAACCCCTCAATGCTATGGCCAGGGGCTCAATCGCCAGTGCAAACAGTAACGGGGACAGAGGACATCCCTGCCTCGTCCCTCTATGGAGCCGAAAATAATCAGACCCCCGTCCATTCGTGACCACGCTCGCCATCGGGGCCCTATACAGCAACTGTACCCATCTGATATACCCATCTCCAAAGCCAAATCTCCTCAGCACCTCCCACAAATAATCCCACTCCACTCTATCAAATGCTTTCTCGGCATCCATCACCACCACTATCCCCGCTTCCCCCTCTGGTGGGGGCATCATCATTACCCCTAGCAGCCTCCGTATATTTGTATTCAGCTGTCTCCCCTTCACAAACCCAGTTTGGTCCTCATGAACCACCCCCGGGACACAATCCTCTATCCTCGTTGCCACTACCTTGGCCAGAATCTTAGCGTCCACATTCAGGAGGGAAATAGGCCTATAGGACCCGCATTGCAGCGGGTCTTTTTCCTTCTTTAGGAGGAGCGATATCGTTGCCTCTGACATAGTCAGGGGCAGCTGCCCCCTTTCCCTCGCCTCATTAAAGGTTCTCATCAGTAGCGGGGCCAGCAAGTCCATATATTTCCTATAGAATTCAACTGGGAATCCGTCTGGTCCCGGGGCCTTCCCCGCCTGCATGCTCCCAATCCCTTTCACTACTTCCTCCATCTCAATCTGTGCTCCCAGTCCCGCCCTCTCCTGCTCCTCCACCTTAGGGAATTCCAGCTGATCCAGAAAGCACATCATTCTCTCCTTCCCATCTGGGGGCTGAGCTTCATATAATCTTTCATAAAATGTCTTGAACACTCCATTCACTCTCTCCGCTCCCCGCTCCATCTCTCCCTCCTCATCTCTCACCCCCCCCTATTTCCCTCGCTGCTCCCCTTTTCCTCAGTTGGTGGGCCAGCAACCTGCTCGCCTTCTCCCCATATTCGTACTGAACACCCTGTGCCTTCCTCCATTGTGCCTCTGCATTACCCGTAGTCAACAAGTCAAATTCTACATGTAGCCTTTGCCTTTCCCTGTACAGTCCCTCCTCCGGTGCCTCCGCATATTGTCTGTCCACCCTCTGAAGTTCTTTCAACAACCGCTCCCTTTCCCTACCCTCCTGCTTTCCTTTATGTGCCCTAATAGATATCAGCTCCCCTCTAACCACTGCCTTCAGCGCCTCCCAGACCACTCCCACCTGGACCTCCCCATTATCATTGAGTTCCAAGTACCTTTCAATACACCCCCTCACCCTTAAACACACACCCTCATCTGCCAATAATCCCATGTCCATTCTCCAGGGTGGACGCTGTTCTTTTTCCTCCCCTATCTCCAGGTCCACCCAATGTGGAGCGTGATCCGAAATAGCTATAGCCGTGTACTCCGTCCCCGTCACCTTCGGGATCAGTGCCCTTCCCAAAACAAAAAAGTCTATCCGTGAATAAACTTTGTGGACATAGGAGAAAAACGAAAACTCCTTACTCCTAGGTCTGCTAAATCTCCAGGGGTCTACTCCTCCCATCTGCTCCATAAAGTCCTTAAGCACCCTAGCTGCAGCTGGCCTCCTTCCGGTCCTGGACCTCGATCTGTCCACCCCGGGTCCAGCACCGTATTAAAATCTCCACCCATTACCAACTTCCCCACGTCTAGGTCCGGGATACGTCCTAACATACGCCTCATAAAGTTGGCATCATCCCAGTTCGGGGCATATACGTTCACTAAGACCACCGCCTCCCCTTGCAATTTGCCACTCACCATCACGTATCTGCCCCCACTATCCGCCACTATGGTCTTTGCCTCAAACATTACCCGCTTCCCCACTAGTATAGCTACCCCTCTGTTTTTTGCGTCTAGCCCCGAATGAAACACCTGCCCCACCCATCCTTTGCGTAGTCTGACCTGGTCTATCAGTTTCAGATGCGTCTCCTGCAGCATAACCACATCTGCCTTAAGTTTCTTTAGGTGTGCGAGTACCCGTGCCCTCTTTATCGGCCCGTTCAGCCCTCTCACATTCCACGTGATCAGCCGGGTTGGGGGGCTCTTTACCCCCCCCCCCCTTGTCGACTAGCCATCTCCTTTTTCAATCCAGCTCCTCACCTGGTTCCCACGTAGCCGTATCTCCCCCCAACGGCGCCCTCCCGCCCCGACCACCCCACCCCATACCAGCTCCCCCTTCTCCCCAGCAGCAGCAACCCAGTTAACCCCCCCCCACCCCCCACCCCCCGCTAGATCCCTCACTAGCGTAATTGCACCCCCCATGTTGCTCCCAGAAGTCAGCAAACTCTGGCCGACCTCGGCTTCCCCCAGTGACCTCGGCTCCCACTGTGCGAGGCCCCCTCCTTCCTGCTTCCCTGTTCCCGCCATGATTACCATAGCGCGGGAACAAAGCCTGCGCTTCCCATTTGGCCCCGCCCCCAATGGCCGGCGCCCCCAGCTCCTCATCCTCTCTCCCCCCCTCCCCCACAGCATGGGGAAGAGAGAAAAGTTACAGGGTCGCAGGATTAACAACTTGGGAAATCATCTCTTCCCCCTTTACCCCCCTCTTCACCCCACACATTCGCCCCACCACTTTGTCCCAAACGTTCTTTTTCTAGCCCGCTTATTCCAGTTTCTCCTCAACAATAAATGTCCACGCCTCTTCTGCCGTTTCAAAGTAGTGGTGTTTCCCTTGATGTGTGACCCACAGTCTTGCCGGCTGCAGCATTCCAAATTTAACCTTCCTTTTGTGCAGCACCGCCTTGGCCCGATTAAAGCTTGCCCTCCTTCTCGCCACCTCCGCACTCCAGTCTTGATATACGCGGATCACCGCGTTCTCCCACCTACTGCTCCGAGTTTTCTTTGCCCATCTGAGGACCATCTCTCTGTCCTTATATCGGAGAAATCTCACCACTATGGCTCGAGGAATTTCTCCAGCCCTCGGTCTTCGCGCCATAACTCGATAGGCGACTCCACCTCCAACGGGCCCGTCGGGGCCTCCGATCCCATTAACGAGTGCAGCATCGTGCTCACATATGCCCCGACGTCCGCCCCTTCTGCACCTTCGGGAAGACCAAGAATCCTTAAATTCTTCCTCCTCGCATTATTCTCCAGCACCTCCAGCCTTTCCGCACACCTTTTGTGTTGTGCCTCGTGCATCTCTGTCTTCACCACCAGGCCCTGTATGTCGTCCTCATTCTCAGCAGCCTTTGCCTTCACGACCCGGAGCTCCTGCTCCTGGGTCTTTTGCTCCTCCTTTAGCCCTTCAATCGCCTGTAATATCGGGGCCAACAGCCCCTTCTTCATCTCCTTTTTAAGTTCTTCCACGCAACGCCGCAGGAACTCTTGTTGGTCAGGGCCCCATATTAAACTGCCTCCTTCCGATGCCATCTTGCTTTGTGCTTGCCTTCCTTGCCGCTGCTCTAGAGGATCCACCGCAATCCGGCCACTTTCCTCTCCTTTTTCCATCTGTGTCCAGGGGGGATTCCCTTCTGGTTTACCGCACAGTGTTTTTAGCCGTTAAAATTGCAGTTGGGGCTCCTATCAAGAGCCCAAAAGTCCTTTCCACCGGGAGCTGCCGAAACGTGCGACTTAGCTGGTCATCACCGCACCCGGAAGTCGTAGATGGCATTTATGATGTACGAGATATCACTTGGAAGCTGAACTCAGGGTGACGAAAGTCACAGATGTTCAAATTAGGTGGGGTTGCGAGGATGGGGCGGGGAGTGGGTCTAGCTGGGGTGCTCTTCAGATGGTCGGATGTAGACTCGATGGGCTGAATGGCCTCCTTCTACACCGGAGGGCTTCTACAGAGATTGAGATTGATCTGGTTCAACCTGAGACAGTGGCTGGAAGGGAAAATAAAATCATGGCAAGTTTGTGGTGGGAGCCAGAGACAACGGGCTGAATTCTCCGCTTCCTGTCGCCGAAATAGTGTTCGGCGACGGGGCGGAGAATCCATTTTGGTGCCAAAATCGGGAGCGGTGCTGTTTTTTGAATTTTCTGCTCACTGAAAAGCGGCGTACACCAGGAGTATGCCGCGCCAATTATCCACGGCCCCTGGACATTGTCTGATGCCCGCCCCGCGATGATCCATCCCCGACCGGCCGATTTCTTGCCGGCGTGGGTTACGTGTGCTCATACCGTTCGTGAACTCGGCATGGCGGCTGCGGACTCTGTCCGGGGCTGCCACAGTTGGGGGAGGGCCGATCCACGGGCAGGGGCTTCATTCGGTGCTGGGGGCACTGTGGGCGGGCGGTCCGGGGTGTGTGTGCGGCCAAAAGGGCAGCACTACTTTGGCGGTCCAAGTCTGCGGGCTGAGTCCGCCATGGAGCACGACGCGGCTGCTGCAGGCCGACGCCGTGCGCATGCGCGGCCTCGGAACCGGAAGTGCTGAGGGCCGTATCGGCAGCTAGAGCTGCGAGCTCTACGCTGCTTCCCTGCTAGCCCCCAGCAAAACGGAGAATCGGTGGCCGTTTTATGCCTGTTTTTCTGGAAAATCCAGCCCAATGGCTTTGATCTTTGCAATGTTTAGCAATGTTGGACAAACAGTCTGACTCCAGAAAGGGGAGATCTTTGGGAAGGTGAATGTCATCAATGTATGCAAGGAACCTTTTTCCATGTCTTTGGATGATGTCACCAAGGAGCAACATGCAGATATGCCCATGAGGGCTCCAGAGGTAATAGTGCAGATGTAGGTTGGGTGACTGGTCTAGAGATGCTTTGGCAATTGGCAATGATTGGACAAGTTGGATACAATTGGGTTACTTTGTGCTGAAGCATTTTGCAATGTTAACATGCTGCGGTTGGTTAATTTACATTGTCAAGAAGCTGACGCACTGTTTCAGCACTGAACTTTACCCACGTTTAGAGTAAAGTTCCTCACACGAACACAATGGGTGTAAAATAGAAATGTGTGTGCTTATTACCTTATCAGCTCTGACTAGTCTCTGCTCACACTGCTCACACTTATTTTCTAGCTCTTCTTTCTTTGATACACAGTCCAGGTATTTTGCTTCAAGAGCAGCTATTCCAAGTTCCACATCTTCCAGACGGCCCTTTGCTACCTCTAGAACCTTCTGAGTCTCATCCAAATCTTCCTGAGCTTCACGGAGAGCTTGCTGTGTAAAAAAAGGGAAATAACCATTACTTGTACACTATGCTTTACAATTGCACAAATCATTTAGTAAAATATACATTTCATGTCTTGTTGCAATATTGCAATTTATCTGACCTATTATCCTGCATATGGTTATGAAAACTACACTTACCTCGTTGAGAGTAGAGGTTGGGAACTTCAACTCCCGATGGACTTCGGAGCTTTGTGTTTTGAAAATATTGTTATTGAACTTTTAACATTTGAAATCACAAATTCACAGGGCCAAACAAGACCAACAGATATATCAACAAAAGAAGAAGTTCCGGAGGCTTCTGGTGTTGACATGTAGATAGAAGTCACGTGTTGGGTGGCTCCTGCTAGAACTTTAGTTTTAGGCCCTTTTCACCCAGATTGGGGGGAACATTTTATATGATTGATCTCCAGGAAAGTTGTGGCAATTAAAGGATGTTCAAAATCCAGAAGAAAAATACGGGTCGAAAAGGTGTGAGTGATAGTCCGCCTGAGAGCTTGGATTTGGTGCAGAGTTCTGTGGGAGGAAAGATGACAGGAGCTAGCTTGCCGAATGGAATGTGCCCGTTACAGTGGACAAACTGGCTGAGGTGATGGCGATGGAGTTTGAGTGAAAGTTCGCCAAGCATTTCGATAGGCATCGAAAGGAGATGATGGTCTCGCCCAAGTAGTTGGTGGATGATACACTGACCCTGATAGAGGAGGTTCTGGAAAAACGTCGACAGCCGTGCGGGAACAAGGAAAGTTGTTGAAGGGGGTGGAGGAGGCACTGTCGCAGCACAGTGACCAGATCACCTCAATGGGAGAGCAGGTATGGAAGGTGGAGGAAAGTAATAAAGGGCTGAGAACCAACGTGAACAGGTCATGGTGCAGAATCTGTGGCTTGTGGGACTGCCTGAGCGGTCTCCAATGGAGAACTTTGCGGCGATGTTCGGCAAGTTGCTGGCGGAGGATGAGGATCCCTTCCTCTATGAGCAGGATAGGGTTCACCGGTCACTTCAGCCAAAGCGGAAGGCGAATGAACCATCAGGAGCTGTGATAGTTTGCTTTCATAGCTACCAGGTGAAGGAGAAAGTGCTGAGATGTGCAAAACAGAATTGAGAGGTGAGGTTGGAAAGCAGTGGTACTCCTATATATCAGGATCTCACGGTGGAGCTGGCAAGATGACGGGCAGTCTTTGGTACGGTGAAGGCATTGTTGCACAAGAGCAATGTGTGGTTTGGGGTGGTCTGCCTGATGAAGTTAAGAGTTACACACAACTCCAGGGGCTATTAGACGGTGGAGGAGGTGGAGGTGTTCGTGAAGACTGAAGGACTGGGACTGAACTGAGTTTGGAACTTGTTTTTCTTTATGTTGTGGTTTTGGGACATTGGGGTAATATGTTGGGATTTGTTTCCCTTTATTTAGGGGTCTATTATGTTGGGTTGTTTGGAAGGACTGGGTGTAGGGGATCTTTCTGTTGATTTTTCGGTATTGGGCATGTGAGGGGAGGGGCTCAGGTGTGGACAGGTTTCGATGGGCCTGGGAGGTCTGAATGGTGGATGGGGAGTATGCAGGGAGAAGTAGGTGGGGGGTTTCTGAGAAGGGGGGAGAGGTAGCTGGCTGATGGTGACTAGGGGGCGGGTTGGGTCCTGCTCGCTGGGCGGGGCCGGCAGCAACAATCATGACCACTCATGGATATTTTGGTTCTTTCCTTTCTCTTTCTGTGGGTACAATTTTTTCCTTTAAAAAAAGTTAGTTACATGGGCAGGGTGGATATAGAGGGATATAGGCCAAATGCAGGAAAGTGGGACTAGCTTAGTGATAGAAACTGGGCAGCATGGACAAGCGGGGTCAAAGGGCCTGTTTCCATGCTATGACTATGGCTGACAGGAGAGGGAGATGGGGGGGGGGGGTTGTGCGTGTGTGTGTGAGACAGACCCCCGGTCCAAATGGTAACATGGAACTTGCGGGGATTGGGTGGACCGGTGACGCGAACGAAAGTCTTCTGGGATTTGAAGAGCATGAAAGCCGATGTGGTGCTGTTGCAGGAGACCCACTTGAGGGTGAAGAACCAGGTGAGGCTTTTGCAAGGGCTGGGTGATCAGGTGTTCCACTCGGTTTTGATAGCAGGGCTCGGAGGGTAGCGATAGTAGTGGGTAAGAGAGTGAGATTTCATGTGTAGAAGGTGGAGGCAGACCAGGGGGATAGGTATGTTATAGTAATGGGTGCTTTAGAGAGAAGGCTGGTGTGTTGATTAGCGTGTATGCCCCGAATTGGGATGACATAGTCTTTATGAAGAGAATGTTGGCCATCGCACTGAATTTGGATAGACATCAGTTAATCCTGGGTGGGGACTTGAATACAGCACTGAATCTGAAGGTGGTTAGGTCTAAGCTGTGCTCGCTGACCCCCTCGGTGCGGGGGTGGGGGGGGGGGGGGTGAAGGTGTTGGCTGCATTTATGAAGGAGATGGAGGGAATGGATCCGTGACAGTTTAAGTATCCACGGGGTAGGGAGTATTCCTTCTTTTCGCCGGTGCATAATGTGTACTGAAGGATCAACTTCTTTATTATGGGAAAGTAGTTGTCGAGGGCGAAGGAAGTGGAATACTCGGCGATTGTTATTTCAGACTATGCTCCGCATTGGGTGGATGTGGTCCTGGAGAAGGAGCCGGCACAGAGGCTAGTGTGGAGATTGTATGTGGGGCTGCTTGCAGACCTGAATTTTTGTGTAAAGGTGGGAAAAGTGATCGAAGACTATGTGAGGTTCAATAGGAATGGTGAGGTCTCAGCATCAGTGGTCCTGAAGGGGGAGGGTGAACAGCCAGAGGTCGTAGTACACATAGGTACTAACAACAAAGGCAGGAAGAGTGGTGAGGTCCTGCGGTAGGAGTTCAGGGAGTTAGGCAGTAAGCTAAAAAGCAGGACCTCTAGGGTTGTAATCTCAGGATTACTCCCTGTGCCACGTGCCAGTGAGGCTAGAAATAGGAGGCTAGCGCAGCTAAACACGTGGCCAAATTGGTGGTGTTGGAGGGAGGGTTTCAGATTTCTGGACCATTGGGATCTCTTCCGGTGCAGGTGGGACCTGTACAAGAAGAACGGGTTGTACCTAAACTGGAAGGGCACCAATATCCTGCCTGGGAGGCTTGCTAGAGTAATTCAGGAGGATTTAAACTAGTATGGCAGGGGGTGGGAACCAGAATGTTAGCGCGAAAGTGTAATAACCGAAGGGGAAATAGAGAACCAAAATAAGAGAACAACATCATCCTCAGACAGAGCAAAAAAGGTGACCAGTGTGAGAAGGGAGGTGGTCAATGCAGGATTGAGGGTTTTGTACCTAAACGCACGCAGTATACGGAACAAGGTAAATTAGCTTGTTGCGCACATTGAAATTGGCCGGTACGATGTTGTGGACATCACAGAGACGTGGCTGCAAGGGGATCAGGACGGGATCTAAATATCCATGGGTATGTGTCCTATCGAAAGGACAGGAAGATAGGTAAAGGGGGGAGGGTTGCATTGTTAGTAAGGAATGAAGTTAAATCGATAGCAAGAAGCGATATAGGATCAAAAGGCATAGAATCTCTGTGGGTAGAGTTGAGGAATCGCAAAGGTAAAAAGAGCCTGATGGGAGTTGGCCACATGATGTGGGGCAGAAAATAAATCAGGAGATAGAAAAGGCATGTAAAAAAGGCAAGATTACAATAATCATGGGGGACTTCAATATGCAAGTAGACTGGGAAAATCAGGTTTGTAGTGGATCTCAAGGAAAGGAATTTGTGGAATGTCTAAAAGATGTTTTTTTGGAGCAGCTTGTGACAGAACCTACTAGGGAACAGGCAATTCTGGATTTGGTGATGTGTAATGACGCGGAGTTGATTAGGGAAATTAAGGTGAAGGAACCATTAGGGAGCAGTGACCACAATATGATAGAATTTACCCTGCAGTTTGAGAGGGAGAAGCTGGAGTCAGATGTAATGGTATTACAATTAAATAAGGGTAACTACAAAGACATGAGGGAGGAGCTGGCCGGAGTTGATTGGAAAAGGAGCCTAGCAAGGAAGACAGTGGAACAGCAATGGCAGGAGTTTTTGGGGGGTATTAGGGAGGCACAACAGAAATTCATCCCAAGTAGGAGGAAACATGCTAAAGGGAGGACAAGGCATCCAAGGCTGACGAGGGAAGTCAAGGACAGCATAAAAGCTAAAGAAAAAGCAGACAAAATGGCAAAGATTAGTGGGAAGCCAGAGGATTGGGAAGCCTTTAAAAATGAGCAAAGGACAACTAAAAAAGCAATAAGGGGGGATAAGATGCAATATGAGTGCAAGCTAGCTAGTAACATAAAGGAAGACAGAAAGAGTTTTTTTCAATATATAAAAGGTAGGAGAGAGGCAAAAATAGACATTGGATCACTGGAAAATGTGGCTGGAGAAGTAATAATAGGAAACAAAGAAACAGCAGAGGAATTGAATAGTTACTTTTGTTTTGGGCCAGGGTTTAGAGAACACCAAGTGTATCATGGAGTTCACCTGACCCACAACTTTTAATAGATTGTGGTATGGGGAGCAAAGGCCCACTCTACTGGTGTGGTACAAGAAAAATGGAAAAGTATTTTTTAAAGCAAATCAATGTTTATTCGATGAACTCAAGTTAACCGTTTTAAACATACAGTGAATATCTTAGCAACCATTAATTCAAATACAACTCCCAAAGATTACAACACTAAGTAAACCTTTACGCTTTCCTTTTTAACATCCATATGACTGAAAACAGCTTCTACCAGAAGCACATTAGGTTTACATTCACTACTGAGAACATTTATAATTCTGAATTCACCAAATGATCAAGAGATAGTCTTTTGATGGCAGAGAGAATAGCAGTACGCCTGCTTGGTCTGGCTTCAGCTCCAACACTGAAAACAAAACTAAAACACACCCTGCAGCCTGCTCAAAAATGAAAGTAAAAAGCTGACAGACAGCCCAGCTCCACCCATTCTCTGACATCACTGCAGTAATAAACACCCATTTCTTAAAGGTACTCTCACTACAGATATTTATATACACACTCATTTATAAACACCCATTTCTTAAAGGTACTCTCACATGACACCTTCCCCCAAGAGAAAAAAAATAAACCATCAACTTCAAGTTGGTTTCATTTTCCACCTTTTCCCTATCCTTTAAGAAATGCACACAGTAAATATACTTTTTTGTTTCAAAAAAACAACACGCGCAAACAGGTACAATAATATAGTCCATTTTTGTTCTTCCGCCAATTGAAATTGCTTCCGTTCATCACATTCTTGACAAAGCATCGGCTATCACGTTTTCTCGTCCTGCCACATGTACTATTTTTAAATGAAAGGGCTGCAACAATAAACTCCAGCGAAATAGCCGTGCATTGTTATTCTGGAATCTCTCCAAAAACGTCAACGGATTATGATCAGTATATATAACGGTGTCAGACGGATTGCTGGTCACATAAATGTGAAAATGTTGCAAAGCCAGCACCAAACTCAAAGTCTCCTTCTCAATCGTGGAATACTTTTTCTGGTGAGAAATCAATTTCTTTGAAAAATAATCAATAGGCCGCTCTAGCCCTTCGTCGTCACCCTGTAGAAGCACCGCACCTACGCCTACATCACTCGCATCAAACGCCACTTTGAATGGTTTTGTATAATTTGGAATGGCTAACACAGGAGCAGTGGTTAACACTGCCTTCAGGCCATCAAACACCTGTTGACACTCCGCTGTCCACTGGAATTTGTTACGCTTCTTGAGCAAGTCCGTCAGTGGAGCGACCACACTGCTAAAATTGGGTACAAATTTCCGTTAAAATCCACTCATACCAAGAAATCACATTAGTTCCTGTCGTGTCGAGGGTATCGGAAACTCCCCAATAACTTTTGTTTTCACATCTCATGGGACCATTCGACCCTGTCCGATTGTATGACCAAGGAAAGTAACTTGGACCTTTCCAAATTCACTTTTGGCTAGGTTCATCACCTAACCCGCCTCCTGAAGTCGATCAAATAACTCCATCAGATCTTTCAAATATTCTGTCCATGTCTGGCTGAAAATTACCAGCTCGTCGATGCATACCGCACAATTGGGTAATCCTGAAACAAATTTGTTAGTTAACCTTTGAAATGTGGCTGGGGCGTTTTCATGCCAAATGGCATAACTTTGAATTGGTATATACCATCTGGAGTCACAAAAGTTGAAATCTCCTTCGCCCTTTTGGATAAAGGTACCTGCCAGTAACCTTTAAGTAAATCCAGTTTGGAAATAAAAGCTGATTGTCCCACTTTCTCAATGCAATCCTCCAAACGTGGGATAGGATGAGAGTCCGTTCTTGTAACTGCATTAACCTTTCTATAGTCCACACACAACCGTTGGGTACCATCTGGTTTTGGTACCATCACTAAGGGTGAGCTCCATTGGCTGCAACCCACTTCAATTATGCCATTTTTAAGCATACTCTCAATCACTTTGTTAACCTGTGCCAATTTTAAAGGGTTAAGTCTGTATGGATGTTGTTTGATTGGAACAGCATTTCCCACATCTACATCATGTATAGCCATTTTAGTACTTCCCAATTTATCTCCACAAATATGCCCATGTGATATCAATAACTCTTTCAGGTCAGTCTATTTTTCCTCTGGAAGGTAACTCAACAATTTATCCCAATTTTTAAGAACATCCTCGTTTTCCAATTTAATTTGAGGAACGTCAAATTCACAGTCATCTGGATTTGGTTCGTCACTTTGAGTTAGAATCATTAAAACCTCCGCCTTTTTCTCTCCTTCCATTTCAAAGTACCTTTTAAGCATATTCACATGAGACACTCGGTGAGTTTTCCTTCTATCTGCCGTTTTTACCATATAATTCACCTCACTTAATTTCCTTTCAATCTGATAAGGTCCAGAAAACCTTGCTTTTAAAGGTTCACCTACCACTGATAACAACACTAAAACTTTATCTCCACTGGCAAAACTATGAACTTTTTGGAATTCTTGTCCGCTACCCATTTTATCATATTTTGTGCAACTTTTAAATGGTGTCTAGCCAATTCACCTGCTCTATTTAATCGTTCCCTAAAATTTGACACGTAATCCAATAATGTAATTTCCGATTTCTCACTCACCAATTTTTCCTTAATCAATTTCAGTGGTCCTCTTACCTCATAACCAAAAATTAGTTCAAAAGGACTGAATTTGGTTGACTCATTAGGTGCATCCCTAATTGCAAGCAGTACGAATGGAATTCCTTTATCCCAATCCTCTGGATAATCATGATTGTCTTTAATGTCTGATGCCACCTTTATAAAGGTCCCTGCGATTCTGGATGGTACGCAGTTGATTTAAATTGTTTTATTCCTGGCTATCCATAACTTCTTTGAATAACCTTGAGGTAAAATTCGATCCTTGATCTGATTGTGCTTCTGTGGGTAGTCCATACCTATTAAAGAATTTAAGTAATTCCTCCACAATCTTTTTAGCTGTAATATTACGTACTGGAATGGCCTCTGGAAACCTAGTAGGCACATCCATTATAGTCAAAAGATATTGATTTCCACTTTTTGTTTTAGGAAGCGGTCCTACACAATCAATTAGGACCCCTGTAAAGGGTTCCTCAAATGCTGGACTGGGTATTAAGGGTGCTGGTTTTATCACTGCTTGAGGTTTCCCTATCACTTGATATGTGTGACATGATTGACAAAACTTAACTACATCTTTATGTAGTCCAGGCCAATAAGAATGTTTTTGTATTTTAGCTTGAGTTTTCCTTATTACCAAATGACCTCCCACTGGTACCTCATGTGCAACTCGCAACACCACCTTTCTATACCCTACCGGCAATACTACTTGATGAGCTTCTGCCCACTTTTCATCCGCCTGGAAAGGTCTCGATTTCCTCATCAAGTCATCATTTTTACGGTAATAACACTCTGGTATACACGCAGATTCCTCTTCCGTGTATGCTATCTGATATATCCGTTTTATTTCTATATCTTTCTGTTGTAACTCCGCCACTTTTCCTGAACTAAAAATATCCACCTCATCCTCCACCTGTTCTTGTTCTTTTTCAACCATCTGATCAAAAATCATTTCTGATAATTGCACTTCAACTTCATCTTCACTCTTTGATTTATCCTCTTGTCTTAACCTGTGACTTTGAGACCTGGGGCGAAATTCTCCCCCAACGGCGCGATGTCCGCCGACTGGCGCCAAAGACGGCGCCAATCAGACGGGCATCGCGCCGGCCCAAAGGTGCGGAATGCTCCGCATCTTTGGCGGCCTAGCCCCAACATTGAGGGGCTAGGCCGACGCCGGAGGGATTTCCGCCCCGCTAGCTGGCGGAAATGGCGTTTGTTGCTCCGCCAGCTGGCGCGGAAATGCGGCGCATGCGCGGGAGCGTCAGCGGCCGCTGTCAGTTTCCCGGCGCATACGCGGGAGCGTCAGCGGCCGCTGTCAGTTTCCCGCGCATGCGCAGTGGGGAGAGTCTCTTCCGCCTCCACCATGGTGGAGGCCGTGGCGGAGGCGGAAGGGAAGGAGTGCCCCCACAGCACAGGCCCGCCCGCGGATCGGTGGGCCCCGATCGCGGGCCAGGCCGCCGTGGGGGCACCCCCCGGGGTCAGATCGCCCCGCGCCCCCCCCAGGACCCCGGAGCCCGCCCACGCCGCCTGGTCCCGCCGGTAAATACCAGGTTTGATTTACGCCGGCGGGACAGGCAATTTCTGGGCGGGACTTCAGCCCATCCGGGCCGGAGAATCCAGCGGGGGGTCCTGCCAACACACGCGGCCCGATTCCCGCCCCCGCCCAATCTCCGGTACCGGAGACTTCGGCGGGGGCGGGGGCGGGATTCACGGCGGCCAACGGCCATTCTCCGACCCGGTGGGTGGTCGGAGAATGACGCCCCTTGTCACTACATAAACTGGAAAAATCCCAGGATATTCGTCCTTCAACACTTCAGTTGTCTGATTTTCCACTGGCTTATCCACCACAGTAGGCATCACTCCCACCTGCGATCCAGCTATATCATGACCCAAGATAAACTGTATTCCTGGACAAGATAGTTTCTCTATTACTCCTACTACCACTTCACCACTCTTCACTGGAATTTCCAACCTTACCTTATACAATTGAACACTACTCCTCTCACCCTGAATTCCACATATTACCACCTTTTCTGGCAGCATTCTTCCCAAACTATGTAACTCCTCATCTCTTACCATTAAAGATTGACTAGCTCCCGTATCTCTTAAAATTGTGACTTCTTTACCTGCTCCTCCTGATACACATGAGTAAACTTTACCCACAGAGGTAAATTCTTTCAAGAGATCTGGCACCTTCTTATCAATCACCTCTTGATCAGGCTGGACAATATTTTGCACCTCCTTCGCTTCACTTGGGCTTTCCTTTACCACTATAACAAACCCCACCGTCTTATCCTGTTTTACCACATCAGCCTTCCCAGTGCTTTCCTTCAACCACCAACACTGTGACTTTACATTGCCCAGTTTATTACAGTGAAAATATTTGAAACTTTTCATTCCTTTTCCACCCTCCTGGATTTAAAAAAAAAAAATCTGAGGTACACTCATGGATTGGCAAAATGAGGTAAAGATATGGAAGGCCAGAAAACACAGTGTGAGTTCTGAAAGGGGACTGAGAAGTGATCGTGTCCCTTGTAAAAGATAACGGATTTGCAAAAGGGACTCTGATCACAGGAGGGAAAGATTTTGTGGTAGTATTCCAGAGTGGAGGGTGAGCAGAGGTCATAGTTTGACAAGAACATGGACCATAGAACAAGCTAGGAACGTCACTAGGAGTAGAAATCCTAGTGATTGAGAAGTTTTTAGTGGTACTAACAAATCAGAAGTTAAGTTGATAAGGATGCCAAACAATAAGAGATAGAAAGTTGGACAGACCATAAGACCATAAGACATAGGAGCGGAAGTAAGGCCATTCGGCCCATCGAGTCCACTCCACCATTCAATCATGGCTGATTTCAACACCATTTACCCGCTCTCTCTCCATAGCCCTTAATTCCTCAAGAAATCAAGAATTTATCAACTTCTGTCTTAAAGACACTCAACGTCCCGGCCTCCACCGCCCTCTGTGGCAATGAATTCCACAGACCCACCACTCTCTGGCTGAAGAAATTTCTCCTCATCTCTGTTTTAAAGTGACTCCCTTTTATTCTAAGGCTGTGCCCCCGGGTCCTAGTCTCCCCTGCTAATGGAAACAACTTCCCTACGTCCACCCTATCTAAGCCATTCATTATCTTGTAAGTTTCTATTAGATCTCCCCTCAACCTCCTAAACTCCAATGAATATAATCCCAGGATCCTCAGACGTTCATCGTATGTTAGGCCTACCATTCCTGGGATCATCCGTGTGAATCTCCGCTGGCCCGCTCCAGTGCCAGTATGTCCTTCCTGAGGTGTGGGGCCCAAAATTGCGCACAGTATTCTAAATGGGGCCTAACTAATGCTTTATAAAGCTTCAGAAGTACATCCATGCTTTTATATTCCAAGCCTCTTGAGATAAATGACAACATTGCATTTGCTTTCTTAATTACAGACTCAACCTGCAAGTTTACCTTTAGAGAATCCTGGACTAGGACTCCCAAGTCCCTTTGCACTTCAGCATTATGAATTTTGTCACCGTTTAGAAAATAGTCCATGCCTCTATTCTTTTTTCCAAAGTGCAGGGCCTCGCACTTGCCCACGTTGAATTTCATCAGCCATTTCTTGGACCACTCTCCTAAACTGTCTAAATCTTTCTGCAGCCTCCCCACCTCCTCCATACTACCTGCCCCTCCACCTATCTTTGTATCATCGGCAAACGTAGCCAGAATGCCCCCAGTCCCGTCATCTAGATCGTTAATATATAAAGAGAACAGCTGTGGCCCCAACACTGAACCCTGCGGGAACACTCGTCACCGGTTGCCATTCCGAAAAAGAACCTTTTATCCCAACTCTCTGCCTTCTGCCTGACAGCCAATCGTCAATCCATGTTAGTACCTTGCCTCGAATACCATGGGCCCTTATTTTACTCAGCAGTCTCCCGTGAGGCACCTTATCAAAGGCCTTTTGGAAATCAAGATAGATAACATCCATTGGCTCTCCTTGGTCTAACCTATTTGTTATCTCTTCAAAGAACTCTAATAGGTTTGTCAGGCACGACCTCCCCTTACTAAATCCATGCTGACTTGTCCTAATCTGACCCTGCACTTCCAAGAATTTAGAAATCTCATCCTTAACAAGGGATTCTAGAATCTTGCCAACAACCAAGGTTAGGCTAATTGGCCTATAATTTTCCATCTTTTTCCTTGTTCCCTTCTTGAACAGGGGGGTTACAACAGCAATTTTCTAATCCTCTGGGACTTTCCCTGACTCCAGTGACTTTTGAAAGATCATAACTAACGCCTTCACTATTTCTTCAGCTATCTCCTTTAGAACTCTAGGATGTAGCCCATCTGGGCCTGGAGATTTATCAATTTTTAGACCTCTTAATTTCTCTAGCACTTTCTCCTTTGTGATGGCTACCATATTCAACTTTGCCCCCTGACTCTCCTGAATTGTTGGGATATTACTCATGTCTTCTACTGTGAAGACTGACGCAAAGTACTTATTTAGTTCCTCAGCTATTTCCTTGTCTCCCATCACTAGATTACCAGCGTCATTTTGGAGCGGCCCAATGTCTACTTTTGCCTCCCGTTTGTTTTTAATGTATTTAAAGAAACTTTTACTATCATTCCTAGTGTTACTGGCTAGCCTACCTTCATAATTGATCCTCTCTTTTCTTATTTCTCTCTTTGTTATCCTCTGTTTGTTTTTGTAGCCTTCCCAATCTTCTGACTTAGCACTACTCTTTGCCACATTATAGGCTTTCTCTTTTGCTTTGATGCATTCCCTAACTTCCTTTGTCAGCCATGGCTGCCTAATCCCCCCTCTGATAACCTTTCTTTTCTTTGGGATGAACCTCTGTACTGTGTCCTCAATTACTCCCAGAAACTCCTGCCATTGCTGTTCTACTGTCTTTCCCACTAGGCTCTGCTCCCAGTCGATTTTCGTCAGTTCCCCCCTCATGCCCCTGTAGTTACCTTTATTTAACTGTAACACCTTTACATCTGATTCTACCTTCTTTCTTTCAAATTGGAGATTGAATTCTACCATATTATGATCACTGCCTCCTAAGTGTTCCCTTACTTTAAGATCTTTAATCAAGTCTGGCTCATTACATAACACTAAGTCCAGAATGGCCTGTCCCCCCGTGGGCTCCATCACAAGTTGTTCCAAAAAGCCCTCCTGTAAACATTCAATGAATTCCCTTTCCTTGGGTCCACTGGCAGCATTATTTACCCAGTCCACCTGCATATTGAAGTCCCCCATGATCACTGTGACCTTGCCTTTCTGACATGCACTTTCTATTTCGTCGTGCATTTTGTGCCCCTGGTCCTGACCACTGTGAGGAGGCCTGTACATAACTCCCATTATGTTTTTTTTGCCTTTGTGGTTCCTCAACTCTACCCACACAGACTCCACATCATCTGACCCTATGTCGTTTAGTGCTACTGATTTAATTTCATTCCTAATTAATAAGGCAACCCCGCCCCCTCTGCCCACCTCTCTGTCTTTTCGATAGGTTGTGAATCCCTGGATGTTTAAATGCCAGTCCTGAACCCCCTGCAACCACGTCTCTGTGATGCCTACCACATCATACCTGCCAGTCGCAATCTGGGCCACAAGCTCATCTACCTTGTTCCGTACACTGCGCGCATTTAAATATAGCACCTTTAATTCTCTATTGACCGTCCCTTTTTGTTTTCTTAGTGTGGTGACCTTGGTTTACTGAGCCTTTCCATACACTGTGTCATATTTTGTGGGATGGGGACTATCGTAACCTCTCCTGAGTTCTGTCTTTTCGTGCTTTTTTGTATTCCTAAGCAGCTACGCTTCCCACTGATTACTTCACCTCTTGGTTCCCTGACTTTCCCTTCCCCCCCAATCTCTAGTTTAAAGTCCTATTGACCACTCTATTTACTCTTTTCGCCAGAACACTGGCAGCTCGGTTCAGGTGGAGACCATCCCAACGGTATAGGACCCCCTGTCCCAAAACTGATGCCAGTGTCCCATGAAGAGGAACCCCTCTTTCCCACACCACTCTTTCAGCCACGTGTTAACTTCCCTTATTCTTGCCTCCCTGTGCCAATTTGCACGTGGCTCGGGCAGTAATCCGGAGATTATGACCCTTGAGTATTTCTCATGTCCCCAGTTTCTATCCCTCACAGGCTGAAACTGATGTTGGAAACCAAGCTTTGATTTATGAACCAATTATAATCATTTGCCATTTCTGCTGCTAATCTCGCAGTTTTAACCCTCTGCTCTTCCACATGAGTTCTCACTACATCAGGAATTGAATTTTGAAACTCCTCCAAAAACATAATTTCTCTGAGAGCTTCATACGTTTGGTCTATTTTCAAAGCCCTTATCCACCTATCAAAAGTACTCAAAAGAAAGGATCAAAAGTTTGATCCTTTCAAACTCCATGTATGTTTGACCAAATTCTTTCCTTAAATTTCTAAACCTTTGTCTGGAGGATTCAGGCACTTGTTCATATGCACCTAAGATGGATTTTTTCACCTCCTCATACGTCTCAGATACCTCCTCCGGTCGTGATGCAAACATTTCACTAGCCCTACCGATCAGCTTTATTTGAATCAGTAATACCCACATGTCCTGTGGCCATTTAATTTGTTTCGCTGCCTTCTCAAATGAAATGAAAAAGGCTTCTACCTCCTTCTCGTCAAACCTTGGCAATGCTTGGACATATTTAAATAGATTCCCACCAAGCCTTTGACTTTGACACTCTTTCTCACTATCGTCATCACTATCCTCCAACTGTATGGTTCCTTTTACTTCTGCCAATTTTAACTGACTGTCATGTTTCATGGCCATTTTCTGAAGTTGAAACTCTCTCTCTTTATCTTTTTCCCTGATCTGTATCTCCCTTTCTCTTTCTTTTTTTTTCTGCTTGCGCTATTTTTTCTGTTTTCCTTTCTTCTCTCTCTTTTTCCTCTCTCTCTCTTTCTTTTTCTTTTTCCTCTCTCTCTTTCTCTTTCTTTTTCCTCTCTATCTCTTTCGTATTCAAGCTGCTTTAATTCTTTCTCATGTTCCATTTGTTTGATTTGCAACTGAATTTTTGCTATTTCCAATGAGTCAAACTATATCTCAGGCAACTCTAAATGCTTAGCCACCACCATAATTACCTCATCTTTTCACATTTTGTCAGGTAATGATAACTGCAATGCTTTTGCCAAATTTCACAGTCTGCTTTTAGTCTCTGTCCATAAGGTACTGCGTGTGACCATCTCCACCTCCAAAAACTTCAGAGCCTCTGAAAGAGCCATTGTCTGCAACACACTCCCTACTTAAACTAAAATACCACACCTGAAAAGCAACCACACAATATGCTCACCACTCACTGTCTTTAAGTTCACTAAGCCAATCCAATAGACAGACTGTTATCCCCCTCGAGCCCCCAATTTGTTATGGGCCAGGGTTTAGAGAACGCCAAAATGTATCATGGAGTTCACCTGACCCACAACTTTTAATAGATTGTGGTATGGGGAGCACATGGCCCACTCGACAGGTGTGGTACAGCAAAAATGGAAAAGTATTTTTAAAGCAAAACAATATTTATTCTATGAACTCAAGTTAACCTTTCTAAAACAGACAGCAACCATTAATACAAATACAACTACAACACTAAGTAACCTTTTTCACATCCAGACGACTTAAAACACCTTCTACCAGAAGCACATTAGGTTTACATTCCCTACTGAGAACATTTATAATTCTGAATTCACCAAATGATCAAGAGATTGTCTTTTGATGGCAGATAGAACAGCTGTACACCCTCTTGGTCTGGCTTCAGCTCCAACACTGAAAACGAAACTAAAACACACCCTGCAGCCTGCTCAAAAATGAAAGTTAAAAAGGACTGAGTCAGTACGACTTCATCAAGGGGAGGTCATGTTGACAAATCTGTTAAGAGTTCTTTGAGGAAGTAACAAGGAGGTTAGACAAAGGAGAACCAGTGGACGTGATTTATTTAGATTTCCAGAAGGCCTCTGACAAGGTGCCGCATAGGAGACTGTTAAATACGTTAAGAGCCCATGGTGTTAAGAGTAAGATCATGGCATGGATAGAGGATTGGCTGACTGGCAGAAGGCAGAGAGTGGGG